>NW_004955507.1:4337019-4527256 GCF_000276665.1 Chinchilla lanigera
AGGATTGCTTTTGCTATTCTGGGTCTCTTCTGGTTCCAGATGAATTTAAGGCATGTTTTCTCGAGATCTGTGAGGTATGCTAATGGTAGTTTAATGGGAGTTGCTTTGAATCTGTACAGCAGTTTTGGGAGTATGGCCATTTTCACAATGTTGGTTCTTCCTATCCATGAGCAAGGAATAATTTTCCGTTTACTGAAATCTTCTTCAATCTCTTTTTTTCAGAGTACTGTAGTTTTCATTGAATAGATCTCTTTTGTTAGATTGATTCCTAAATATTTCAATTTCTTGGATGTTATTGTGAAAGATATGGTTTCCTTAATTTTTCTCTCAGTCTGTTTGTTGTTTGTATATAGGAATGTTATTCATTTTTGGGCGCTGAATTTGTGTCCAGCTACACTGCTGAATTTGTTGATTAATTCAAGGAGTCTTCTTGTGGAGTTTTTGGGGTTTTCCATGTAAAATATCATGTCACCTGCAAATAGTGATAGTTTTATTTCTTCCTTTCCTATCCTTATTCCTTTTATTTCTCTCTCTTGTCTAATTGCTCTGGCTAATGGTTCCAGAACTCTATTGAGCAGGAGTGGTGATAGCAGACATCCTTGTCTTGTTCCCAATATGCCTTATTTACCTGTATATTTTCTGCTATTATTTCTGCAAATATTCTTTTTATGTCAGTTGTGTTGCCTCCTGCTGTTTCATTGACTCCTATTAGTCTTACATTATTTCTCGTTGCCTCGTCTTGCAGCTGTTGAATTGACTTTTCCTGGATCTTTGTTGATTTTACAAGATCCTTTCTTTCATGGTTGCTAGCTACCATGCTGTCTTCAAAGTATGAAAGTCTATCTTCAGCTTTATTCAAGTGGTTTTGGCAGCTTTCAGTGGAAGCCTTGTTTTCCTGGAAGTCTCTTTGAATCTGGTTCATGCATTCTAAGTCCTTTCTATATTTTTCATTGAATGCTTGTGTCCATTGCCTTTGTCCTTCTATTTTCTTATGTTTCTTCTTCAGACGTTTTGAGCTGTTCTTTCATTATTATTGTCATTTCGTTCTTTGCCTGAGAGATTATTTCTGATCTCATCTCTTCTACGGCCTTATAGAGTTGTTTCTTTACTTCCACTGCAATCATTTCAGCTACTTCAGGCATGTGTTTACCAAGTTCTCTGTTGATGTCTCCTGGACTTGTTCTGAGTGGGGTGGAGTTCTGGGATTGTATTTGAGTCCTTGTTTTGTCATGTTTGATACTGGATGCAGAAAGCTAAGTTTCCCTCTTCAGTGGTTGCACAGCAAAGGCTGCTGGTGTCCCTGGTTTTCCTGATGGTCAGGTTTGCCCCTCAGTGTCCACTGAGAAGCACGACTTAGTCTGGGGTTTTCCCTCAGTTGTTGATTTGTATCTAGTTATCCCAGATCTCAGACGTGGACACTGGTGTCAGCTGATGGCAAACCATCTGATCCAGTGTCCCCTTGCAGTTCAGGGCATGTGCATGGGCCAGACTCGGGTTGCACTGGTGTGACAATCCCAGTCCAGTAGACCTATGTCCCCAGGCATTTCAGGGTACAGTCAAAACCCAGACATGAACTGCAGAGTTGACAGTTTGTGAACCACTTGATTCTGTGTCTCAGTCAGTTCAGGACACATACAGGAACCAGATGTGGGCTGGACCGACAGCAATCACATACTGCCCATGCCTGCGACCCCCCCAGGGGGCCTGGGTGCAAGTAAAGCATGGACTCAAACCACAGGACCAGCAGCTCTTGGAGTGCTCTCTCACTTGGTGCAGGGCAGTGCAGGGAGGGCCCACACGAGAATGGTGAGAGCAGTCCCCAGGCCTTCTGAGTGAGGACCTCCTGTCTTCCGTGGGTGCAAGAGCAGAGACTCAGACTGTAATGGTGGTGGGGTCCTGGGTCACCCACTCTGCCCCCAGGAAGTAGATGGGAAATACCTGGCTCCCTGGCTCTGCTTCTTAGTCAGTTCAGGACATGCCTTGTTTGATCAATTTGGCATGCCTACATCTTGTAATCTGAGCAACTACTTTGAAGATAACAATAAGCAATATAATAACTGCTGTTAATTTCCTATTACCTTGTTTTGAAATTCTGTATCATTGTTTTAATTTTTTTCTTTTTCTCTTAAAAAAGAATATACAGCTGATAGCTAAATGCACTTTTATTTTCAAGAAGAGCAGTGACTCCTAAATTGAAATTGTTACATTATAATTAAATGGCATTACCATTAATGTAAGACCTATAGGCTTTGGCTAATTTTTGGAACAATCTGATGATCTCCTAACAGGAAAATCACACAGAAATATATTGTTGAGGGGGTGTCTAAGCTGCAAAATGGTATTTGTCTAGGGGTCCTCCCAACTCAGTCACTTGGCCATTTAGTGACAGGGCCAGCAATAAATACATACCTCTTTGGGTTTAGGAGCTTGGGCTGTGAAGGCATTTTGAAGCTGGCCCTGCCCCAGCTCCGCTGCTTATTCACTGAGGGAACATGAGGAGACTGCTTATTGCCATGACACCTCCTTTCCTCTTGGGGCTCTTTAATCCTCTTGAGGAGTTGGGGAGTAAATGAGATAATTCGAGTGCAGGCTGAGTGTTGCTGGTGTGATGCTGCAGGCGAGCTATGTTTGCAGAGCAACGTTTTTGCTGCAGTTCAGGAATCATCATTCTCACTCAGTCCTTTCACAGCCTCTTCCTTGCCCATCTTTGCTTCATTGAGATACATCCTGCACACAGTGCAGTGCACATATCCAGGTGCACAACTTGATGAGTCTTGACACATGTACAAACCTGTGACAGTAACATCACAATCAGGATAATGAACAGATAGATCCATCACCCTCAAAAATGTCCTTGTGCCCTTTTATATTCCATCCCTTCTGCCCCCTTTTTGTCCCCAGAAATCACTGATCTGTGTTCTCACTACACATTAGGTTGCATTTTCTAGAAGTTTTATAAATGGAATCATATCCTAGGCATTGGGTTTTGGTCTGGCTTCTTTCACTCAGCATAATTATTTTGTGATTCATCAATCTTACTGATTATTGATTTTGTCTTTAAAAACTATATCCTTGCCGGCATGGTGGCACATGCCTGTAATTCCAGCATGAAGGAGGCTGAGGCAGGAGGATCATCATGAGTTTGAGGCAGCTTGGGCTGTGTAAGTGAGTTCAAGGCCAGCCTGCACCACAAACCCAGTCTCAAAACACCACAAAAATTAAAAATATCTGTCTATCTGTCTATCTATCTATCTATCTATCTATCTATCTATCTATCTATCTATCTCTAAGTGAGAGACACAGGTTGGTGGGTGATTCTGAAGGGTCTTATCTGGGGGGTTTCTGGTCATGAACTCCTGGCTGCCTGGGATTTCCCACACACACATTTTGACCACCCTGGTAACTCCCATGTTCCAGTAGTATGTAAGATGGTCCTAAAGCAACAGGACTTACTAGGGAGCACACCAGGTCCTTGCAACAGCTTTTCCACCTTGTGTGTGCCCAGATTCCATCTTCATAGGTTCAGAGATCTGAGATGTGGCCAGGTTGAAGTAATACTGCTAATTTCTAAAAGTCACCTGGGCAATGGACAAAGGAAAAGAAAGGGAACTCAGCACCTGTTGGTAAGAGTCACCATCCATAGGGGAAGGGGCTGCTCATGCTCAGTTGGACCTGAAACACCTGGAGGTCATCCTCTGGTCCTCAGGTGAATATGGTACCCGTTGAGCAACCTTAATTCCAAAACACAAAAGTTCGCCAAATATGGAGCTTTTTTAGCACTTAACATGACACAAGTGGAAAATTCTACACCTGACTTCATATGACTATTTGCTACTCTTTTTTTTTTTTTTTTTTTTTTTTTTGGTTTTTCTCCAATACCAGGAACCGAACTCACGACCTTGCGCTTGCCAGGCAGGCGCTCATATGACTATTTGCAATCAAAATGTTGGTGCACTACAAAGCTTATGTCTATAAGGTGTGGGTGGAACATAAATAAGCTTCATGTTTACATTTCAGCCCATCCCCCAAATATCCCATTATGTATATGCAAAGATTACCAAATCTGAAGCAACTGGAAACACTCTGGTCTCAAGCATTTTGCATTAGGAATATTCAACCTGCACCTACAAGTTGACTGACCACATGTGAAAATAAGTCTGCTTCCTAGGTTTATTTCAGTCTTCTGAACACACATGGCCAGAGAACCACTGCTGCTGTGCATCAGGAAATATACAAAGGTGGTGCTGTCACCTTCTTGCACACAGTCTCAGAAAACCACACTCAAGAGGGCGTGGAAATCAATATCAAAAATGAGACATCAAGTTACCACAAAGAGCTATTTTTGCTTATTCCAAATTGCTCTGTTTCTCTAAGTAGCTATTTTCAGCCAGCCGATTCCCTGGCTATGTATAGGAATGGTGCTGCAATTTAAAAGCAAGTGGGAAAGAAAAGAAATCTGAAAATAGGTTTGCCTCCCAGGGGTAAATCTGGGACAGTTGAAAAGGTGACAGGAGTCAGATATTTGCCCCAATATAAGGTATCTTCAGATTTCACCCATGGGTTGGAAACCATGAATCAATAAATACTCATATATGCGGGGGTAGGGGATAGCTTCCTAGTAAGTGCTCAGGGTTTAAAAATAGGGATTTCAGAGGCAATGTCTGCCCTATGCCTGGTGAAGACTGGTTCTTGTCCTGTTGTATTCTGCTGCCCAGAGACGCTGTTTAGACAGCAGGTGAGGGGAAGCTCAGGCTTATTTTTAAAGTTTTTGGTTTTCTGATCATGACAGGGAGAATGTGGGCGAAAGAGGAGAGTGGCAGTAGGAAGGTGGCCCCAGGCATTGGTCCAGTGAGTTACTCAGCAATTATTTACTGGTTCTACTGTCCCAAAATACACTGAATATGACCACTTGTCTCCCCACTCTTTGCTGCTACCTTGTCTCTGCTGCATTTATTTTTCACCTTGGCTGGGGGACTTCCTGTTTTCATCCTTGGTTCATCCAGTGCATCCTCTAACCTGCAGTTAGAGAGAGCCTTTTAGAAGTGGAGATTGGACTGGACTACAGCCTGATTAACATTAATGTATAATAGAAAGTCTAAAAGCTAATAGTGGGTGTCTCTAGGAAAAGGGTAAAGGGAGATTGTTCCTGATTCCTTGTGGTTTTGAGTTTTGTACAGTGAGCTTGCATTTCTTTCATAATTTAAAGAGCATTTCAAATATCCAGTTTGGTTCCTGCACTTTAGGAGCTCTTAATCTTGTATTAGAATCTCAGGCAGTAAAAATTCTAGGAACTTCTCTTGTTCATTATGGCTTTGAGGAGCAGAAGCCATGGTCACCTAATGAAAGTTATTGCAGAAAGGAACCTTTAGGAAGAAGGTGCTGGAGCACTGCTGCCCGAGGATTGCTTGATAAGCCTGCACTGGTAATGACCAGTGACCAGAAGTTGGGCAGGGTGTCATTTGCTGGGGAATAGCATCAGGGACCTGAGGGTCAGATGCAGTTCTGTGACGCTGTGTGATGTCCCAGCAGGAACCTGCTCTTAGCCCAACTATTATTCTCCAAGGGGCCTAAGCACTATCTGTTTTTTTCCATTTCTATTGCTAATTTCTATCAGACAAATACAGTGCTGGAAGTCTGGAATGATCTCTTAGTTTCATGTGCCCAGAAAGTGTGGCTAGCAGGTTCTTCTGTGGGGGAAAAAGAACATCCAAAATCTATATGAGGTCAAAGTTGGTGCCAAAGGTGGAATGATAGAAGGCTTCCAGGGCAGGTGGCCAAGGAGGAATAATAAGCACAGGCCTTTCCAGCTAACTTGACCTTGGGGCTTCAACCTCAGAAGCTGCTTCCCTTGGAGCTCAATTCCAGGGGCACCTGCCTGCCTGCCTCCCAGCTTGCCTTCTCCCCAGCCAGCTCATTCCCCTAGGCACAGGGCCACTTCTTGATTTGGCTCATTGTTTGGCTTCTGGGAGAGAAGTCATACTGCTGTCCAAAGAGATGACATATCCTTTAAGCTGTCATTATTCTTACTGTGGAATAAATAGAGATGTTGGTTGGATTGGACAAGTGCTTTATGGGACCTACCTTGTTCCCTGTACTCACTTAGACGTTTACAAATTGGCTGAACCATGCTTTTATTTTTTCTACCACCTCAAGGCCATACCATTTCTCTTTTTAATACACAGACTATGCCTTTCACAGAGTAAGTGCCAATAAATATTTGTTGAATTGATTTTCCTCTTCAAAGATGTGGCAGAAAGACCCTCCTGCCTTATGTACATAATTCTTTCATGCAGCTATTGTTGAATTCCTCCTGTATGGATATTCTTGCATGGGTCAGTACAGGATAAGTCTCAGGGTCTGAGCTGAGTGTGACCTGGATCAACAGAAACAAAAGCAATCCAAGGCTGAACACAACTGTTGGGGCAGGGAGCCTAGAGGCAGAAAAAGAGAACACCCCCAGGTCCATGTGGACAGCAGACAGCTATGAGCCAGAGATAAGGGTCAAGGTAAATGGCAGAGAAAGCATGGGGTGAGGAAGAGATGAAGGAATGGAGAGCAAAGTGGAATGATGTGATGAGTTCAAGTCCAATCTGGTGAGTGCCCAGGTTGGCCAACATCTTAGGCTTTGTGCCCTAGTGTTGTGGCACGTGCCAACTTGGACAATTTCTGTGTGCAAATACTTAGAATCTGAGAAATGAAATATGAAAAGGAGGCAAATTAGCAAGATTTAGAAATATCTAGTGTCCTTAAAGAGTTCTTTACAAGTATTCTTCCTACATGTCTGTTCACAGGAACTCAGTATTTCCAACTCAGTGGTATCTTGCAGGGGGCACTGGACCCAAGTCTGTCATGCCACAGACTAGGAAGCATGCTCACGTGGTTAAAGTCACACATAACTGGTTAAAGCAAAATCAGGTGTCATACAACAAGCCAACAGCTGTCTGAGTTGGACATCCTAGTTCATATTTATACTTTGTTTTGTGCTCCCCTGGTTTTTATTTTACACTGTTTTAAGGACAAGTTGTGCTGGTCACTATTGAAAACCATGATGTAACTACCTAGGGCATGACAGACATGGACTCAGAAGCCTCCAGTCTCTAATAATAATAATTACCACAGCTCAGAACCCTGAATCTCTACTACTGTGACCAGGTTGCTTTGGAAAGGACAACCTACTAGAGGTCCAAGATGTGTGAAAAAATGAAAAGCTTCTGCTCTCTCCCATGCTACAGCATTGTCTCACTCTCCCTTGCAAAGCTAGTTGCCTCCTATTCTGTGTGGTTCCTTGCATGGAGCCGGCTTCCAACCACTCTTCTGTTTTATGTGGTGTCTCTGACAGAGCCCTGCACCACCCCCAGAAGCTCCCCCACTCTGTCTGCCTGCTTGGCCCCAGTCTAGGTAACTGGATGTTGCCTATAAACACAAGGGACTGATATATAGCCATGTTCATAGATGACATAAAGAGGTCACGAAGGAGAATAGTTTTTAAAAAAAGATTAGAGAATGAATAAACAGGTCTGTGTAGGGTTTTTAAAGGAGACTAACAATGGCAAATCCTACAACAGATGGGTACATTGGTTTGGAGTTTGTCCTTCATGAATAAGCAGAAAAGGAAGGAAGAGCTGGGAGTCCTAACAAGGGCTGAGCAGCCATGGATATGCTCAGACAAGGAGGAGAAGAATTTTTTGCCACCTCATTTACCAGACTTCCAAACACCACTGCCTCCCCGATTGCCGCGAGACACCTCATTCTGAAGATCTCCAAAGCTCCCACAGCCCAGCATGATTGTTCCCTCACAGCTGTGCTGCTGACTCCTGTGCAAGGGGCTCCCGCCTGCACCCAGCCTCCTCTTTCCCCAACCAAATCCCGGCTGTTAACTGAGTGGCCATGACCTCCAAGATGTCTCTTTTGCATGTCCTGATGTGGAAACCAGACCCTGCTCTGTGATGCAGTCTCCTGATGCTGAGCAACCTTTTTCTGCCTCCCCACAGCAAGGCAGGGTCCTCCCTACAAGGCTGATGACGACAGCAAGATGCAAGGTATGTTTTCCAAACCACCAAAGACATCGCCTAAATATCTGAATGCACCCATATGTTAAAAACTGGCCAGTGACACTGCTAATGGCTGAGAGAAGCTTGGGAAACAAGGAAAAGGCATCAGAAATCTTGCACATTGAACAGTGCAGATCTGTGACCAGAGCACTAGAGTCCCAGGGCTGCAAGTCCCCCCACACCCAATGGTTGTGTTGCTGCTAAAATAAGTCTCTGTTTTCTCAATTTGCAAAATGGATTTAATAATCAAAATTATGTCCCTATTTACTTTATAAGGTTTTTGTGTGGATCAGAGAAAAAAGCTTTATGAAACACATTTTTGAAAACTGTAGATTATTAGTTCCTTAATTAGCCATTACCTTGTTCAAAGTAAGTGCTCACTGGACTTTAGAACTGTAGCTTGACTGTGAAAGAACATGTTATTATTTCATGGCATTTCTTACCTGGCATTCTTTTTTTGTTTGTTTTTTTGTTTTTCTTCCGGTACCAGGAATTGAACTCACGACCTTGCGCTTTCCAGGCAGGCACTGTGCCACTGAGCTAAATCCCCAGCCCTTTACCTGGGATTCTTATTTGTCTGTTTATACTTATCTTTCCTGTTAGACTATAAGCCCTGTGTGGTCAGGAATCTGTCCACATTACTCAGAAGTGCATCCTTTGTGCTTTGAGGGGTCTTCTCACAGAGCTAATGCCCATTAAGTTGTTTTGGGCAGGGGATGAATAGCAGCTTTATGACTCAGAAGGAAATGCAGGGAACAGTTAATATGGACTTAAATTCAGTGAACGCAATCTTATTTAACTAGAATTAGCTGCTGGTGTACAAATGAAATATACCTCAGAAAGTGACCAGATCATCTTGAGGACTGAAATATAGAAGGAGACACCAGGCATGAAGAACAAATAAGAGATCTGTCAATTTGAGCTGGGAGAAATTTGTTTTCCATATCTTCTAAAAGGTTGATCTTGCCTACAGAGGGGTACCGTTTGTGTCAATCCAAGATTTTCAAAAATGGGATGGGCCTGCTCAGGAGGTGGTGAGTTCTTCGACATGGGCACTCTTCAGGAAGAGGTGAGGTGAATTTGTGGTGGATGGAAACTGGGACATTAGACAAGATACAGTGTGGCCACTATGGTTTCATTTAATCCTAACCTGTATAGCTGAAGAGACAAAGTCATAAAAAATAAATAATAGATAACAAAATAGGAAAGGGAAAGGAGAGGGGAGATTCAGGGCCATTTTTTCTTCCTTGAGAATACTTGCCATCCTCAGGCCATGTGTCCCCTCAGGGAACCTCGGACACAGCCCACACACAGCCCACACACAGCTCACAGCAATTTGTGACCCACGTGTTCCCTCTCCAGCCAGACCTCTACCCCTCATTGAATGGATGGCCTGAGTCCAGCCCTCAGCTCATTACCCCAGTCTTCAGCCAGGTGTTTTCCCTCAGTATAAGGAAGACAACTGTTTACTCCATGCTGAGCTGATTATTAGGGGCTATTCATACATGACCTCAGCACACCCTCATGGAATAGGAATTGGGAGCCCGCTGTTAGGCGCTGGATGTTTCCCCCCTTCATATGTTGAAGCCCTGCCTCAGTATGACTGTACCTGGGGATGAGCCTCCAAGGAAGTAATTAAGGTTAAATGAGGTCATAAGTTTGGGCTCTGACTGATGCCATTAGTGCCCGTATAAGCAGAGAAACAGATCTCTCTGCCTCCTTCCCTCCTTGAATGCACTAAGGAAAGGCTATGAGAGGACATAGCATGAAGGGAACTATCTTCAAACTGCCAGAGCACTCACACGGGGGCCTGAATTGAAGAGCACCTTGGTCTTGGACTTGCAGCCTCAGAGCTATAAGTGAATATCTGTTGACTGAGTCACCCAGTCTGTGATATTTAAAGGAGAAGGCACGATTTGCCCATCCATTCTATTTCTAACTAGCTGAAGGGTCTTGGACACATTTTTTTTTTCCCTCTGGGAGCCTCAGCATAGTCTTCAGTAAAATGTGGATCACAACACCTGTTGCATAGGCGAGTGTGAGAACTGAGTGTGAAGTTTAGGGTATCTAGGCCATAGTAAAACTCTTAGGAAATGTGAGGTTATAGGGAGACAACCTTGTTTTGAGACAGGAACATCTTGGTGTTGTCACTTGAAAAAAGAGGAACAGTTGTGACTTAAATTACCTACTCTATAAGTCTGTCTCTTCTGGACATGGAATTTGAAGTTCCCACTTATTTATCAATTGCTTTTTGAGATAGTAGTAAAGGGCTCATTTCCTACCAACACCAGCATCTCCTGGATCTCTGGAATTCACATCTGCATTCTTTTCTGTGGAATTTGGGGATCATAGCTGAGTGAACTAGTAAGTCTGCTGTACATTTAAGTCCTCCTGCCCTTCAGACATAGGTGACAGTTCCAGATGCGAAATGCCAAGTAATGATGGATGCCCTGGGGCCATAATTCATACTCAGAAGGGTGACTGGAGGTTCCCCACGGAGGAACCAACCTACTGGTAGTCCACTGCACACTGCCAGCTTGTTGGACCAAATCACAGGCAGGGAGAGATTTACAGCTTATCTAAAAGCATCCCAAATGGCAATGTCAATTCCAGACAAACAGCAGGAGAGGGTACTTGGTGCCAAATTACAGGCCTTGCTTCTGAAAAGCAGCTGCCCTTGGTGTTCACCTCGACCACTTCTCAGCATGCTGCCTTTTCAGCATGTGCACATCTGGACGTGCAAGGAGGAGCAGGAACTATACATTTGTCTTGCTGTTGAAATACAGCTCTCTGGGGACCCAGCAGGTTGGACCAACACAGATACTTCCTGCATCCTGACCTCAAACAAGCCCTCATTCTCCAGGATAACAGAAGGAAAAGCTTCCAAGTCTGCAAGCTGCTGTCAACTAGGAATTCAGGCATCCTTGCTTCATGCTGAGAGGAGACACTTAAACTTATCACTGGCTGGGCTGAGTTTAGTGGAGAGGGAAGTAGGAAATGTGATTAACATGTAACTGTAAAATGTTGCAGCCATAAAACGAAAGAAGAAAAGTTATGAGTAAGTAATGGCTGCATGATGGCCCTATCAAGCCACTTCCAAAAGCCCCATCTCACTGAACAGCAGTCATCTTGCTCCACCACCTCAAAGCATTTCAAAATGAGGGACGTTCTGCTAGGAGGCTGACTGATTGCCTCAGAGATCCTGACCACAGTCAACTTGCCAGAGTCTCAAACTTTATGCAGTTGACTTTAAAAACAGGATAAGTCCTGCAGGGAGAAGGATGGGATTTGCTGAACCCCTCAACAGCAGGGTTGTGATCAGGTGTGATGTGTTACAATTAATTTATATCCAAGGTAAACAAATCATGCTGTGAAGAAAAGAGAGAAAAGGAAAACATATTGGAGATTATTCCTAAAATACACATGGTCATCCTACCTGTATTCTGAACTGATTTTGTGATGGGAAGAAACTGTTAAAGAACAAAGAACATAACCAACCGGAGAGCTGCGGTCACCTGCTTGCCTTGTAGGGAACTCACACCAGGGAAGGGACTCACTGAGTGACAACTCACTAAGGATTTGGTGTTTCAGAAAACAGAGTTTCACTGTGGTTATTCTAACTAAGGATGGATGCTTACAGCCTGGGACTGATGGAATGAAACTCTTTAAATCTGTACCATAAATCCATAAATCTGTCAATGATGAGTTAAAACAAGTTCCATTTTTCACTGTTTAGGAGAATCATTCTTTGGCTCCAGCATGCTGGAATTTCTCACATTCATGGTTCTTTTTCAGGCTGGGCTGACTACATTAGAAGGCATGAAACACAGCATCCAGTTTTGGTATCTTGGAGGTGAATTCTGATGCAAGTGGAAAGTTCTTCTGCAGAATGGAATAGTTGAGTGGAGGAACTGAGAGAGACTTCGCAAGAGGCTGTTCTGACAAGCTTCATTGCTGAAGTGTGGAGAAGAGACCAAGACTTGCAGGAGCAACACGGAGCCATAGCCACTTCCTGCAATGCTTTCCAGGTGCTTCTGTGCCCTCCTCAGAGATTTTGTGACAGTGCCATTCCAAAATTACTGTTGCATGGCTTCCATGCTACTCCTTCTGTGTAGGTCTCTGGCTCTCACATCTCCCTGGACATTCTCTTTTCTATATGGACTGGTCTTGTCTTATCTGGTTCTCTGTCAAATTTATTCTCTTGGTTAGGGTTGATACTCCTGTCTTCTCCTTAAATTATATTGTTCTTCTGTTATCTGCCTCAGAACACTTTCTACACTAAAGGTTTGTTAATAGGAACCAAAAGAGCCTCCAAGTTCATTGGTGAAGTTGGATAAGACATATGTGTAAGAATGATGTTCTCTTGAATATTTTCAGCTTAGCTCAATGTCAACAGATCTAGATAAAGGAGCCTCCTGACCCATATCCTGGATCAGTGCAGACGACTTGACTATGTGCTGGGGACACCAAGACTCCAGCTTGAGTTCTCTGTTATTTACTAATTGTGAGACATGGGTAAAAAATGTGACCATCTTGAGCTTCTTCTGATGTGTGAAATGAAGGTGTTTCTAGACCTTATTTGGTAGGGTATTGTGTTGGCTAGGGTTCTCTAAAAGAACAGAAGCAATAGAAAAAAAAATATAACAGCTTTTCAGTCTAAGGAGCTGCAAGTCATAGGACAAGACAGATCAAGAATGCAGCAGTGGTCTGAACCCTGAGCCTGGGGTGCTTCCTGGAGAGTGGCTGGTGTTAGTCTGCCCTGAAAGGTTGAAAAACTAGAGTCTGATATCCACAGGTGATGACATACTCATTCAACCAGAATGGACCTTTTCAAATGCCAGCTGACTTCCCACCTTATTTCCCTCTCATTTCATCCAGGCTACAAGCCTATTGCTTAGTGCTACCCACAATCACGGGGTTCTTCTTTTTCATGCCAATGATCTCTAGAAACATGACACAGACATACTCAGAAGCATGCTTTACCAGGCTTTTCTTAGTCCAGTCAAGTTGACATATTATAATTAACAGTCACTGGTGATACAGGAAGTAAACAAGATATGCTTAACATACACCCAGAACGCTGTTAGAACCCAATAAAAAGAGCACTACATTCTTGGTAGCAATGAGATAGCTCTGTGTCCCATTTGCTGTGATGGTTACATGGATCTACATCAGCAGAAACGGCATACAAATACACACACACAATGACCCAGTGCCAATTTCCTTGTTCTGACTTTGTACTATAGTTGTACTGAAAACCTTTGGGTGAGAGGTGCAGGGGACATCTTTGTCTTATCTTTGCAACTTCTTATCAAACTTTAATTATTTCAAGATTAAAAAAAAAAACAGACCATAAAAGTAAAGCAAAGCTGAAAAAAGGTTAATATTGGTAGGAGATTTAATTTCCTTCTCTGCTGCTGATTCTAGAGCTCTTTTGCAGACCCTGCTGCCCTGTCACTATGGCCCTTGTCCTCAGGTGCTGTCCTACCTCTCATACTCACAGTGCCAGACTCCATCCTAGCAGGGCTCGAGACCACCATATTCTGCCCTGCATATAGCATCCTAGGTAGCTCTTCTACCACTGCCTTCCTTCCAACACGCACTGTGTGTCCCAACTTCTTAGGCAAGATCCTGGCAAGAGGACAGGCTGTCTGGGAAGAGCCTCAGACCAGGGGTTAGTCATGTGTGAGCAGGGCTCCTCAGGTCCATGAGCCTCACCTTGGAAGATGGCCCAGGAGCCTGGCTACTGCTGGTGGCTACAGGCTAAGGATTGTGGGAATAGCTGAGCTGATGAGTACAAACACCTATGAAAGTCCTGTCTTAAAAGATGTGGAGCTTCCAGCCATGGAATTTTGTTCTAGTAAGAATTCCTGTCCAAACCAAGAAGGAGGGCTTCAATTTTGGAGAGTTTAAAACTGACAAGTTCCGGAGGCTCAGTGCTAAGAATCAGGATGAGACTGTGGGGAGTATAGGAAATCAAGAGAAGTGTCCAAGGTGAGGACAGAGTAGGAGGCTGGAGGGCAGGCAGGGCGAGATGTTCATGGTACAAGCTTAACGACAACTGGTGCGATGGATCTGATACAAAGTCTTTAAACTGCTCAGAAAGGAAAAGGTATCTTCTGTATGTGACAGTTTGCAAAAAGCAGAGTCTCTGCCGCAGGTAGAGAAGACATCTTCAGATTTTGGTAAAGTGAGAAGCGGGAGAAGAGACGTTAAGCCATCAGCCAGAGGAGACCCTGGCTGGCAAAGGGAACCTTGGCTGTGGAAGTGTATGGTTTTGTCTTCTCTTGTTATCTTCCATAATGAAGAGAAGACCTGCAGCCCAGAAACTTGGGCTAATGGAGGGCAGATACCATCCTTCTTTTTCAGGAGTGGCCAAAACTGATGATCAAAACTCTTTCCTTTCAATTTTGCTGAGCTTGTGGAGAAACAGGCCCTCTCACACACAGGGGTGTGGATACATGAGACACTTACTGGAAATTTGGTTTGCCAAATCCATACATGGCTACAATGAGGTCTTCTCATGGGGACAGTATGTCTTACATATATACCGTCTTTTTTTGGTGACAGCTGATGGAATGAAAGAGGTAGTACCTCTATAATGCAGGCATCTGCCTTGTGCTTCCTACAATGCCTCTCACCAGTGGGGAACTTGGGGAGTCTTGGAACTTCAGTTTTCCACCTGAGAAATAGAGGTGATAATAACAACTCCTCCTTGCTGTGGTTGCTGCAATGGAGAAGAGGCTTTGAGAATTGTATTTCCTTCTCAAATCTTTCTTAAGACAGCCATTGGGTAGGTGAAGAGGCAGAGGTTTTGGAGTGTGAGGGCATTTACCTGAGAAAATGAAGGGTTAAATAGGCCAGACATCTACATCCCATAATGCTCAGGATGCCCAGAATTACTGTGTAGAAGTTGAAGACGCAGTGAAGGAAATCACTGTGAAAGTACCCACAGGATGAGCTCTGGACATCATGGGTTCAGGAGACTCAGTGGTTACCATAGAAGTCTGCAAGCGGCAAAGAGGAAAAAACTGGAAATGGTCAAGCAAGGATAAAAAAGATTAAAGATGGAATGAAAGAATGAGTCACAAGAATGAAATTCTGCAAATGAGGAAAGGAAGAGAGGAAACAAATCCAGGTCTTCCTGCAAGTCCATCATTCACCAGGGAAGGAGAGGATGTTATACAGAACTAGGGAGACAAACAGGGAAGTCAAAACCAAATCACTAGGTGGAAAAGAAAAGCCAGGAAGAACACTTTCCTAATCTGTCATCAGACGCAGCTGTGTCTAAGACTACACCGTGATTTGGTGGTCCTCTCTGAAATGCTACAGGTGGAAGGGGAAAGGGGGCATTTTAGAAGCAAAAACATTGTCCAGTTTCACAGAATCCCTGGAGGGAGGGTACCACTTCCAGAAAGATTTTCTGCTAGCTGTTGGTCATGGCCCAGAGAGGAAGAAAGCTGGAAAAAGAGCAAATCCTGGCCAAGCAACAGTGGTAAGTGAGACTCCATACTACGCCTCTGCCTACCAAATATAGTTCCCCCATGTGTAATATATTACATCTGCAGTAATTTTTGTTTTGTGCCAGGTCAGGTGTAGGAGTTGCTAGTAGTGAGACCTGATGGAACAATTGAAGGCACGAGTATATTGCCTGAAGCCAGCTCCAGCCTCGTCTCCATGAGGAAGTGGCACAGGTGAGACACGGCAGTTGTACCAGGCTCTGGGCTTCTCAGCAAGTCAGACAAGGACTACTACTTGCCAACCATATCTTTTTTGGACAAGGGACTTGTCTACTCCAAGTGTACTTAGTGGGTCTCAGTGCTGTCGGTTAGAAGTGGGCACAGCACTGCCTCCTTCAGAGGATGGCAATGAAGGTCACCCGAGAGCAGCAAAGTGCCCAGAGTCAGACTCAGGGTTCCTCCCACACGAGTCTTCCTGTGCGTGAGAGGTGAGGAAGGTGCCTGAATGCGCAACCAAAACTAGTTTGCAGCTGCCCACGCTGTCCCTGCTGTTGTCGCATAGATATCAAAACAAGCCCAAAAAAACTGCTTTATTCCCCTTTTTGCTTCTCTTATCAAGCACCAAGGGTGACTTTTAAAAAATAGGAAAAGCCAAGTCCTATAAAGAGGTGATCAAGTGCCAAGCAAATGCTGAGGTGGGTGAGTATGGCGCTTAGCAGCCCCTTCAGGCCCTGTCATGACCATGCCTGTTCCTGATCCAGCCTGCACTCTCTCCTCTGGGACTTGATGGCTTCTTTCTCATTTGAGCCATTCTGTCTGCCCTTGATTTAATAGTCACCCATCTTTCTTGGCTGGAGCTTTCTCTTTCTGAGCTCTTCTCAGCTGGATTTTGTAGTCTCAAGACCTTGGATCTCAGGCAATCTCCTGGATGCCTAAAGTCTGCTATCTCCTTCTGGCCTTGAAGGGTGGGTTAATTCACTCTGAGGGCTGAGTGAGGTTTCACTTGGAAAATATGTTTGCACAGAAGCTATGAGGCCTGTGGGTGTGTATGTGTGTGTGTGCGTGTGCGCACACACGCACGCACAGTTAAGCTCACACGTTCAGTGTGATTGCCAGTTGCCCAAGAAGACATCCCCACCTGCACCCACAGAAACATTCTCAGGGGCTGCCAGGGAGAAAATGAAATACCAGATGTGGGAGTCAAGGGGCCCCCATTTTGGCAACTTCCAGTTTTTAGCTGAGGTTGGACAAAGTCCCTGTGGGCTAAAGCTGTGCACGCCACTGACCTGGCAGAGACTTCACCTCCGCCCTTGCCGCCCCAGAGTGCGGACTTCCTCTGACAAATGACCTGGCTATGCTGAGCAGAGCGTTTTGCTCCTCTGTGCTGACATTTTGGTAATACTGGTATTTGAGTTGTGGGATCCCATTAGTTCTCCCCTGACCCTGGGGCTTTATATTTTCCATTAAATTCATTTTAACCAACATTTATTGACTGTGTATAAAGTTCTGGGCTCAGCATAGAGAACAGAAAATTCACCTCACAAGCTTGTAGGGTTAGAGGAGCAAACCTGTGAGCAGGGCTTTTCGTGCATGTGGGATGCTCCAGGCTAGAGAGTGAGAGCATACTGGAGGGCATGGCGGGGTGGAGAGGACCTGGTCCTCAGGGTGGAGGCCCGCACTGTGACATGCTGCTGGCTGGGGAGAACTATAGGAAGGAGGTGAGGTTAGATGTGGCCTTAGAAAAGGCCTTCAGACCAAGGGACTCTCATGAGCAGAAGCATGAGGAGCAAGTGTGGAGACGGACAATGGAGAAAGGCTGGGGAGGTAGTTGGCAAAGGGCATTAGCTCATAACTGAACCTGAAAGCCAGAGATCTGAAGGGTGCCATGGGTCTGTCGTCACACCAATTATGTGCAAACAGCTGACTATGCATGAGTTTTTTTCTGAGACATGGTCTCGCCATGATATCCAGGCTGGTCTTCAGCTCATGGGATCAAGCACTCTTCCTGCCTCAGCCTTTTGGGTAGTCAGCACTACAGGAGTGTGCCACTATGCCCATGTTTGGTGCATGAATTTCTAGAGGACAGAATCCATGTATTTCATTTACTGTAACACATGTGACATAGAACCATCACTGGTGATTTAGGCAACAGGTGATCATAAAAACATTTCTTCATTTAAAAAATATTTATTATATTTTTCAACCATACCAAAAATAGAAATTATACATGACTAGTAGCCTCAGTGGCACACCTTTAACAATGATCATCAAGACCTGTCTTTTTGTGCCTCAGCTTGTTTATCCCTTTCTGCTACCTGTGGATTAATTTGATGGTAACCTCAGATGCCATATAATTTCAATTGGAAATATTCTGTAGGCTTTTTAATAAGCAAAGGACTTTTTTAAAAAAAGCAGAATGAAGGGGCTGGGGATTTAGCTCAGCGGCAAAAGTGCCTGCCTGGCAAGCACAAGGTCATGAGTTCTGTTCCCGGTACCGGAGAAAAACCAAAAAAAAAAAAAAAAAAAAAGCAGAATGATACCATTAAGTCATCTAAAATGTTTATCCATGTTTCTTTAGGATCACCAAATATCCAATTAAGTGTTTACATCCTCTAACTTTTTTGCTGAAGAAAACTGGTCATTTGCCCTATAGAGTCTGGATTGTGGGATGCCTATGCAGGGTGTCATTTAATGTGTGCCCGTGTGTGTTTTCTATAAATTGGGAATTTGGGCTATCAGTGTCCTTAGATTCAGGTTTGAGTGCTTTTCTTTCAAGACAATCTTAGGAGGCTCCTAGTGTTTGATAGTCTCCCTTTATTGCCATCAGAGCGGTTGGGAGCTGGGAAGAGGAGTCTATAATGTCTGTCCTAGGGTGTCTGAGTAGAGACAGGGAGACTTGGAGGCAGGAAGGCCAGGAAGCTGTCCTGCTCTGGTCCAAGCCTTCCAGCCTCCTCAGCGAGCTGAGTCAAAGGAACAAAGGGTGGCCGTGTGCTTGCATCTGTAGAAGGCCTACCGGAGCTGCAGGCATCGCCCTGACACTAGAGCTTGTTCTTGTGAACTGGAGGAACTTTACAGCCATGTGAGGACCGTGGAGTGGCTAAGTACCGAGAAATAAAATGGACACTCTAATGAATCTATTTGCTTTTCCTATGTCAGCCCAAAGCTTTTCTAGGTGAATTGGGTTTCCAATATTTTGCCTCTCCCTAGAAAAATAACACCTGGGGGTCAGGAAGGGTGGAAATGATTACAGCACAAAGACAGTCCTGCCCAGTGTGATTTTGTTTGTGTGTTTTAAAGTAGAAAAGCAGTAGTTATTCTTTTTAATGGTAGATGCTTAAACAGGAAAACAGCCCCAGATTGCAAAATTTCACCCTCTTTAAAAGGTACAAGGAACTCAGTATTTGAAAATGGTTTTAACTTTCTTTGAAGACAAAATATATTCCCCTCATTTCTTTGCCCATCAGCTAGCCTCTGAGTCTCCATGAAATTAATGGGTGGGGAATTAGCTCTTACTGGAGTAGGTATGCATAAAAGCATCTAGTAATGTAATTTTTGGATGTGTAAGTAGGTTTATTTTCTGATCGTCTTGAGTCATAAAATTAACCATTATTTTTAGAAAGCATTTTGATCCCAAGATGTAATAAAATCATATTTGATTCTGTGAAACATTTAAAAGTGCTTTTAAAGGAAAATATTATATTTTTGATGACTATGAAGAAGCCTAGCTGTTCAAAATAAACTGTAAGATGCAAATAAAAGTATACTTGCCTTAGGGATGCTGTAGCGGCAAGAGCGTAATGACATGCACAGACCCTGCTGGGCCGTTTTGCCATAATAGCGTCTACAGTGACTCTGGGTACGTGTTTCTGAGTATTGGGAGGAAGCTGATTTTAGGAATAACCAAAGTGGTATGGCATGGACCATATAAAGAAAGGGAGGCCAAGTCCTCATGTGCACGGCCCAGAGATGACTGGACAGAGGCTGGAAAAAGGTAGTCCAGGGGCTGATGAACCAAGGTTTTGAACTTTACTACCACTTCCTGGCTGAGTGACTTTGACTGGGCTGAGGGAGGCTTTGCTTAATGTTATAGTTTATATCTGGCTGTTGCCTAAAACTTTACATGCTCCTAGGTGGGGCTTTTGAAAGGTGACAGAATCATGGGGGCATGATGGCTAAATGTGATGTTAGGAATAGGCCTGGGTAGAGTGGTGGGGCTCTGGGAGATCTACAGCATCTCCTTCTCCACTTCCTTCCTCCACATTCTCTGCTTCTTGCCTATGATGACGTGGGCAGCGTTCCTCCACTGAGGCCCTTTTGCCATGCTGTTTCTCTGTTTAAGCCTGTCAAACATGGACTGAAACCTCTGGATTGTGATCCAAACCTCTCCTTTAAGTCTTGGGTGTTAGGCATTTTGTCTCAGTGATGAGGACACTGACTAAATACAGTACATCCCTAGTTCTTCTGGGATAGCAGACATCAAGGAGAATTGGGAAGCTGTCCCTCAGGTAACATGGTTGTGTGCTTTCCTGAGGGGATTGAAAGTATGGAAAGCATGAGATGAGCATATTCCAAAGCGAGACAATATGTCACCCAGGATGGGCACAAGCACCTAGTTTCTAAAGACTCTAGGCCACAAGTGTGACGATTCATTTAGGGACAAATGTTATGGAGACAATCTAAGGAAAAAGTGGTCCCTTCTCTGACCACTTTGGGTAGCAGAAAACAAAGCTTTTATTGAGAAAGCAGATCCCTGGCTTATTTCGAAGAGAAATAGCAACTTTCATCTGATGATTGCAATACCAGAACTTTGAAGTAAACTCAGACATTGGGAGGCTTGAAGAATGCACAAGAGTCACAAAAGCACATCACTGGAGTCTTGGAGATGGTGGTCATACCCATGTGGGAAGCCACTGATAAAAAATAAATCTATCTAGAACAGTGGTCCTCAACTTTTTTGGCACAAGGGACCAGTTTCATGGGAGACAATTTTTCCACAGACCAAGGTGGGGGGAGGATGATTTGAGTGCATTATATTTACTGTGCACTCCATTTCTATTATTATCACATTACCATAGATAATAAAATAATTATACAATTCACCATAATGCAGAACCAGTGGGAGCCCTGAGCTTGCTTTCCTGGAACTAGACATTCTAGGGGTGATGGGAGACAGTGACGCCTGAAGTTGCTTATGTCCCGTCTACTCTGTTATCTTCACAAAACTAGGATGCTGGAACTGGAAGCAGGCTTTTCAATGCCTTTGTGACAAGCTCAAACTACTCTGGCTTGGCTCGGATCCAGAATGTGTGGCGCTTTCAAGTTGTCCCAAACATACTTTTAAGATCACCGTTATGTATGATCTCAAGTAGTTGAGCCACCTGGCACAGACAGTTGATTCACCTGGATTATTCATAGCCCATTTCACAGTTTGGGGGCCTTTGTGGTTGGGAAGTGATGTTCACACTCTTTTGAAAGCTGAGACAGGTGATCATGCACAAGCTGGAAGAAAGGAGTTCCTGACTCCAACTCCTTCAAGTCTCTGCTAATGTTTGAAATGTGTCAACAATCCAAATTTTCACTTGTCACTCCCATAAATCCAGTTTGCTTTGAATGCATCCACTGTATCTGCCATTCTCCCATAAAGAGACAGTTTGAGTCTGTTGAGCAAGTTGAATATGTCACACATGTAAGTTTTGTGACCCATTAAATGTCACTGAAATGTACTGCCAGTGATGACTCTTTTTCTAAAAGCAAGTTCTAAAGCAGTTCTTGTAACTCAAAATCTCTGGCCAATGGTCTACCTTTAGGAAGCCATCTCACTTCCATGCATAAGAGAAGATAAGATGTGTGTGCCCTGAGTCTGTCTCCTTACAGAACTGCACGAATAGACATAAACTAAAGGCATGTGCTTTAATGCAGTTGATAATTTTAATTATCTCCTGTAAAATGTTAGGTTCAGATGACATGTTTTTTTGGTTAGCCAGCATTTCTCTGCGGATGACCCAGTGCATGGACTCACATCCCGCAGTGACTTTTTTGACTCAAGTAGTGAAGCCAAAGCCATCCAATCACGGTAGCTGTTCAATTCAGCTGATCATGGTAGCTGACCACTTCAGCTTTCCTAATATGTAATCGTTCAAAAACTTAGAGTTCTTCAGCTGTGGTGTAAGTTGGCAAAAAAGAGCACAAAACAAATACTCATGCACATCCTCCAGAAAAATATATTACATGAAAACAAACATTGTTGGCTTCTCTACATCAGTAGACTCACCAACCTGAACTCCATGGTGACTTGTTAATCCTAACAATTGTGCCTAAATAGCTTCTGCTATTTCATCAGTTTATCTAGTTATGGTGTTAGCCAAAAGAGGAGCACATGCCACTTTTTGAACTGCAGCCTTTCCTAAAAGTTATGACAAATGTCCTTAGCAGTAGGCAAGAGCAACTCTTCCCCCAGAGGGCTTCTTAGCTTCCACAGCATGGCTAGCTGCTAAGAACTATGCTGTCAGTTCAGGCACAATGATGAAGTGGTGCCTTCAGTAACTGCTTCTGTTCTCTGTGTTCACGTCTTTGTTTAGAAACACTTCAAAGCCTTGTATTTCAATGCAAGGGGCTTATTCTCCATGTGGCAAAACCATTTTGAAGAGTTCCTGGCTTCTTTGGATAGCTGGAAACCACACATGATACAAAGTGGGCTTGGCGAATATAAATCACTTGTTGCAATGAATCCATGATTTAAGTGGGACCCTTGGAGTTCCTTTTCAATGCAGATTTCTTTTTATTTGCAGTGTTAGAGTCTTCTGCTCTCTTATCACTGGGTCTTTTCCCCTTTTCAAGGAGGCACTCCACTGACATTTTGATTTTTACTCATTTTGGCCAGGGTTAGGTGTGTGCTCACCAAAACTGTGACTGAGACAAATACACAGTACAGGGAAAAGGCACGGATAGAAGCGGTAAATAAAACAATGCACAGACTAAAATAAGCATTCTACCAAATGCAATTACACAGTCAAAGTACATCAATTCCTTTACCATAGGGCCTGCTACCAGGAGCAGCTCAATTGTCACTTGCCACTCACTAATAGGGTTTTGATGCGAGTTTGCAAGCAATTGATTTATTATGGTCTCTGTGCAGTCAAACCCCTTAAGCTAATGTTAATCTGTATTTGCAGCTGCTCCCCAGTGCCTCAGCTCTACTGCCTCAGCTCCATCACAGCCTCAGCTCTACCTCAGATTCCAGGCAGTAGATTCTCATAAGGAGCGTGCAACCTAGATCCTGCACACGGACAAGTCACAGGAGGGTTTGCCTTTATGAGCATGTAATGCCAATGCTTGTCTGACAGGAGGCACAGCTTAGGTGGTAATGTGAGCAATGGGGGGCAGCTGCAAATACAGATGGAGCTTCACTCACCCACTGCTCACCTCCTGCTGTTCAGCCCAGTTCCTAACACGCCACAGACCAGACCTGTGGCCCGGGAAATGAGGACCTTTGATCTAGAACACCGGCCTTCACCATCATCTTTTACCCTCATGCCAACACTTCAATGTAGCCAATTGCTATTCCCTTTTTACAGATGAGAATACAATAACACCAGTATACCTAAAATATGGTATTGCTAATGTGTAGCAGAGTAGGTCTTCCAAGTTTGGGGTTGTTGCCACGACAGGACACTGAAAATAATAGACTCATGTAAGAAACAAGTCCTTCAGATAGTGATTAGATGTCAAAGGCTCCGGAGTAAAATGGTCCCTTTAGATACAGCTGATGCCAGGCATTGTGCTCAACCCATTATTTCTCTTACTTCACCTAATAAATTGTGTGTATATGCATGTCTATATAAAATATATCATACACTAAAGAAGATATAGGAAATCCAAACAAATCATAATAAAATTGATACCTATGTATCCACCAGCCCACTTAAAACAACACAGAATATTCCCCACAACTTAGCCTCTCTTGTAAGCTCTCTATAGAATTCTCCTTTCTCCAGCCAAAGATAGATCTGCATTCTGTGTTAATCATTTCCTTACTTTTCTTTCTATCTATTGTTTTCTAAGTTATCAATTGGTTTGTTTGCATATAGTGGCCAATGTGTTTGTAATTATGAGGATTTAAGACCAGACTAAATAAATTTCTGTATTCTGGGTGAGACCCTGGGTTCATGGCTATTTCTAACATAAATGTCATTAGTCATGGAATATTGAAGATCAAAAAGACTTTATCATTTAGGCTAGAGATGATAAATAGGTGGCAGATGTTAGTCACTAGTCATGATATGCATAAGTACCCATGATATGCATAAGATTCCCTGTTCCTTACCATTGGAAATAAAGAGAGCAAGGAGGGAAGGAGGGAGCCATGTGTTCTATGGGACCAGTGTCCCAGATGCTGATGACTCAGCAATAGGAGCATCCGAAGATGACCTCATTTTCCTTCCTCTTTTCTACTGCTGGGCTTTTCTCTCTGAGAACTCACAGTCCATCATCACTGTTTCCACACTTTCAGATACAAGTTTCTAATAATTCTGCAATACTTCGGTTCATGGTACAACTCTGGATGGGCCACACTAGGGGTCCAGAAAGCTTGTTGACTTCTAGTTCAGTGCTCCTCTAGTTCAGCCCGGTAATCCTTCTCTCCACACTCAGCCCAGGGCAGGAGATGGACACACAGCAGGGCAGGCTCGTTTAGCCCCAAACACACCAGCTGACTTGCACTGATGTAGCCAGAGTGTCCAACTTCACCTCCACTCACCTTCAGCCTGGTCACAAACTCAGTGCCCTCTTTATCCCCAAATGAAAGAGGGCAGTTGTCTTGCCTAGGGCTGGGACCAGCATGTTTACCCTTCTTCGTAAAGCGTGTTTCTGGGCCTGCTCTCTTTTCCTCACAAGGTGCCTGGAACAATACTCCCTCACAGAGCTGGCAGGGCCAGAGATCCTGCCCTACTTCCGTCTTCTTCCCGCAGAATAAACAGCTTTACCCTTGGGTTTATTTATGAATTCCTTCCTCATTCTTACTTATCTTAGAAGATATTTTTAATTGATTTGACATCCCATGATCTATTGATCAAAGTGCCATTAAAAATGTCCTGGGTGCATAGAATTTGCTGCTAACTTGCTGGTAAGTCAAGGCCTAGCCCCAGATATTGCTGGTGTGCTGGTCACTGGTGAGAGGAGGGGGATGAAGTGGAGGAACGGAGAAGCAGGTTGTGGGAGGGGTGGAGGTGGTGCAGGAGAGACACAAAGGGACTGCTTTAGGAGGGAAGGAGGGTAGAAGAAGACTGAAGAGGAGAGAGGAGTTTCAGGACAGGAGGCTAGAGGTCAAAGCAACCTGGAGGGAGATGGCAAGGGAGTAGAAATGAAAAGAAGGAAAATGTCTACTATGTGTTAGGTCCTAGGCCAGAGCCTTTGTACATTTTCTCATGTTAACCTTACAACAAACACAGCATCATTGTCTACAGTTCTTGGAGAGAAGTCTGAGTTTTTAAAAAAGTCAATTGGTTTGTCTCATATTACTCAGCTACAGAATAGCAGAGACCAGATTATAACAGCATTTTGGCTTCAATCCAGGGTTCTCTCCTTTCGACTTTTCTGATTCCTGTTAAAAGGATGCTAGAAAAAAAGAGAACAAAAGAAATAGAAGAAGATGATGATCAACTGTTCTCTGGTTGCAAGCAGCAGGAGGGGATTCTGGCTGGCTTAGAGGGGACAGGGTTTTATTAAAGGGCACCAGGTGGCTTTTGGAATGCAGTGGAACAGGATTTTGAAAGGCTAACAACCAGAAGTATTCTGGAGTCAGGGCAGGAGGAGCCAATTAACAGCTTCTCTGGGGGGCTTGCTGGCATAATGTGCTCCAACATTCCCCCCACTCTGTGTGAGAGTCAAAGTCCTAGGAAAGTAGCTAGCTGGCTGCACTGGGGTCATAGGTGTGCTTTAAGCCAGGGGATATAAAAGCACTGAGACAATGCAGAGGAGAGAGCTCTGATTCTCCAAATGCTGTTATAAATGCAGGGGAACTGAGTGCTAAGTGCCCACCTAAAAAGTGACTACTACACCAGAACTTTTTAGGTACTGTCTCCAAGGGCCTAGGACAAGATTCTGATCACCCCAGACTGCACTGGGGCTGGGACAGGTTGAGGATGCCATTGGGAGTGCCACCATTATTACCACCATCTACATCTGGCCATGATGGGCAAGATCCCCATATACTCCAAGCCAGAACTGGGAAGGAGCATCTCCCCTCTTGGGAATCAGTCTTCATCCAGTACTTATGTGATTAGGTTACATCAGCAGCTTACAGTACCTCCTGTGGACACATTGCCTTAGGAAGACCACTAATCGTGCAGTGGCCTTTACAAACAAATGGCTTGAGTTGAAATCTAGCACCACTACCAGCTATGGGACTCTAAGGAAATACCCATCATCTCCTTTCTGAGCCTCAGTTTGTTCTGCTGTAAAAGTAGGAGAGGGGGATAATGAGGTGTACTTTGGCTCATCTCAGTCTTATGTGTGTACACTGGGACTGAAACAGACACGAGGCATTGCAATTTTCACTGTCATCAAGAAAGGCCAAAAAAAAAAAAAAAAAAAAAAAGGCCCAGCTGCTCAGGGCAAGTGGAAGGAGTAGGGCAGGAAGGCAGGTACAACCTTCAGTAGTAACCAGAGTAGAGGTTGGAAGGGTGGAGGGTGGAAGTGGGGAGTGAAATCATTTGAACTTTGAGGGTTTTTTTATTCCACTTAGAGCCTTGGGGAGAAATGAAACTCCTGAGCACCCTTCCCTGGGCACACACCCCAAAGCCAAGCAACCTCAGGACAGAACTAGAAACTCCAACCAGTAATTTAGTCACTTCTAAGCTGTTCTCTTTACTGAGAACCCAACTTGCTCAGCCCTTCCTGGCAATTAGGCTTCCTGAGGCCAAGTGCTCACAAATCGGGGTGTCTCTGGGCTTCCCTGCTTCCCTTCAGTGGGGCAGTAGCGCACAGAGTAGAAGCTGACAAAGTGCTCCCCATCCATCGTCCCCTTGCAGCTCTTGTCTGTCCCTCCTGCAGCTGTGTGGCAAGGTGAGCGCTTCAGGCATCACCCTCTTATAAATCTCACTCCTAGGCCCTACTTCAGGCCATCTGCACACACTACAAAATATGTGTCGCCCAATATCCTCATGTTCAAATTCACCCAAATCCTCTAGAATTTCACTATTTGCACTATTTCTGTCCTTGGAGTGTAAAACAGAAAAATCCAGCCTCTCATCTCTTTATTCTAAATATTTAATACAGGGCCCCTGGACCTGGGCTGTAATAGTATGGGCTTGGTCTTACATTGGTCCTTTTATGAATTTTACATGGTCCTCATCGTCTTTACCCTTCAGGGATTGCTCCAGACTTTCTTAAGGTCCTGGCCTTACTTGTATCTTCACTGCTTAATTACTTTCTGGAGCCTTCCTGAGGTTCTGAGTTCTGTTTTCTGTTCTGCTACGTCCCTGGCGCTGAGTGCAGGTTCTCAGTAGATGTTGTGCAGAGAATCAGTGGGTGCGTGACAAGCTCTCTGCTGCTGTGACCGCCAGCGCCCTCAGTCCCCAGTAGGCATTGCTAAACATTCTGGAGAGGCTTCTACTGACCCTTCCCCTCACTTTGTGAACAGGTTTCTTGTTTTTTCAAGTTCCTTGGGGGAACTTCCAGTACAGATTTATAATTATAATGATAACCAGAAAGTTTTATTTTTGCCATGGGACTTCTAAGAACAATAACAGACTTGTCTGAGACTCTCTGGACTACCATATAAAGTAAGAGTTACATGTAGTTTACTGTAAACTTAAGCATGATTGTATGTTCTGAACTACAGATACACAGTGGGATTCTGATAATAATTTCTAATCACTCCTCCCAAAGATGAGTGAAAATCCTCAGCCAGTGTGGTTAAGGAAGGGCCTCTGTTGCTACCTGGGTTCTTTTTCATTATCTATGTGTTGCTGGTCCTCACATTCCACTTTCCAGGCTATTCCTGCCCCACCTGGGTCATTTCATGGATGTTCAGTTCCTAATGTCAGGGTTCCTCTGTTAGAAGCAGCAGGGATTTCTCCAGTTCTGTTTGCAATCATACACACTTCAGATTTTAAACTAAAAAGATGAAACTGGAGCCGTTTGGGCCAAGGTTCACTGATAACAGTTAGAAGAGATAGTAAAGATTAAGGAATCTAGGGAGAGCAAATAGTTCTCTATCTCAGGTCCCAGTGCCAATCAGTGCTGTGTCTGAACTTGGCCAAAAAGAATGCTGAGATCACCTGGTGATGTTGTCCACAAGTGAAGAATGGGAAGTTGGTGGCATATTCCACAGATAAGTCCTCCTTACAAAAGGCAGAATGTCCTACCAGGCGAGGGAAGGCAGGATTCAAGCTGCAAATAGTGCTGATATTTTAGGAAAATTGAAAGCTAATAGCAGAATTAGTATTTCTTTTACTCAATACCTACTGATATTCAAATCACTTTCAAACCAATGAGGCTGGTAAAAAATGCAAAAAATAATCAGGCACAGGAAGGAAGGAAAAGCAAGTCAGGTATAAGGGGTGGAAATCATTGGAGTATGTTATAGGCATGTACACATGCATCAAAAAGAAACTCATTATTCTGTATAACAAATACATACCACCCCCTCCACACACACACACACACGGAAAGAAAAATAGGAATAAGAATGCCTGGCCCTGATTGAAGCAAAATAGGTTTAAATCCATACATTGGTGAAATCCAAACAGCCAACTGTGACTCCAGCTGATTTCCATCCTGTGAGGGTCAGCAGCAGTGACGGGAACACAGAGGTGATAAGCCAGCTCCCTCCCCTCCCGTGGACCAGGTGCGTGCATTTTATGGACCAGACGTGTACAGAGAGTCTGGGCTCCAGAGAGTTTTGTGCAAACTCCCTCTCTCTCTCAAATTCCCCAGAAGGGAAGTTGCTGTTCCATGAGGACAAATCAAACTGGATCCCAACACACAAAATGTTGGAGATGTTTAGAAAATCATAATTTAAAGAAAAATTATAACTTAAAGAAAAGGACACAGTGGTAAGACACAAAGGCATTCATGCACTTATACCACAGACAGTTACAAAATAAACCAATTGGATAAAAACGATTGCATGTTGTAACTTGTCTGGCCCCTGAATTTTGATACTAGAAGTACGACATAAATTTCTAGTCTAAAAATTCCAAAACCAAAATGTCCAGTTATAAGGACTGTTTAAGTAAATGAAGGCTAATACACCTGATGGATTGTTGTGTACCTATTAAATATCATGGTTAGTATGAATATAAGGGTTTGGACTATAAGAGATGTTTGTTATGAAGGTATGTGAAACCACAGTATTATAAATACAGGATGATCAAAGCTGGGGGACATCCGTTGCTTGGGGGGTTGAGGCAGGAGGATTGAAAGTTCAAGGTCAACCTGGGCAGTTTAGTGAGATGCTGTCTCAAAATAAAAAAACAATCAAAAGGGCTGGAGATGTAGTTTAGTGTGAAGACCCTGTGTTCAATCTCCAGTAATATAGACAGACAGACACCACATACACACACACATATGGAAAAAAAGGTTTCACTGGAAAAAGCCATCTTCAATTATCTTTGCTATCTTGCTTGCTGGAGTAAGAAAGGGGGGCTATTATGCGTTAAATGCAGTTATGTTGCTCTCTCATGGGGTTTTTATTTATCTATCAGGCATTAAAATATTAACAACATTTGTGCTCAAAAGCTGTAACCCAGGGTGAACATTTTCTGTTGTTAGTTTTTATTACATTAGTCTTCATTTATTGTAGCAATATTAGAAAAGAGATAAAAGTAACATAAAATAATGTTCATAATTCTGCTCTAGATAGAAAATGTTCAGGTGTTTTCTTTCCATACATTTTAATATGCAGGTAGACTTTCAGTGCATTTATTTTCTAAAATTGCAATCATATTCTGTATCTGAAGAATACTCAGAATCATCCCCTTGTACCAGTTGGTGCCTTTTTCTTCGGGGGCAAGTTCACAAGCACCAGATTGGAGATCAGTCTGTAACCCAACCAATTCTCTATGTTATCTGTAAGATGTTAGAGGTAAAGGCAGAGTAGTGAATGTGATGTGATCGAAAAATATGGTGAATATTAAAAACTTTTTTAAAGATTATAATAGTAAAAGGCACGTTGCCATTAATCCCCTTCAAAGTGTTCTCCCCTGCTTTTAATACCTTATCCTATTGTTCTTGCCACTTTCTGAAGCAGTTTGACAAATCCTGCCTGCCTCAATGTTCTGAATCAATTTACCTCTCATTGTCATTTTGACTTTGGAGAAGGGCCAGAGGCCACAGATGCCATACCCAGTGACTACGGATTAGGACCCACTGTCATGATTTTACAAGCCTGCCTTTCCATTGGATGGCACTCAGCAGCAGCATTCACTGTATTTTTCATCACTCCTCCTAAAGACACTCACAAAAGAGGATTTTCAGAACTGCTTCAGAAAGTGGCAAGAATGGTGAGATAAGTGTGTTCAGAGTGAAAGGAAGTATTTTAAGGGGAATTAATGGCAATATGTCTTTTTCTTCAGTGCATGAAGTATTTTTTTAAAACCCCTAAAAATAATAACTCCATTCAGTGTAGTGCTTCCTCTTGTGGGTATCTCCCCCAGAGCATTAAAAGACTCTGTATTTCAGTGGTACACGCCTCTTCCTGTTTACACCAGCAATATTCATCTTTTCTGTTGCGCAGCAGCAGTGAGCCCTGATTTCTCAGCAAACATATACCAAGAGTAAACAGCAGGTACCCTTCAGTGTACTCTATTTAATAAATTATGTGTGATATTTCATATTTTGTTATGAATTGGGCCCTATGTTAGATTTTTTTTCCTAAGAACAGGACAATATGAGCATGATAAGCCTGGTTTTTTTTTTCCCATCAGATTTTATTGGTACATTTTAGGTATACATAATGATCACATTCATTACAGAGAATTTGTACCTGTACATGATATAACTTATTTCCTTATTTCCCATTCCCCTACCAGCCCTTCAACCTCCCCTCCCTATTTGCAAAAGATTTGTTGCCATGTTTTCCATCTTTTCTCACTTTTTACTTTTCCTTTCTTTCCTTCCCTCCTCCACCTCCCCATTTGAACATTTTCTTCCTATTTCACAATACCTCTTTTGCTCCTTATTTATACTTTCAGTGTCTCATGCCAGAGAAAAAAAGTGATATTTACACATGTGTGACTGATTTATTTCACTTAGGTATATGGTCTCAAGGTGCATCCATTTACCCAGAAGTGTCTCAAGCATATCCTTATGACAGAGTAGTACTCCATTGTATAAAAAAGCCACATGTTCTTTGTCCATTCATCAGTTGATGGGTATTTGCCCTTTTTCCATGATTTGGCTATTACCAACTGTGCTGCTGTAAATATGGATGGACATATATCACTGTGGTATGATGCTTTTAATTCTTTCAGGAAGACACCAGGAAGAGGAATAGCTGGGTCAAATGGAACCTCTAGTCCTAGTTTTTTGAGGAATCTCCACGGATTTCCACAGTGATTGTACCAGTCTACACTCCCACCAACAATGAAGAAAGATTCCTCTTTCTCCACAGCCCCACCAGCACTTGTTATTGGTTGATTTCTTGATAATAGCCATTTTTTCTGAAGTGAGATGGAATCTCAGTGTTGTTTTAATTTGCATCTCTCGAATGACCAGTGATGTTGAACATTTTTTCATATATTTATTTGCCATTTCTATTTCTTCATCTGAAGAGAGTGTATTCATCTCAGATGTCCATTTTTTGATTAGGTCTTTAAGTTTGGGGGGGTCTGGTTGTTTTAGTTCCTTATATATTCTAGATATTAGTCCTTTGAGGAACTGTTGGTAAAATTTTTCCCCACATTGTGGGTTGTCTCTTCACTCCATTGGTGGCTTCTCTCACTCTACAAAAGCTTTTTAATAAGATGAAGTCCCAGTTGTTGATTCTTTGTGATAGTTCCTGTGCAATCAGGACTTTGCCTGCACCAGTGTCTTAGAGTTCTACCTATTTTATCTTCCAGAAGATTTAATGTTTCTGTTTTAGTACTTAGATCTTTGATCCATTTTGACTTCAGTTTAGTGCATGGTGAAAGATATGTGTCTAATTTTAATCTTTAGCATGTGAAAAGCCAGTTTTTCCAGCACCATTTATTAATAAGGCTATCTTTCTTCCAGTGAATGTGTTTGGCATCTTTATCAAAGATAAGGTAGTTAAGTGTGTCTGGAGTTGTTTCTGCATCTTCTGATCTGTTCCATGAATCCTTAGGTCTGTTTTTTGTTTTGTTTTGTTTTGTTTTGCCAGTGCCATGGTGTTTTGGTCACAGTAGCTCCGTAGTATAATTTCAAGTCTGGGATTGTGATGCCTCCTGTCTTGCCTTTGGTGCCCAGAATTGCCTTCGCTATTCTACGTCTTTTCTGGTTTCAAATGAATTTTAGGATTGTTTTCTCCAATTCTGTGAGATATGCTGTTGGAATTTTGATTGAAATTGCATTGAATTTGTATAACAATTTTGGAAGTATGGCCATTTTCATTATATTAGTTCTTTGTGCCCAAGAGTAAGGCATATCTTTTCATTTTCTGATATCCTCTTCAATTGCCTTTTCAAAAACTATAGTTTTCAATGTAGAGGTCTTTTACTTCCTTTGTTAGATTAATTTCTAAGTATTTCATTTGTTTGGATGCTATTGTGAAAGGTGTTATTTCCCTGATTTCTATCTCAGTGAGTTTGTCATTGGTGAACAGGAAGGCTATTGATTTTTGAGTGTTGACTTTGTATCCAGCTAAGCTACTGAAATTTGTTATTAAATCTAGAAGTGTTTTTGTGGATTTTGGGGGGTCTTCTATGTACAGTATCATGTCATCTGCAAATAAGGATAATTTAACTTCTTCTTTTCCTGTCTTTATTCCTTGTATTTCTTTCTCTTGTCTACTTGCTCTGGCTAATGTTTATGGAACTATACTGAATAAGAGTGGTGACAAAGTAGGTACATCCTTGTCTTGTTCCTGATTTTAGAGAGAAAGCTTTCAGTTTTTGTTCATTCAGTGGGATGTTGCCGGTTGATTTGTCACAGATGACTTTTATCAGATTGTGATAAAGACCATCTTTTCCAGTTTTCTGTAGATTTTTTTAAAAATCATGAATGGATGTTGGACTTTTCCAAAGCTTTTTTTCTGCACCTATTGAGATGATCATATGATTTTTGTTCTTGGTTCTATTAACATGGCATATTACATTTATTGATTTGCCTATGTTGAACCATCACTACATTCCTGGGATGACTTCTACTTGGTCATGGTGCATAATCTTGATGATTTGTTGCATTCTCTTTGCTAGTATCTTACTGAAGATTTTTGCATCTATGTTCATTAGGGAGATTGGGCTGTAGTTCTCTTTTTCAGTTAGGTCCTTCTCTGCTTTTGGTATCAGGGTAATGCTTTCTTCCAGGAATGAATCTGGGAGTATTGTTTCCTTTCCAATTTCCCTGAAGAATTTGAGAAGTAGTGATATTAGCTGTTTGCTAAATTTTTTTTTTTTGTAAAATTCAGCAATGAATCCACCAGGGCTTGGGCTTTTCTTTGTTGGTAGGTTTTTAATTACATCTTTGATTTCATTGACTGATATTGGTTTATTTGGGATTTTTATATCATCTTCATTCAGCTTTGGTAATTCATATGTATCTACAAATCTGTCCATTTCTTCTGCATTTTCCATCTTATTAGAATACAAGTTCTCAAAGTAGGTATAGATTTCTTCTGAATTTCTGCAGGATCCATTGTTAATTTCACCCTTTTCATTCATAATTGAGTGGATTTGAGTCTCTCCTTTTTTGACTAATTTGGCTAAGGGTTTGTCTATTTTGTTTAGTCTTTCAAAGAACCAATTCTTGTATTCATTGATTCTTAGACTCCATTGCATTCATTTATGCTTTGATCTTTATAACTTTCTTCCTCAGACTAGCTTTGGACTTGACTTGCTCTTCTTTTTCTAGAAGTTTGTGGTTCTACGTTAAGTTGTTTACTTGAGCTCACTCTGTTTTATTGATATGGGTATTCACTGCTATAAATTTCCCTCATGGGACTGCTTTCATTGTGTCCCATAAGTTCTGGTAGCTTGTATTGGTATTATTGTTTAATTGTAGAAACAGTCTAATTTCTTCTTTAATTTCATCTGTGACCCATTGGTTGTTCAGGTTGTTCATGTTATTTAATTTCCATGTGTTTATGAAGTTCCATGATGTCTTTTGCCACTGATTTTCAATTTTATTGCACTGTGGTCTGATAATATGCAGGGGTAATTTCAACTTCTTTGCGTTTACTTAGCTATGTTCTATGAGCTAGTATGTGGTCTATTTTGGAGATCATCCATGTGCAGCTGAGAAGAACGTGTATTCTGATGTGGGGTGGAACATTCTGTAGACATCTATTAAGTCCATTTGCTCAAAAGTTTGGTTCAGTTGTAATAATTCATTGCTGGTTTTTTTCTCTAGTTGATCTATTTGTGACAATGGCTCCCTTTTCCAGCATCCCTAGGCTCCCTTGCACCCTGGTACACAGGTACCAGCACATGACATCTGCTCCAGGCCTGAGCTGGGAGCTCTCTCAGGGGAAAGATGTCCCTCCAAGCTGCCTGATGTTGCTGCAGCAGGGAAAGGGGGGATATGGTAAAGAGAAGCAGTGAGGACCTGTGCCTTCCCAAGCAGCTGCAAAGAAAAGCATGAGAAGGATGTCCAGCTTCAGGGGGATTTGGGTGACTTAGAGCCACAAAGAGGCTCCATAATCATTTTCTGGCCCATGGTAACTGTTGTGATTTGTGTCTGGGTGTCCCCCCAAAGCCTCATGCAGTCATGGGTTGGGCTTCTACAGTTTATGATTGATGCATGGTCCAATGCTGGGATTATGGGTGTGAGTGGTATACCAACCTGGAGGCAGGTAGATTGCATACAATATAAGGGAGGGAAAGAGGCTTGCTCTTCCTGCTGCTGCTCCTCCCTTTTCCTCTTGTTGCTTTTGCTGTTTGCTGCTGCCATAAACTATTGCCCCTGCCACATGCCACTCTGCCTTGGAGCCAGTCGAGTGTGGACTGAAACTTCCACAAACTGTGAGCCCTTCTCATCAGTGGAGATCTCTTCAGTTCCAAGTTTGCAATCCACAGCTTTACCTGGAGCTTTCTTTCTGGCCAAACTCACAATGTTTTAAATCATCCTGCTTTGCTCTTTGCTCTTGATTTGCAACATAAATCTGGCTAAAAGCCCCCAACAATAGTCATGCCACTGCCAACATTCAATTACCTTAAAATTTCTTTTGTCAGATTAATTGGTCTATCAACCTTAATCTCAGTCTCAGGCAAAGTCTCTGGACATAGGCAAAATGCAAACAAACTTTCTGCCAAGCCATAACATATATCCTGTGGAATCCAACACCCAACGCAATCTTTCTTCCCAGTAGAAACCTCTTGAATCTGGCCTTTACTGGCAGGATTTCTATCAGCCTTCTGGTCTTCCGAGCTTTGACCAGAATCTCCCATACAGAACAGTTGAAGGCATTCCAGCTCTACTCTTTCAGGCGACATCTCTGAAGCTTTCCAAACTCTTCCCACAAGCCATTTACAAAGGCTCTTGAACCACATGGTCAAGTATAGTCACAGCAATGACCCTACTCCCGGTACCAAATTCTTCTTGGTTACTTTTCCCTCATTGCTGAGACAAAATACCCAATGCCCAAAATTAAGGAAGGAAAAGTTTATTTAGCTCACAGTTTGTGGAGGTTTCAGTCCATACTCGACTGGCTCCAAGGCAGAGTGGCCTGTGGCAGGGGCAACAGTTCATGGTGGCGGCAAACAGCAAAAGCAACAAGGGCAAAAGAGAGGAGGAGCAGCAGGAAGAGCAAGCCTCTTTCCCTCCCTTATATTGTATGCAATCTACCTACCTCTGGGTTGATATACCATTTATACCCATAATCCCAGCACTGGACCATGGATCAATCATAAACTCTAGAAGCCCACCCCATGACTGCATGAGGCTTTGGAGGGACATCCAGACACAAACCATAACAGTAACTAAGTGCCAAAACTGGTTGACTTAAAACAACAGACATTTACTCTCTCATAGTTCTGAAGGCCAGAAGTCCAAAAATCAAGGTATCAGCATGGCCATGCTCCCTTGAAGCCTGTAGAGAAAGACATTTCTTGCCTCTTTCAACTTTTGGTAACTCTGGGTGTCCTTGGTTGGTGGCAGTGTAGCTTCCATCTTTGCTTCTATAAGGTGGCCCTACCTTGAAATCCTCCTTGTGTTTCCTATAAGTGGTTCACACACACCTCCCATGGACTCTCCTTGTTAGGTACAATTAAGTTCTTCTTGCCAGCAAACCACAAAAATTTGGTATTCACAAACTAAAATTAGTGTTCTCAGAGTTTACTGAGGACTCAAATTTGCTATTGTACACTATATATGGGTTGGGTTTTTTTCTTTTCAGTTGGCTTTTTAGCAGTTGTTTTGAGCTGCTGTGGTTTTTGGTTGCTGTTACTCATATTTTTTATTTATAAATTACTATTGGTTTTATGCCCTCATTTTCTGTTTAGTTTGTGCTCACTTTGGCAGCACATATACTAAAATTTTCTGTTTAGTTTGATGAGAGTTTTTGGTTTCCCCTGGAGTGGAAAATAATATTTACTTCAAGACAGATTTTTGCTATAAAATTGTCCAATATTTAGATATAATATGTAAATGAATAACAGTTCAAAAATTAATCTCACAGGCCCCTGTTGCTAAAGGAGATACATACACAATCCCTTTATGGTTTGTTTGTATGGTAGGGTGACCATTGGTCTCAGCTTTCCCAGGATTGAAGAATTTGTCATGATGCAGAACTTTGGGGCAAACTCTCATATTTTGTCACCTTATTTGCCTGTGGATGTGAACTATTTTAATAACTTTCATTTTACAATGAGAGTTAGCATAATAAAATGAGTGGACTATTTTTGAGATCAGAGGGAATTCATCCATAGTATAAAATTGAGTGTATAATGATAGGGTCTTCCCTTTTAACATAACTAGGAAATGAGTCATGCAAATTGCAGGTTCAACAGGCTTATGGACCATCTCATTCTTTTCCTCTGGAAGTCTCACTTCCTTCTCCTGAGCCCCACCCTCCCAACACCAAATTCAGGAGAGAAGTGGAATGCAGGGATGTTGCTATTCTTTGACCTACTTAACTGGGTATATTAAAAAAATGTTTAGAAGCTCCTGGTTAAAGGATTTGGAGTGCTTCTGAGTGGAAAATTACTGGTAGCTAACACTGTCTAACTGCCTGACAAAGCTCAAGCATTTAGAGGATCCCTGAGTGAATGGGACCTTGGCAGAAAAATAAACTGGTAAGAAAGAAAAATCTAGGCATGATAGCTAAGACTAAGTAGAAACATAGTAACATAGTAATCACCAAGTCACAGGAACATCTGCTTCCCAGGAAGTCGTAGAGTAAATAACAGACAGTATTATGAAGAAATCCAAACTCAAATTGGGAAGGAGGCCAAGGAACTGCCTTATACAGAGAAAAAGACAACTTAGGTGTTTTCTGGAGAAGATTTTAACCTCTGTAGTACTTGGCCAATGAGAAACTGTGAGAAGAGGTCCAGGTGCTCGGGGATAAATTGCTTGCTGTGACCGCTCTGAGTGGGCCTGGTCAGCAAACACCCAGCCTTGCAAGACTGATTTAAAAACTTCACACTTGTGGATCTTTTTGCCTCTGAAGTTTATTCTTTGGATCTGGACAAGTTAATGAGGTTCTCACACTCCCTCCCCACCTCTATGCTGGAAGCCCACAGCTGCAGTTCCACTGCAATGTAGCTCACAAGTCTAGAAAGTACAGATGAAAGGGAATTAAAATTTAAGTAAAGGCCTGCAAAGAATGTCCATGGACAACCAGACATACCTGGCAAGCCTTCTTCCTTTGTGTAACTCCTGTCTTTATTATATTGGTGTAACTGATGGTCTTGCAATATAACTTGAGACTTATGATGGCCTTGCAATGTAATTTGAACTGTTTAAATTCCCTTGGCAATCCATGATGTTACTTGACCCTCCAATCATAGTGCACCAAATCTGCTGCTGCACCTCCCACTTGTGCTCCCCTTAAAAGCCCTGAAACCCCACTGGATGGGGCTCTGACTCTTTGGGAATGGTCCCAGTCAGGCCTACTGGTGTAATAAAATTGCTGTCTCCTAGACCTCCTCAGTGCCATGTCTTCCTGTGTTTGGTCTATTTTGCCATAAGAGAAAGAGTAGGAATCAGCCCTGTGACTGATCCATCAAAGTCCAAGCTGAGAAGTACCTCAAGGACAGGCCCTTCTCTCAGCCCTGGGGAAACCTCAAGTCCATCCTTCTTGGGAGATATCCACTATGGATGCTCTTCTCTGGCCCCACTGTTTTACAGGACAGAAAGAGTAAAGAGAGCTGCTGGTTATTTACTCGTGTGTTGTCAGCATGTCAGAATTCAGAGTAGGGGCTTTACGCTTTCACTTAATGTAACTTAGTCCTCACAAAAATGCTATAGAGCACTGTTGTGGGCCAGGAGCTTGAGTTAAAATTCAAGCCTAGCCATCCTCACCTGGCTCACCTCAACCCCACCTCACTGGGCTTGGGACCTTTGTGGTCCCAAGGAACCTAGAACTCCACTCACTTGAGCACACACTACTTTCAAACTGTGAAAGGGGCACAGCCTTTAAAAGCTCAAACAAATAAGCAAGGGACTGACTGTTTAAAATCATCATGAATTCAGCCTAGAATGGAAGCTCCTGGAAGGTCTGTCCTTAGAATTCATTACCCAAAGTTTGCCCCAAATTCTAGAATCTCAAGCCCACTGTTCAGACCACTCCTAGAGCAGAGCATGCTGGCCACTGTGAGCTGGTGGAGCCATCACAGGAGGCAGCTGCCCCTTCACATGCCTTCTCTTTCTCCTAAATTGCAGCGTCTGCTCTAACATGAAAATGTCTTCTTTCCAGAGGAGTTGTCCTTAGCAGTAGGTAGATGACCTTGCTGCGACCTGATTTCTGCTCAGCTGCAGGTTTTTTTGGTCCCTTGGCAGGGGACAGACACAGCATTGTACACAGGGTTAGCACTGGGACTGCTATTTATTTAACTGCTGATCCCACTTATGTGGGATTAATTTACTCCATGATTACAACTCACCATGTTTCCTGCCTTGACGTGCTTCTATAATTCACACCTGACTGCTCCATTATGCACCCACTTCCTGGGCTCAGGGGCAGCAGTTGGAAGCCGAGTCTCAGGGTGACTCACACTAGGAGCCCACTCTACACAGAAGAGTTTTTCTCATTATAGTCTGAGAAGGGCTATTATAAAATCAGTGCTGGTTTTCCCTTCCAAACAGCCAGTTCCCCTTTACGCCCTCCTTTTCCAAGGAAGTGTGCATACTATTATTAAACTTTCCAACGCCACATCTGGCTCCCAGTTTCTGCAGTATGTACAAGAGTCTTTGGCTTCTGTAGCAGAAACATGGCCCTTGGTTCCCATCTGCCCTCAGCCTTGACAAAACCTGGCCATGCGGTCCTATAGGGGTGTGTGGCAGAGATGTCAGCTGCTCTAGGAGGTATTGCTTACAAGGTAGTCAAACTTTTCTGACAGAACTCAGGGTTGCTGACTACAGATCCCCAGATAAGGGCTCTAGGCCAGCGTCTCTCACCTGTCTTTTGGCAGAGGTGAACGAGAGACCATTTGCATTGTGTCTGCTAGTGTCAGGGCTTGTTTTCAGAGGTGAGGACAAGCCACACTTGGCTTCCTGGTGACGCCTCTACATTGAGCTCCTGGCCTGGAAGAGGGTGGGGTATGACAGACTGAAGGCCTGATGCTGGCCTCCTGGTAATAAGTTCTCATTCTTAACTTGCTCCTGCCTCTGGAGAGCTCATGTTGGTTCTGGGGTTTGCCCCTTGGCCTCTGCCGGGATTGTGAATGGGACCTATTAAACCAGTGGACATCTTCTGTGTGGGCGTAATCCTTAATGTCTGCTTCAGCAAACTCCCCACTGGCTGTGGAAACTTCATTCTTCAGTGAAGCTTCTACAGCCAGGAGGCAAGTTCTTAGGACTGTGACCCTCCTACCTGGATTGGTTCTCATCATCGCTCTTCACAAATCCTTTCCCATCCTTCTTCACCTGACAGTGTGTGCCTGAGCTCTCTGCCCATTCCCACCTCCCTGCCTTCGCCACGCAGTCCTCTCCCTGGCAGAGCTCCCATGCTCTCCTCAGCCTTTGCATTCATCAACCCTCACTCCCTGTGCTCCCTCCACATCCCTCCTCTCTGTTGTAAGAAACACTTCCTGGCCCTGTGGTTCCTGGGCAGCTGTCTCCATCCAGTCCCATGAGTGTGCTGGTACAGATTTCCATAACACTGGGGCTATGCACAGTCCTTACCTGAGAGTTCTTTGTTGTGCCTATGGGACTGAAAAATGCTCTGAAACCCAGGCTACTGCTTCACATTCATGGATAGCACCACACAGAAGGTGATCAACAACCACGGGACTTGATGACCACATAACCAGTTGTCTTCTGGTTGAATCCAGAGTGTAGCTTCTTGGTTAGAACATGACTTTTGATGTCAGACTTTTGGTTATAGTTAAAATCTCAATTATGTTAACAACTAGCTCTGTGACCAAAGGAAAACTATTTAACCTCACTGGGCTTGCTTCCTCATCTGTAAAACACCAACTGACTGTGGAGAGACCACGGATGTAAGTGGAGTAATGCATGAGGCATATTTGGTTGGTGCAGGGCTTGGCGTGGATAGGGACTCAAGAAACACAGCTATTGTTAGTACCTGATTCTTTTTGGGCTGCTACCTCTTCTGCAGTGAGCACCAGTCAATAGCCAATTAACAGAGACACTGGTTTTAGAGGAGGAATCCATGAGAGGCTGTTGAAGTGTTTTGGAAATCCACCATGGAAAGAAGTCAGAGTGAGCCTCAACTCATTTCTCCCAGGTTCTCAGCAGCAGCAGGCAGATTTGTCAGCTGGCTCTCCACACAGTGCAGAGCTCTCCCAAGTGGGAAACCAACACTTGTCTCCTGACCTTGAATGTAACAAACAGCCCCTGAGGAAGGTAGTTCCAATTACAGTCAGAGTTGGAAGAGCTCTTTCAGGGCAGATTGATTTATTGACCAGAATTACAGCACAACAGCCCACACAGACTTCTGCCCTTGGCAGACAGCTCTGCTTACTTACTTCTCTCTCGCTCTGGCGTATTGATCTGTGTGGGTGAGTTGGTGTTGTATATGGTAGAAGTGTGTGTGTGTGTGTGTTGAGGTCCTAGGTCAGAAACTCCAGCTTAGAGACCCTTACGTGGATAGATGTTCAGTGTTGTCAACAAATCTTGCTCTTTTTCTCTTTGTATCAGATAGCTTTAATTTCACTCTCGTGCTTTAGGCAGGCTGAGAATGTTCCAAAATGCCTCTGATTCTATCTCGTCCTTATGTTCCTGATACTTATATTTGCAAGAAAACTAGTCCTTATGGTGTGCTTCATGCCAGGCAAAATATGGCCACCCCCACTGGGCACAAAAAGTAACCAAGGCCTGAAAGAGTGAGGGAACTTGTCCAACATCAAATGGTGGTTAAACTGTGATCCACACCCAGATAGCCCTCAGTGAAGGTTCATGCCAGGCTTTGCCCTCCTGGGAGACAGACGGCCAGAGCAAAGTCCAGACCACAGGGTCACTGGAAACATAAATGCTTTGGAATGCAGGGGCACAATTTCAATTCACAGGATCAGAATAGTGTTTACTCACCATGTCCATCTCGCTGGTATTAGTTATTTACTGCTGTGTAACACATCACTACAAACTTAACACCTTGACACAACATCCATATATTATGCGTGTTATGTCATGGCTCCTCTAGGTCAAGAATCCAGACACAGATTAGTTCAACCCTGCACTTACTCTTGTAAACCTGCAACCAAGGAGTTGGCTACATTCTTGTTCAGAAGCTTGACTGGGGTTGCTTCTACATTTCTGTTCACACGGTGTTGACAGCACCCAGTTTTCCGAGGGTGCAGCACTGCATGCTTTAGTCATTTGAAGGCTGCTGCAGTTACATGTCACTTGGGGTTCCCCAGTGTGGAACAGAGAGCCAGGGAGAGAGTCATACAGGGCGGTGCCATCATCTCATACATAATTGTTTATATCCTGTCATCTTTGTCACTGTTAGAAGCAAGTCAAAGGTCTCACTCCCACTCAAAGGAATTTACTCAAAAGCCAGGACGCTAGCAAGTGGACTCAGGGATGGAAGGCACGAAGGCACTGCTCACCAGGTGCTGTGTCTTTCTCTTCTTTTTTTACTCATCACCTTCATTTCTCCCTCCTAGTCTAGACTCAGACACAAAGCTTCGCTAGTGCATGAGAACTGTACAATAATGATGCTGACAAGTAACATCATTATATTCCAGGCACCAACTTCTTGTTAATTTTCATATAATATCAGTAAAGAGAGCAACATCTAAGGGTAGAGCTCAGTTTTTGAGAAACTGAACATAGGAGTGTAACCATCATACAGATGGAAATGAGAGCACTACCTGGGCACCAAAGCTCTCCTCAGCCTCCCTTCAAGGCTTTGATACTCTCAGAGGTGAACTTCTGCAAGGGTAGACTACTTTAGCAGTCTACTGTTCGGTCCACTTTATAAATAGAGCTGTGCAGCATGAAGCATTTTGTTTGAATGCAGTACTGCTGCCATGGTCCTAGGGTGTCCATCCCCACTGCCCAACAACGAACGCACCGCAGAGTAGTTCATCTATTACACCATTGATGAGCTTTGAGTAATTTTCAGTTTGGAGGTGACACTGCTGATGTGAGCAGACTAGGACAGGTTGAGGAGGCTTCATCAGAAAACCTGAAATCCAAAGTGCTCTGAAATCCAAAACTTCTTGAGCACTTAAAATGTTTCTTATTTCATAGTTTAGATTTTTTAGATTAAGTATGCTCAATCACTAAGGCCTATACTTATATCTCTAAATCCAAAGTACTATGAAATCTGAAACATTCTGTACTGTCATTTCCCAATGCACAACCTGTGTGTGTCCTTTGGTGAGCACAGTAAGCCTTTCTGTTGGCTGGTTCATACAGTCATTGGGTCTACATATTTTGGTAAGTTACATTTAACCTATAACCTCTTTAAGGAAGGTGCCACCATCTCCTTTACACTCAACAGCACTTGCACCATCTACATTCCTCTGTAGGTCCTGACAGATTGAATAGGAGGACAAGCCAAGAGGTTCAGGAACAAAGTAGAGTCCTGGGTCGAATACGTTATTACTATTACGGACTCTTCTATGACCTTTTTAAAAGGAAGCATTGTTTTATAAGATTTCTGCATGCTAAGCAAATGTCCTTTTTTCAGTATCATTTAATTCATCTTCCCATTCTCTTATTAATCAAACATACATCTAACCAGCTGCACACCTGCTGAGCCAACAAATTCTATTATAGAGCTGATAAAACTCCAATAAAGCCAAAGGAAGTCCAGGTGTGGGCTGACCTTAGTAGCCTCCTTCCAAGAATGAGGATTTCTGTTGGGCTGTTGAAACACTGAGACCATGCCAGCCTTCCCCTTTATGATGTTATGAGAACTTTAGGTATTAAGGCCCTCACACCTCCATGGAGGTTTCTAAAACCCGTAACCATAGCTGAAATCCTGATTTATGAGCAACAGATACATGAAGGCACAAGTAATTCCCAAATCATCTGGAACAGGCTGCCTAGGTAGTAATTTTAAAGTTTCAAAGCTATACCTATTTACTTTGCATTTCTTTTTAAGCTGTGTTATATGAGGATAGTAAAGGCTGTTTTCTATACTGCTACCAAGTTGCCTGGAAGACTTCAGGCTACTCCTGACACTGTTTCTGCTCCTTTCTATCTCTGTCTTTTTTTTTTCTCTGACTCTGTCTCTCTTTTTTTTTAGTGTCTCTGTACATGTATTATATATATTATGTATAACATATATATATATATATATATATATAGAGAGAGAGAGAGAGAGAGAGAGATGAGATGTCTATCTCTATTTCTACAATCTATCAATTAACAAAGTGGGGATTCCACTGCATCTCAGGTTTTATTAGCATTTTCCTATATGACTAAAAAAGCACTTTCAAAAGTGTAAATATTAAGTCACTGCTTGGTACTCCATCCATGCAGTTATCATAATTAATTAAGCTAATTTTCCATTTTGGGATATTTAGGCTTTTCCAATATTTTGGCATTACAAATAACATTGCATAAATAGGCCTGTACCTAAATCATTGGCGACAACACTGATACAGTCCTTAGGCAAATTGGTGAGATGTGGAATAAACAAACAAAACACATGGATATTGGCTTTTGACTCCATTATGAAGTACAAATTTATGCCACTGATAACAGAACATACGAGAGTCTTTTTTGTCTGTGCTGGTAATTTTCTATTACACATAAAGTTTTTAAATTGTATAGGTAAAATGTGATCATTTGGTGTTAGTTACATTTAGTTGATTCCTGGTGAGATTCAATATTTTTTGGTTTCTCTCTTTTTCTCTCTTTCTCTTCTCTTCTTCCTTTCTCTCTCTCCCTGCTACATTAGCATTCCTTCCTGTAACTTCAAGTGTTTCCCTCCACCTCCACCAAATGCCCTCCTGTGCTTTGATTGTCTCCACCCCTGCATTCCAGCCTTTACTTGGGGATGACGTCAGTGTCCCACAGAATTCAGTGGTTGACAACTCCTCTGCAAAACTGCAAGGGCCACAACTGAACAGCCACCTCTGTCATTTTTCCAACTAGAGTGGCAGAATCCCTCCCAGAGCTGTAAACCTCAGGTGTCACTGAGCCTCTGGTCTCCGTCTCCTGGGGCCGTCAGCACAGGAGTGCTGGCTGCAGGACCTAATGACTTAGCCAGGTGAGCTTCCTGCCATGTCAGCTTCTCACAGGATCTTGCCTCAGAGGAAGTGTTCCCTCCAGCTTTGGGGAAACTGGCAACTGTAAATCAGGTAAAGATGTGGCTCTGACTTATTTATCCTTGTAAGAGTTTTATGTGCTGGAATCAGCAAGGGACCCATTTGCCTGATTCATGACTAATTTGTGGAGTCATCACTTAAAGTCAAGACTAACCCATCCTGCTCAGTGGGCTGGCATGAACAGAGGTTGTGAGGCTGAGGCACCCCATAGTGGGAGGCCTGGTTTTGCCTCTCCCGCTGGACTGACCGTTACCTTTCGGAGAGTTTAGACACATGATGGGGAATCACAGAACAGTGGGAAACTCTTCCTCCTGGTACTGTAACAGCTCTTTCCCTCCCCCAGTCGCCTCCTGGTTTGTCTTTTGTAGGAAGGAATGTTTGCCTGGACCACAGCTGCACCCTTGTGATCCCAGACATGGAAGGAAGGCATTGAAGGAGGAGTTTTGACTGCTTCTAATTAGCAATCAAGGACAAGGCTGAATTCAATAATGTTCATAATAAATTATGGTTCCTCCTTACAAGAGAATATTAGGTAGCTATTAAAAGTAATGTTTTCAAAGAATTTTTATGACACTGAAAAGTGCTTACGACATGAAGTGAGATGAAAGAAGGGCAGATATAAAACCTACACATAGAACACAGAATATGATCTTTTTTTTTTTTTTTTTTTGGTTTTTCTCCAGTACCAGGAACTGAACTCACAACCTTGCGCTTGCCAGGCAGGCGCTTTTGCCGCTGAGCTAAATCCCCAGCCCCACACAGAATATGATCTTGATGGGGGAAAGATTAGTTGAAAATACTGTCAAATGATTATCTCTGCAGGTGAGATTATGTGTACACTTCATGTTTCTTTTTTATATTTTAAAAATTTCTTATGTTAATTCTTTGGGACTCTTATTTACCACAAAAACAGTCACAATATTTTATTTTATTTTATTTTATTTTTTTTTTTATTTTAAGGATAAAAGGAGGGAAACATTAACAGACATACAACATTTTACAACATATCACAAGCACAATACAGACAATACAGAGTTCCAAACAAAGTGGTAGGGAATTAACAATGGTGGTTGTATTACATATTGATATCTTCAAAGTGGCTTCTCATGAAAACAGATATAGACATGCAATACTGGTCAACCAAAGACTCATTGACAGTTTCTTTCAGCATAGAAACAGCAGATAGAAGAACAACCATGTTATCTATCCTGTATATACATACATACAAAATTTCTCCTTCTTTCCCTTCTCTTTTCCCACATCCCAGAAGCCCTTTACTCTTCGGTGGTTTCCTATCATTTCACAGTGTCTATCATACCTCCGAGTTTAACTTAACTCTTTCAAGTTTTACACTAGTGACACAATGCGGTGCTTGCACATGTATGTTTGATTTATTTCACTTATGAGTATGGTCTCTAGTTGTGACCATTTAAATATAAAGGCCTCGAGTTTATCTTTCTTTACAGCTGAGTAATATTCCATTATATAAAAGTACCATAATTTTCTTATCCAATCCTCGGTGGATGGACATTTGGGTTGCTTCCACATTTTAGCAATTACAAATTGTGCTGCTATGAACATAGGTGCACATATATCACTGTGATATGATGTTTTTAGATCTTCTGGGAAAATACCCAGCAGGGGGATAGCTGGGTTGAATGGGACCTCTAAACCTAGTTTTCGGAGGAATCTCCAAACTGATTTCCACAGTGGTTTCACCAGTCTGCATTCCCACCAGCAGTGGAGAAGGGTTCCTATTTCTCCACAGCCTCGCCAGCATTTGTTATTGGTTGATTTCTTAATGCTAGCCATTCTTACTGGGGTAAGGTGGAATCTTAGTGTTGTTTTAATTTGCATTTCTCGAATGACTAATGATGTTGAACATTTTCTCATATATTTATTTGCCGTTTGTATCTCCTTGTCTGAGAAATGTGTGTTCATCTCAGCTGCCCATTTTTGGATTGGGTCTTTGAATTTGGAGGGGCTGAAATTTTTTAATTCTTTATATGTTCTAGATAGAAGCCCTTTGTCTGAGGGACAATCAGCTAAAATTTTTTCCAAGTTTGTTGGTTTTCTTTTGACTCTGCTGGTGATTTCTTTAGATGTGCAGAAACTTTTCAGTAGGATGAGATCCCAGTTGTTGATTCTTTCAAGTGTTTCACGTGCAATTTGGTTTTTATTCATGAACTCTCTGCCTACCCCTATGTCTTCGAGGTTTTTACCTACTTTCTCTTCCAATAGATTTAGTGTTTCTGGTTTAATATTGAGATCTGTGAACCATTTTGACTTCAGTTTGGTGCATGGTGATAGGCTTGGGTCTATTTTCAGTTTTTGGCAGGTATTGAGCCAATTTTTCCAGCACCATTTATTAAAGAGGCTATCATTCTTCCAGTGAGTTTGATTGGCCCCTTTATCAAAGATTAGGTGGTTGAGTGTGTTTTTGGTTGCAGTCACAATATTTTAAAGACCTAGTCTAATGTGATCCATCCCAGCCCTCTGGGGGTTTTCCCAAGTTCTTCTCCATTACTTCTGTTCTCTCGTGTGTTAGGCAGTGTCAGGGGCAGTGTGAACAAGGCAACTGCCCTGCCACAATATTAAGCCACATCTTACTAAAGATTTAGTCAGCTTTGGACCTCAGGACCCATTTCCTTCCCTACCCTTCCTTTTCTTTTTTCTTTTCCTTCCTCCCACTTTCCCCCTCTTTCTTCCTCCCTCCATTCCTTTCTTCCTTTGTTTCCAAGCAATTTTTTCACTTTGGTTCTGGGAAGTCTTTTGAGAAAAGTAAATCTTAACGAACAAGCAGTCCTGACCAAAACCAAATTCTCAATAAGCTCAAGAGGTCAGCGGCAACCAAGCCAAATAGTAGGGAGGGCCCTAGTTCGGAAAAAGCTCAGTGGACCCAAAGAGCGTGGTACAGTCCTGATCACTGTGCTTCTGGTGGGCTAGTTTCAACTCTGGGTGGGAAAGACTGCCATCTGCACAATGCAAAAATGACAAAACACCCTTCACCAATGACACCATTAGCAGCAGTGCCTCCACTGTGTACTGAATGTTTCCAGATGCTGGAATAAAATATGATCTATTGTTTTATTTGATTTTTAAAACCAGTCTTCCGCCGTGAGAAACCCAGGCTTATCAACATTAAGTAAGAAGGTAGATGTCTCTTCACCTGTGTGAATTTGCTGGGGAAAAGGACGCTTTCCTGGAAAGCTTCCACCTCGGCTACAGATGGGAATGCTCTGGATGGCAGCCTTGGCTGCTGAAGTTGGAAAGGCCAGGAGAGCTGCATTACAAAGGGAACATCCTTTGTGCACTTTTCTGACCAAGAATGGCAACCCGACTCACTTGGGAATGCCATAGGTTTATACCAAAGGATTCAGCAATGCAGCATGTTTACCTCATAGGAAGTAGGAGGTTGAATGCCCTGGAGGCGTCAATGCTGGGTTCCTGCACAGCCTTAGCTGAAGCCAGCGGGTGGCTACCCTCGATCGCTGTTTGGAAGACCAGAGGTTTTGATGGCTTGAGATGTTCAGGTCATGCTCCGTGGATGACTGTGAGTTCCTGGGGATGTGGGTCCATTTTTATGGTGACAGGAATGTGGCAGCAGCTGACTGGGCTTCAGCTAAGATATCCTCCAATCAACTAGTAGTGAGCCCAGCCAATGTGACCAAATGCAATGTTTCAAGCCTGTTCGTTGGAACAGTGAATGTCCCAAACAAGCTCATCCTACCTACTATGACGTAGTCCTACAAATACATCACACAAACACATGCATGCGCGCACATACACACACACGTGTACACATGTGAAGGGTAAACTATATGTCTAAAACACAGTTTTTAATAAAACACATCAAGTTCATTCACAGGGGGACAGGGCACAGGGGACTGCTAAGTGTAACTTGCACATTCTTCTACAACAGCAGCTGACTTGCGTAGACTTGGCTGCCAGGAGCAGCGGCCTTTGGAGCACAGCTTCCTAGACAGCTGAGCCAAGTGCTGGCAGCAGTAGGCTGTTCCTCCTGGCCTGGGGTTGAGTCAGCGTCACATGCGCTTAAGGTCCCTAAAGGCCACATGGGCTGCATTTCGTCCAGCAGCTCCCATGACGCCTCCTCCTGCAACCATAGCTTTGCTCAGAAACCCACCAGGGAGAGGACGGGGGCAGGGGACAGAGAGGCAGCAACAACTGGGACAGCTACCCAGAGACCCTGGGCTCCTTCCAAGGTCCGGCACCACAGCGGGGAGGGTTTGGGCCGTGGCTGAGGCCACGTGTTATGCAGGGAGACAATGGTGAAATGCAAGTGCAAGAATGAGGTCTGGGAAAGACGGGGGTGCACAGTCTACTCTGGGAGGCTCAGCCCCACACAGCTCAGATAAAGTACCAAGAAACAGCAGCAGCCTCTGTAGACTAGGGAGCCTTGGCTTCTGCATAGGAAAGAACTTTAAAAACCTAACTTTACTAATTTTTCTGTTCTCAAATATGGGTGAGGGATTTAGGCATGTGGGTCTCCCACAACCCAAAACTGGAACTGGAGACAACCCCCACACCTGGGGGGTGCGGTCAAGTGAGGGCTGTGGCTGACTGGCCAGCCACTGTGGGGCACTTAGCTGCACCAAGGGCTCTGGACAGCAGGTGGCTTGTTGGGGCAGGAGGCCCGAGCTGCTTCTCCCCCCTCATCGCACGTCCCCCTCTTCTGTCTGCAAGCTTCTCCCTCCCACGAGCCCTCGCAGTCCACACAGGGCAGTGGAGCTGTGGGTCACTTACCGGGATGGGCCCCACTGCCGCACAGGTACAGGCCCCAGAGAGGGGAGCGGTACCCAGAGTGCAGTGGCGCCGGGCGGGCGAAGTAGAGCTGGTCCAGGCACATTGCACAGTGGAATATGTTCTGTGGAGACAGGGCCGTGCTTGTGAACACCGGAGTGCTGCAGTCTTTTACTACCCTGGCTGGGTCTTTTTAAAAAAGAATTTAATTTTATTAGTACAGGTTTACAGTTCCCGCAGTTTAAAATCGTCTTGGGAGTGGTTACATGTACATATGATAGCTTGTTTCCTTTTTTTTTTTTTTAAATCCTTTTCCCCCTTTCCTCTCCCTCCCTCCTCTCTCTTTCAATTTCCCGTCCCATTTTTCATTCTTGTTGATATTATTAATCTTAGCTCATGCTATGGCATATGATATTTATATTAATTGAAGTCATTAGGTTCCTGTATATGGCATATCTTTATTCTACTTATTTCCCCTTCCCCAGTACAAGGGGTCTATCTCCTCTTCCCTATTATACTTCCCTACCACATCACTTCCCTATTGCAAGAGGACTAGTTCTCTGTTACAACAAGTCTATCTCCTTGTTCCCTTCTGTTCATCCTTTATTCTTCTCTTGGTGCTTTGCCTCACTCAAATGAGAGATACCATATGGTTTTTAAGTTTGTGTGTCTGGTTTATTTCACTCAACATACATTTTCCAGATGCATACAAATGTCTCAAATCTCTCACTCTTTATAGCAGAATAGTACTCCATTATAGATAAATACCACATTTTCTTTATCCAATCATCTGTTGATGGGTATACAGGCTCTTTCCAGGATTTAGCACTTACAAGTTGTGCTGCTATAAACATTGGTGTGCATGTATCACTGCAATGTCATGTTTTAAGCTTTTGGGGGAAGACATAAAGCAAGGGGATCACTGGGTCACGTGGAGTTGCTAATTTCAGTTTTCTAAAAATCTCCGTACTGATTGTACTAGTCTCCATAATGGTTGTACTAGTTTACATTCCCACCAACAGTGAAAGAGGGTTCCTTACTCACCAGAGCCTTGCCAGCGTTTGTTATTGTTTGATTTCTTAATAATTACCGTTCTTTCTAGAGTAAGATGAAATCTTAGCATTGCTTTAATTTGCATTTCTCTAATGGCCAGAGGTGTTGAGCATTTCTTCATACATTTGTTACAATTTGTATTTCTTCCTCTGTGAAGTGTTGGTCCATTTCACTTACTCATTTCTTGACTGGATCTTTAACTTTAGGTGTTAATTTTTTTAGTTCTTTGTATATTCTAGGTATTAAGGATCTGTCTGAGGAATAGCTAGCAAAATTTTTTTCCCATTCTGTAGGTTCTGCCTTTACTCTGCTCATTCTTTTGCTGTACGGAAGCCTTTCAGTCTGATATAATCCCATTTGCTATTCTTGCTGTTATTTCTTAAGTAATTAAAGTTCTGTTTAGAAAATCCTTTCGTATACCTATGTCTTCAAGTGTTTTACCTAGTTTATCTTCTAGTGGTTTTAATGTTTAGATCTTTGATCCATTTTTATTTTAATTTAGTATATGATGAGAGATAAGGGTCTAGTTTCAATCTTCCGCTCACAGATAACCAGTTTTCCCAGGACCATTTGTTGAATAGGCCATCCTTCCTCCAACATATGCTTTTGTCAAAGATCAAATATCTGAATGTGTCTGGGGAAATTTCTGTACCCTAATTCTGTTCCACTGATCCACATATCTGTGTTTGTTCTAGTACCATGCCAATTTTTATCACCATTGCTTTGTAATATAGCCTGAAGCCAGGTATACTATAGCTCTCTGCTCTGCTCTTATCGCCCGAAACTGCCTGTGCTATTCTGGGTCTCTTTTGGGTCCATATGAGTTACTTCTGGTCATAACAGCAGCCACAGATTTAATCTTACAACTGAACGGCAGTGCAAGGACCTGGCTGCTCAAGGAGGGCGCCTTTGAGGAAGGCCACGGGGGAGGGGCTGCATGGGTGTTGAGGCCGAGGGGCCGCGGTGCTAGGGGTCATTCATGTGGGCCCTTCATGTCTACGTCCCCACTCCCCCTGTTCCTTAGCTCTGGTCACCACTCTGTCACCTCCACCATGGTCTCTGCCACCATTCTTCCTTCCCAGTGAGGGCCAGGTGGAGCTGAGAGGGCAGAGCCAGGAAGTGGACTGAGAGGGAGAGTGATTCGAGACCTCAGGCTCATACTCACCCCTCCAGGAAGCCCAAAGACTCTCTCCAAATCTGGGGGGGTGAGGATGTCTCTGCCCACCACAGAGCCCTTGAAGCCAGGGGCGTAGGCCTCGATGCAGTCAAATACTGTGGGTCCAACAGCAGGGGACAAGATGGTATTGGGGAAAAAGAGGAGGTGGTGTTACGCTTGTACAATGAGGTAAATTTACTAAAATTCATTAAACTATATGCTTAAAAGAGTTTTTAAAGGCACATTATACCTCAGTAAGTAAAAACAAACAAAAACAATCCACAGGCAAAAACAGGTCATCACAAAGACAAGAGGTCTTAGGCTAGTCCAGGCCCCACTTTTTCCCATCTCCTTACCACAAGCCTAAACACAAAGGTGTTTGTGTTTGGAAAATGCAAAATAGTTTTCATCTCATTCCTTTGCTTTGCTTGAGCTACTTCTTTTTGCTTGGAATGCCCTTCACTTTCTAGCTAACTCCTATTCATCCTTTAAAACCCAGATCAAATATCCCTTCCTTTGAAAGCTTTCCTTCTCTCTCTGGCTCTTTGGCTCCTTCCTTTGGTTCAGTAAAATATGCAGTACTGCACTGACCAGTTTGTTGGTGTCCCTGACCAGACTGTGAGCAACTTGAGAGCAACTTGTTCTTTTGGCTTTCTTAGCCCAGTGCTTGACCCCAGTAGAAATTCATCCTAGTGATAGGAGGTTCCCGCCTGTTCTCCTCTCCCCTTGGGACAGCACATGTAGGTATTCACCCTGAAGGAGGCAACCAGGAGGGGAGGTTCCCCACGGGTCACATGGCAGTTCCCTTTACCGTTGTCTGCGTAAGCGTTTCTCTCCTGCTCGTCCCAGATCTTGCCTCCCGCCAGCGTGTAGGGCGTGTACTGGGTGAAGAGGGAGATTACGTGGCAGCCGGGAGGAGCCAGTGTGGGGTCCAGCGAGGACGGGATACAGAGCTCAATCATAGGCCTGCAGTGGGGAGGGAGAAGGGTTGGCCTGAGGAGAGGGGCTGGGGAGCCACTTGGAGGTGACTCAAGACACAGTAACGTCTCTGGGGCAACACCAGCGCTGGGCAACTTGTCACTGTGAGGCCACGGTGGTTATTTTTCACTCCCCCCTAGTTCCTGTCCGATAGCAAATCTTGTCAGCTTTACTTTCAAACTACACCCAGTATCTGGCTACTTCTCATCGCTTCCACTGCCCGCTCACCCTCTGGTCCAAGCCACTGTCCTCTTTCTGCCTTGGATTTTGCAGCAGTGACCAACTGCAACAGGTGCCCTTCCTTTTCAGCAGCCAGGCTGGTCTTCCTAAAGGATGGGTCCAGCTCTTCAAACCCTTCCTGGAGTAGAAGTCAGGAGCAGGCAACAAGACCTGATGGGATCGAGCAGCTCTGGTTCTTCCTCTCCACTCCGTCTTCATCCCTCTGCCTTCAACATAGCCACCCAATCCCACCCCCGAGCATTTGCACCTGACCTTCCTTCTCTCTGGATGTTCTTCCCCCAACCATCAGGACTGTGTTCTCTCTTCTTTCAGTTCTCTGCCCAAATGTCACATTATCAGAGAGGCCTCTCCTGGCCTCCTAACCAGCAAACCCTCCCCTTCTTGCCTCGTTTTCTCCATCGTGCTTATCACTGATACACACTTGTGGATCATCTCATCTTCTCTCAACGGAAGGTCAGCAACTGAGCCTTTGCCTGTTGCCTTTGCGTGGCACAGAGCAGGGGCCTCCAAACATTTACAGTGTGATGAAACACTCCGCATTGCATCCTTCTCTAGGACCAAATGCTCCTTACCATAGGATACATAATAGCTTTTTTTTTTGTTTTGTTTTATTTTTGGTACCAGGAATTGAATTCAGGACCTTGTGCTTTCCAGGCAGGCACTTGTGCCACTGAGCTACATCCCCAAAATAGCTGTGCCTGGCAGGTCATTCGCTTTTTTCTTTTGTGCCTCTGACCTACACCCAGTACAGAGCTTGGTATGTGTAGGTTTTCTATCTGCTGGCTGATGGACAGGATGGAAAGGTGTGGGGCTCATAGTGTCCCTGTCTGCCTAGAAGGACAGACATAGCTGTGGTAAGATGCAGGTATACTTTTAGAAGCTTTGCACGAAGGCAGCTTATGGCATAATGAAGGGTGCCAACTGGGGCTCAGCGTGTGCCTCATCAGGCCTCTGAATCAGAGAGCCTCATTTTCTCTCCGAGAAAGCATCTTCTTCCCAACACCAGCACTGTCCTCAGTAGGGCTTGCTCTTCTGCTGCTTGTAACAGTCCCTGACATGTCCTGCTCCCTGGTCCACAGATTTTTCACCCGGGATACACTTCCTGTATAATATGAGGCAGATCCTAAGTCACCATAAAGGTTTAATTCCAAGCTGAAGAGTCCCTGCTGGGTCTAGATGGCCACTGCCCACCCTGGCCCATGTCAGAACATCCAGGGGATGTGCTATACATCCAGCACACCTACCTGTGGGAAGGCAGGCCACCCTTGGCATCTTCAAAGGCCTGATGGAGGAGGAGGGTGTTTTCACAGTTCAAGTGGATGGAGCACTGGTGATGAGGAAGTGGCTGGCCTCGGGGAGAATTTGGGGCTGCCAGGAAGTTGGGCAGCTTGTCCACAGCCACTGAAGGACCAAAGAGGTACGTCAGGTCCCTGGCTGTGCAGGGCTTCACTCTACAGTCACCACCCTGCTCACCCACAGGTGCACTGGAAGCCTGAAAGTGTGAAGTGTTTCACCTTCAAACTGGGGGTAGGCTGGAGCTCAGGGGATGGAGATGGCGTGGTTGGGTTTTCCCCTACATGAAGATGTCCCACTCAGAGAGTGCCAAAAGACTCCGTTCTGCCATCAGGTGTTCTTACCATTGATCTTGGTAACAGGAGACTGAGTATCCAGCTGGGCGATTCTCTCTATGAATGCCTCTGGAAGCCACTCCTGCAGGGAGAAGTCTCTGTGAAAGGCCAAGCATGGCCAAGGCGCCAAGGGAACCTACTTTCTTCCTTTGCTCAGGGGAGTCCCTCAAATTCTGTCTCTGGAAATCTTCATCATCCACCAAGCCACCTCCTCTGTGAAGCCATCCCAGGGCCTCCCACTCAGCCGGACCTGTTCATTCTCTGAGCTCTGTCAGTAGCCTTGCTGTAAAGTAGCTCCCACCTTGCTGATTTTCTCTTCTATTCTGTAAGCTCTGGAACTCTTGATATCTAATTGCTTTAACTTCACAAGATGCATTGCACTGATGATTGTTAAGTTGTGTTAGTGGAAGCACTCAGAAAGAGTGGTGCTACCCCAAACAGTCCCCAGAATGACGGGTAATTCTGTGCTCACACACACACACACCATCTTCTGGGGACAGAGAAGGTGTGGACAACTACAATAATCATCCCAAACTCTCAGCCCTCTGTATGTGAATGTCCCTTGCTCATGTAACTTTGTGTGCATTCCTACTCTGACTTTGGGTTTAGCTGTGAAACTTGCTTTGACCAATGTTAGAACATAAGATGCAAACAGAGAAAACAATATGCTTTTTGCAATCCGTGATTGAGCTTGCTGGCTTCTCTGCCAGGCCCTGAGAACACACCTGGACTACTGTGCTAGCAGGCTGAGAGATACACGGAGAAGAGTCAAATCACCTTGGTCCTTCTTAAACTGTCCTGAACTAGCCACAGGCAGCCGATTCGGAGGCATATGAAGTACAGCAGAGCTCGTCGGCAGCCCCACAGCTGACTGCGTGGACATGAGCAAGCCTAAGCCCAGATCACTGTAATTCAGCCAAGATCTACTGAATTCTCCATGTCTGCCAGCTACTATTTCTTCTTCTCTGCCCAGAAGCTTTGCATTTGGTTGTTTTGCAACATCAATATGGTGACAGATCTTTGACACAGATGGTGGAACTAAAGTGGGTGAGAGAATAGAAATCAAGATAGTAGGAAAGTTGTAAAAGTAACTGTAGACAGCAGACCAGACATGGGTTCTAGTGCTGGCTCAGCAAGTCACTGCCAGCTGCACGGCCTGGGTCACCTCCCCTCTCTGGATCTTCCTCCTTACCTATGCGGCTTCTCTCATTTGTTACCTGCCCATTACCTGCTCACTTCCCCAGAGAAGGAGACAACACTCTTTGCTCTCATCCTCATGCAGTCCCCCATCCTCTGCTAGCAGACATCTCACCTCAGTTCTTGGCTCACCTGTGGTGTCAACTTCAGGAAGGTGACCTGAGGCGGCGCACTGGACAACACCACTTTGCTCCTCACCTCCAGGCCGTCCTGCAGTACGACTCCTTGCACGCGGCCTTCGCGGTTCACTTGCACCTTGGCCACTGTCTGAAGCACACCAGCAAGAGGCCTCAGAAGCCCCAGGAAGGAAGACTCAGGCTGAATCTGGTCAGATTCCCACTGTTCTCTGGACACTCATGTTTCCTCCTCCCACTCTAGCCCTCCAAACTTGGTAGCTTCTAGGGGAAGCCATGACACTCCCTACCAGGGAGCCTCAGCCCAAATGTGGCTAAGTGACTGGTGACTTCAGAGGAGCTGCTCAGAAAAACTGGGACCTCCCTGACCATTGCTCTGCTGCTACAGGATGCACTACCCTACAATCCCTGCCTGGACTTTAAGCCACACCATTTCCATCAGGAAACAAGGGCCCTTCCCAACTCAACTGCTCTGTGGCCTTGTCAATAACCAGGGGAGGGAGAGGCACTCACCTTTTCAGTGAAAATACTTGCTCCATGTACAGTGGCTGAACTTGCAATGGCATCAGAGAGGGCACCCATGCCACCCTGGACATAGGCCCAGGCGCCCTGCCTTCCCTCCAGGCCCCCCATCACATGATGCAGCAGCACATATCTAAGCACAGAGCATAAAACCAGGTGCTGGAGATGAGATTCCATCTCCCAAGGTTTAGGTCCAAATATTGCTTTCTGTTGTGTACCTTCAGCCTCTTTCTGCTCCCACCCAGCCCTTTTCATGATCCTTGAAATGAGCTCAAGGCCTTTGCCTTTTCATTCCCCATGCAAATGTGTTCCAGTGCAGTGTCCGGCTCACAGAGTGAGCTCAGTAAATGCCAGTCACTGCTGCTCCTCCCTTGTTCTCTCCGGGGAAATTGCTCCGCTCCTACTGGCCCTCACTCACCCACTCCCCGGAGTGTGGGGACTTGTCATGGCTCCAATCACAGCATCTGTTGCCAGAGTGGCTTTCAGAGGCTCAGACTCGAACCACTGGTCCAGCACCTGGACAGCAAAGTTGCAAGAAGGCCTCAGGGACCTGGCTGGCAGGAGAGGTGCCCAGCCACAGGTCAGGCCTGAGGCTGGGAAGCACTGACCTTGGTAATGGGAGCTGTGAGGACCTGGTAGTACTGGGGAAGCTGGGCCCCAAGGATGCGGCCTAGAACACAAAACAGCAATTGAGACAGGCTGTGAGGAAACACTGTGATCTGGGCCTATAGGATAAGAGAACTGCAGTACGGGAGGCAGGACAGCACGGTGGGTGCAGGCCACACCGTCCATCTTTGCAGATGTATGGCTTTGGACCTCTTAATGTCTCTGAACTTGTTTCTTTACCTGTAAAATGGGAGTTGTATTTCACAAGGACTACTTTGAGGACTAAATGACACATGTAAACATTTGCAAGCTGATTGCATTTATCTGTTAGTATGATTTTGGGAAAAGTTTTCACTTGTACCTTATCCCCTTATTTTAAACTCTGTAAGGTGCATTCCCTGGGCAGAGTCCTTTTCTGTGACATTGATGTAACCTTTGTCCTGGCTTGGTTTCATCCACACCAGCCTGGGAGCTCAATGCAGGCTCCAGGTGGACTCAGTGGCCATAGTCTACTAAGTGCTCATGAGTGGCAGCTGCTTGGAGGTTCAGGTTTATCTCCAGGCATTAAGAAAACAGGCCCCTCCCCCACCCATGAAAGCCACTACTCACATCCCGATGGACTCACCTGCCTTTAGCAGAGGCTTGAGGGTGGACAGTGCCTTCAGTCTCTGCAGCAGGGAGTCATGCTGGAAGGCCGCCATGTCCACAGGGGCTGCGTCCAGCAGAGGGTCAATGGCCAGTACCAAGCGGCTCATGAACTCCTCGTATCTGGGAAAGGCCTGGAACAGAGCTCTAGATCAAGGCTCCACTGTCCAAAATCCCACATGGACATATCTCCGTGTCCTGCCCTCCATGCCACTCCCGTAGGGCCACCGCACCCTACAGCGGAGCCCTGGTGGTTCCTAAGGCTTCATCTTCTGTGTAGCTTGGCCTGGTCCTGCTGAGTCCTCCTACCTCCAAGTCTGTGTGGACATCAGCACCAGGAAGAGGGCACGGGGGAGGCCACAGTGACCTGGGCGATATGAAAGTGACCAGGGAAAAGCATCTGTGTAGGCCAAAGCAGCCACAGAAAACTGGCAAGAGTCTTGGCTCACAGAGTGAGCTCAGTAAAACTGCCACAGCTTTGGGTGCTGTGGTGAGAACATTAGAAGTCCTTCCCTTTGTCCTTCTGTCTTGCCATATGTGACTGCTAGAAGTTGGTCTCTTCCTCAAACCCCAGGGTGCAAATGTTCTTTTCTCATCTATCAGTCTGATGCATCACCTCACACACGGCAACAGAAGTCTGCATCCCCTCATCCTATGAATTCTCACAACAAAACCCATTTCCTTCAGCTGGTTCTCAATGCCCACCCTCCCTCTGCTAGACCAGTGATGGGGCAGAAACAGGTGCCCATGCCTTTGAAGACCCTCCTGACTCTCCCTCCCACTCTCCAGTGGGCTGGGCTATACTCATGAATGCAGCCATGGAATTATAGTAAGTCACATAAAGGAAAGTCTGTGTTGAAGAACACTTCAGAAGTCTTGGAAAGAATGAAATTAAATAGTCGTCTCTAGAGCAAGCCTTTAAAATGACAACTTGCAAAGGCAAAGCCAGAAATGGGGCTCCTTATATTCCGTAATAGGAAATGAGCCCCGGCATCCTACGAATAGGCAGGGCCAGAGCCAGTGCTATGCTGACTCCTGCCTAAGGCATTTGAGATAGGCAGGGTTTGAAAGAGCGTGAAGCCCTGGTCCCCAGGCCAGTGCACAGGACAGTCACATGAAAAGCACTTGGAAAAAGCAAAGTTCCCCGGGTGACTGTCCTCATCAGCTAGGTTTAGAAACCTCTGGATGAAGAGATATGCATCGTATGTCTGTGGATCTCTAGGTTTCACCAAGTATTTGGTTAAGACAACACAAAGCAATGTACACGGATTGTACTAACCTATGGTCTTATAAAAATGTCTCCACTGAGATCTGATTTAATGCTATAGCTTCAGCTTGTATTCAGCCATTCAAAGAACCTTTCCCTACCCCTAGAACCCATCCTACCAGGCCCATTATATTATGTAGTGACTCATCTGGACAAAGTTACCCAACCAATTCCTAGACTGCAACCCAAGAAAACAGCATACACTATTCTTTCTTTCACAGATCTGCACACCATCAATGCACACTTTATTGTCCTGGGTGTCAGGGGATTGATGCCAAATTGAATGAATATTTTCTTAAGTTCCCGATCCAGTTCATTTTATTCTTAACTGTCTCTCATCTGCCCTTCATCTTCCTTTGTGGCTTTCATGTGGAGAAGCATTTGGGATTCTGTCTGAAAGCAGCAGGCATCTAAGGCACACACAGTAAACGTACATACCAGTGGATTCCCTTTCGAAATTCAGCATGCGGAGGCCATCTGGACAGTGGCCTCGCACGGAACACGCACAGGTTTTAGGGCCTTAACCACTGTCCTCCATCTCTTCTCTTCACAGGGCCTGAGATCTAAAGTTAGTTCAGACTGGAGCCTTCCAGGGAAGAAAGGATGCCCTGTCCAAGCCCGCATGGCCTTTGGACACTGTTCTAGGACAAGTCCAATCAGTTCCTCCCTTTCAAGAGCCTCATCCAGGCTGGTGAGGGAGGAGGAGCTTAGTCTCTGGTTACTTTTCCTACCTGGGCATCTTTCTGTGAGAACTGGGCGATCTGTTTCTGGTTTTCTGCCATGTCTTTGCCCAGCAGAAGGGATCTGGGCACTTTGCTCCCAGTACCCTCTTCCAGCATGGGGGTGAAGGAATGGGGATTTCGAAGATGAAGCCTCAGCCCATGTTTCTGCAGAACACAAAAAGTACAGGCAACATTTTATGGACTTATAGTGTCTGCTGTTGACCTTCCTCCAGCTGTGTTTGAGTGACCACTTGTGTAGCTGTATGCAGGTTCCTAAGGTGTGGGGTCCTGGATCTTCTTTTTTTTTAACGTAAGTTTATAAAAAGTCCTCTTGCCAAGACACTCGATGATAGACCATACTGTACCACACTTTACCACACAATGCCATACTATGCTTTTCCTGTGCCAGAGACAGTACCAGGGTTTACAATTACTACCTCACATCTCTGTAAGTACTATTATCCTCTTTGTGCAAATACTATGATGGAAATTCAGAGAAGTTAAATAATTTGTCCCAGATCACTTTAGGAGGTGGATCTAAGTTTCAAAACTACACTGCTGTGACTCCCAGCTCCTGGATCTCAGAAATAATCTATAACTGTCCCACTTCAGAAATAAATAATGAAAATTTAGAGGCACACATAAAACAATGGTTATGTGAAAATCCATACGTATAATGTAGATATATTATTTACATCAAAAATTTTATTTACTTTGTAGACTCACTTATTCCAGGGTCACTTTAAATAGAAGTTCCCTTGAAGTATTTAAAATATGATTTGATATGTTTGACCTGTGTATGGAACTTTCCCAGAGCACCTTTACTTCTCTATGGAGGCATAGACACAACAAAAAGGACCCGGACTACTAACCTAAAAGAACCTTATTCTGGCTGCTGTCTAGAGACTTCCTTCCCCCTATCTATGATCTGGACCCTCTCTTCTTTAAGGTTTCTGCTCAAATGTCCTTTATTAGCAATGCCTCCCCTCACCACACTAGCACTTCCTGTCCCCTCAACCTGCATTATTTTTTCCAAAGCCCTTGTCATCACATGGCTAATTGTATACATGCTTCCTCATCTTCCTGAGTAGAAGAGAAGGTCTGCGAGGTCAGGGGCACTGTCTATTTTGCTCACTGTTGCACCTGCTACATGGAGATTTAGGGCATCAATAAGCATTCTGCTGACTAGAGAGGTGAAGACTATGCTGCAGGCAGATGTGGCCCCAAGGGACAGAAATGAAACCTGTAAGTGTTAGGACGACACATGGACACCACAATAACCCCTTTCCAACAAGTACAGCTGGGACTGTTCAAACCAGAGATGTTCCAGATGGGCAAGATGGACAGGCATGGAGCATTTTGTAGAGGACGTTCTGAACACAGGATGCGGCTAGGGTGGGAGAACTCCATGTACTTTCTAACAGTAAGACTGAGAAATCTGACTCCAAGTTGGAGGATCTTCCAGCTTGGTTTCCTTAATATAATGTACTTGTTAAACCCCAGGTGCATCCTCAGAGTTCCTCTCTCCCCCTCACTCTTTGGCACCCCAACCAGAGCCAAGCCTTGTCAGCCCCTGCTGCACAAACCGTCCACTTCCTTCTACATCCACTGCACTGGGTCAAGCTGCCATCTTGTGAGGCCCTGTGGCAGCTGTCTCACGGATCTACCTGCGAGCCCCTCCTGCCTTCTCTACGATCCAGGTGGACTGGCCTTTTATAAAGTCACAAATCTCATATTCCACTTCCTGATTAAACACCTCGGCTGGCTTCCTACTATATGTGGATAAGATGCAGGCCCCTCATCATAGCCTGCAAGGTCCAGCCTGCCCCCTGCCCCTCCTGATGTCTGCTGCCCCTCCTCCTGTCACCAGTCTTCTCTGGCACACTGACCTCCCTTCTGCTCATGCCTGCCTCAGCCTGGCAGGCTCCACTTGCCTCTGGCTGGAACTCTGCTCAGATGCTGTACTACACTGGCCAGTGACTTTAGTTCACACGTCACTCCCTGAAGGATTTCCAGGTCACCAATGTAGGCTGGGCCCTCCAGACTTTCCCTATCATATTGCTTACTTTCTTTTCTTTCTGCTACCTACCTCTACCTGAAGTTCTGTTACTACCTCCAAGTTTAACACTATATCCCAAGGGTCTCTCCCAGGGCCTGGCAGAGCAGGTGCTTGGAACATTGACTAGACAAATCAATAAACCCTCCCCACATGGGACCCTGAAATTATTTCAAGTGTAACTAACTGAACATGAGTCATTTTTGACTGATTCTAGGACTTTCTCTTATATGGTGACTTTGTCATTCTTAATGGTTTTAATCACATGGAGTCAGAAAAAGGGGCATTTAAAATAGCCATTGACGACCTCCATGGGATTTGCTTAGAGCATGATGCTCTCTTAAAGTGAAAACAGAACCCATTCTCTGATTACCTATGTAAGTTTCAGCAGGCCTCGTCACTCCAGGTGGATCTTCTTGGGAAAGGTAGATCAGAGACCAGTGATATGGGATTTAAAAGGTGGAGTTCTCACTTGTGTCTGGGGGTGTCCTGTTTTAGAATGACCTGAGGATGTTGTAAAGTGCTGGTTCCTGCACCCCACTGCTTCTACAGAATAAGACTTCTGGGCAAGAACATTTGGAAATGTCCAATTCCCTACCAGTCTCCCACTCATTCTTATGAATCTGTAGGTCTGACAGCCTCGTTTTAGAGAGAGTTCCTACAGTGAAACATGAATAGAAGCACTATGGCTGAAACCTGGAAGATCAGTAGGGGAAGGAAGGGACAGAGGTTGCCTTGGCCCCCAACATCTGACAACACAAATAACTGGCACATTTACAAACTGCCCTTAGCTATAGTGTAGTATGGGTTGAAGACTCCAGGCCAACCCCTGGGTCCTAAATTGTGTTCAGTTCTGGTACCAGGGTACTTTCCCTTTCTCTCTCAGTAATTTCTTACCCCTGGCTTCTGCAGTTACCTAATTCACAGAACTCATCTACAGGAACCAGTTAGAGCAGCCAAAGAGCTACAAACAATGGCTGAGTATTATGTTAATTTCAAACTTTAAATTCAGGGCAAAATTAGTGTCAAGTGCAGAGCAGCTGGCAGCTGCTTGTACAGGAAACACCAAGGTCCCCCCCTTTGTAGGGTGGTGGCAAAGTTGATGGGAGGGCTAGGGGTAGGGGAGGAGGTTTGTGAGGGGCAGGGAGGGGCAAGTTGATGGGCAAAGTTTAGCAGACTAAGAAAGTGAGCAAGGGGCAGGTGGAGGGGAGTTAGAAAAGGTGAAAGTTCAGGTCCCACTTCTGGTCATGCTGCCGAGAATGGCAGCAGCTCCAAAGATTAATGAGGGCAGAAATAGGCCTGTGTCTAAGGTACCCCAGCAAAATCTGGTACTCAAAGCTCTAGGCAGCTGTCCTACTAGAGTCAGGTAAGATACCAAGAAATGACAGGGACAGGGCCAAGCCAAGGGGGCCCTGCCTGCGTAAGGCACTGCCAAGTGCCTTCATGTAAAACAAGCACCTTATGTTGACAAAAAAATTCTTCAAAAGATTTTTATGTGAAGTTTTCCCATTTGTAAAGACATTGGTGGGCTAGAGAACATGGATCTGTGCAATGCACTATGAGATTATGTGGGACAGGCAAGCCCTGGGCTGGAAGACAGAGCCCTGAGGTGGGGGGAGCACCTCAGGTACAGGACAGGCACCCCTCATCCCAGGTAGAGAGGATGGAACTGCTGCCTGCTAGCCAACTGTCAGTCACAGGGGCTGCTCTACCTTTAGCTCCAGCTCCGTGTAAATCTGCGGCCTCAGCAGGCTGAGGAGGTAGGATGCTCGGGAGAACTTAAACCCTAGAAGCAAACAGGAGAATGAATCACTACTGGTTACCCTCCCCGCCCCTCAACCTCTTAGGGCTTACCTGGGATGATTTCTTCAGTGACAGCAGCACCCCCGATCACATGACGCCTCTCAAAGACCACCGTGTTCACCCCCAGCCTCTGCAGGTACGCCGCCTGGGGGGTACACAGGGTTCTGCCCTTATCCCTCTGTAACTGGGATCTTTCGGCCTGACCAGTGGCTTCAGGGTCCTCAACGCAGGGCTAGCCAGTTTGCCCTCCTTGGTTCCTGCTGTTAAGGTGTTTTCTAATTTCCGACTCGCCTGCTTCTGCTCCCCTCCGTGTCCCAGCTAAAGGTAACTCCTTAGAGGCTTGGGTGCCCTGGGAGCTTACACTGCACCCCGCCCACCCTGCCGATGTCCCTCTCTTCCAGTGGGAGCAAGCCTCTTTCCCTCCTAGGAGCACAGCAAGAGGCAGCACGGTGAGGCTGAACTTCAGCACTCAGAGCCACACTCCAGGGGTTCAACTCCTCCTTCTCTTTCTGCTGAGCAGCTCCAGTACTTGATCTGACCGGCCTCAGTTTCCTCGTGTAAAAATGGGGCCAACAGAAATAGTGCTGAATTAACCTACTTCCAGGGCTGCCGTGAAGAGTACCTGAGCTAGTTCCTAGCAGGGACTTGAAATGGTCCCTGGCGCATGAGCTGTGCAATGAATGAAGCTAAGGCCATCGCAGAGCTTTACTCTGAGGGAAGAAATGATGCAGGTGCTTCTGTTGTTTCTCCAGCCCTTGGTGGAAAATCAATAAACTGGGCTAATCCTAGGCATAGTCTCACTATCTAGTACCAGTCTTCACATGAGCACTAAAACCAATGGGACAACAAGGAGAGTGGAGTGTAGGATTCAGACTTTTTAAAAAGTTCACTTGGCAACCACTATATTCCACACACTGTTGATACATCTCATTTAATCCACTCTTCTACCTAGAAGTAGGCACTGTGGATCTCCCCATTTGACTGATGAGAAAAGTGAGGCCCAGTGAGGCTAACGACTTGCCTCAGGCTCCCAGGGCTGATGAACGGAGGTGTTGGGAAGTGAGCCCAGAGTCTGAACCCAGGATCTAGAACCTTAACACATCCTACTGCGAACAAACAAGAACAGTCTCTGACGTTTGGAAACTGGGCTGGCATGCAGACGTAAGCACTCTCTGCTCCTAGTAGACATAAACTGTTTCACAGAATGACAACCCCGAACAGGTGTATTCTGAGACCGTGATAAAATGAGACACAAGTCCACTGCAGTTTTGACTAAACACAGAAATCAAGGTGTCTGTGCCATCCACCAAATGTCACACCCGCCCTCTCTCTGCCACAATGAATGCCTGCTACCACTTCACCGATTACTGATGTCCTCATCTAGTGAGGTCTGGACAAGATTTACAGATTCCCAGTCAAAGGGTTGTCCTCACTTTCTGACAGTGTGTAATCTGGAGAAAACCCCTACCTTCTCCGGCCTCCTTCAAATTATCCAACCAAAGCTCAAATCCTGTCCTAGGTTCTTTCTGAAAACTTCTTACTGAGACACCCCCGGTGTCCTGGCTTGGGTCTCCTTTGCTGCAGTGAGTAAGAAACTCAGCTTGGATAACCAGCTGTGGTCCTGTGCCCTTTGGAGGAAGGGCATTGACATTAGACTTCCCTGAGCTGGACACGTCCAATAAGAGCGACCACTGTGTCAAGTTTAACATGCCAGCCAGGTCTGAGCTGCACACTGTTACCTGCACAGCATCTCTGCGAGGTGGGAGCCATAATTCCCATTTTACTGTGGCTCACAAAGACTATGAGAAAACTGTTGGCCCGTTTTTACACAAGGAAACTGAGGCCAGTCAGATCAAGTACTAGAGCTGCCTCAGCAGAAAGAGAAGGAGGAGTTGAACCCCTGGAGTGTGGCTCTGTGTGCTGAAGTTCTACCTTTACAGATAGAAAGTAGTAGAGCTGGGACACAAACCCACATTTACATTGATTTAATAAGAAAATCAGTGGTAAATTTACTGTAGACTGTTCAACTAAAACTGGTACATCAGGCAAGGTGTTAAGGGTTAGCAAATGTCCCTTGACATCTCACATTGTTTCTCCAAGTTCCCCTATCTTTTTTTATTTTTTTGCAGTACTGGGGATCAAACTCAGGACCTTGCGCTTGCCAGGCAGGCGCTTGTGCCACTGAGCTATATCCATGGCCCCTAAGTTCCCCTATCTTGATAGTCCAGAGCTGCTACTGCTTCCAGGTGATGGCCCACATTTGTTCTGTGGCCGTAAGATCCTCAGTGGCCTCTAGAGGCCTATGGATTCATGGAGGAGCACAGCTTGGGGGTGACTCTGGCCCAGCTAGCGTGGCATCTAGAAGCCAGCTGTGCTGTGCATAGGGTCCTTGGCCACTCCGTGAGGTGGGGCTCCTCACCTTGCCAGGGCATACTTTGGACACACAGCAGCTGTGTGATCTGGGTGACACATCACTTAACTCTCACCGGGGAGCACAGTCCCACCCAACCCCAGGTTCCTGAGGCTCCAATCTGCTTCCTCTGGGCCAGCTATGCGCATGTGCTTTCCCACTTTTCATCAGCACGCTTCTCAGTGCTCTGCCCTCCCACAGGGCAGAGGGGGACCACGTGCCTCAGGACAGGACAAGAGAGGGGACTGTGACATCCCCCCTAACGGGCTCTAGATGCACACTGGACCAGCGCCTGCTGGGCACTGGGAGCACTGACAGCTGTCCTGGGCCTTAACCCTGCCCGCTTCCTCATGCTGTGCCTCGCAGTGCTGAGAGTCACAGGCTTCAGGCCCCGTGACATGGGCCCAAGAGGGAAGTACTCACAGCCACCAGCCCGTTGTGTCCTGCAATGAGAAGCGGGAGAGGAGGAAAATGTCACTGATCAGTGGACAGATACACACATTCCTTGGGGGACTGAGCTCACTCATCCCTGCCCCAGGCCAAGAAAAGCATTGGTGATCTTTTCCACCCTGCACTGGGATGTGGAAACAGCCAATTTAGGAGGAGTCAGAAAACTCCAGTTCTGTGCTGGCTTGAAAAGAATGCTGCCCTCTGGCTTGGTCAGCAGCTCCATCCTGGACTGAGGGGTAAGGAGAGATCCATGGTCGCCTGGGTTTCCATCACTCGGGGAGGAACAAGTGCCTGTCCGAAGGGGCAGCACAGGTCACATGGGGGGAAGGGCTGGTGCACAGGGGCCGTCCAGTGCTGCTTAGGTGGGGAGCTGCGGCCCTGGGTTCTTTATTTGGTCCACGTGTGGCTCATGAAGGGCCCAAAAGGGCCTAAGAGGGCTTTACGCATATAGAAGTGTCTCCATCAATCTAGTTTTCCAAAATGACATGAAGAATAATTCAACACATACAGCTTCAAGGTGTGCTTAAGGGTGCTAGCTGATTGGGCAAAGCTTTCTGTCATATAGTTTTCTTTTTAAAATATGAGGAGGGCTGTCCCTGGTTTTAGGGGTCCTGTGTTCCACAGCACGCCATGGATAGTGAGCGCCTCTCCAGCGCTGACAAGTTAAAAACCATCTGGGGAGTTCGGTAAATGTCAGTTCCCAGACTCCTTTCCAGGAGGATCCCCAACAAGTTGGTGTGTATGTGCTCCCTGCTCATTCCTGCTCTCTGATGCAGCTCTGAGCTGAGCTGGTCTCTTCCTTCCACTACTCAGGAGAAAAAGCAGCTGGTACTGGAGAATCACTTAGGCCCCAGTGGTTGTCAGCCAGCCCCTGGGTTGGTTCTTTTTGTCCTTGGTGATAGAGGGCCTCTCTGAGTCTTTAAATGTCAGTAGATGGTCATGACTTCTAAGGGTGGACCAAGGTTGACTCAAATGAAATGCCTGACTGTTAATATGACAAGTATTCATAAGCAGGGGAGGGCTGACGACCCACGTGATGGAAATTTTTTACGGCTGGGTCAGTGTTAAGTTTGTCATGTAGAGACTCCCAGAATTTTGGAGGTCACTCAGCCACCTTCTCACTCATTAATGGAATCTCTGAGTTTTTCAAACCCCTTTGACTATGAAAAGCACTTTATACCACGATCTGGCACAGGTTCCATAAATATATTTCATAGAAATAAGAGGTTCATGAACTAGTATTAATTTTCATCACATGATAAGCATATGACAATCTATTTGGCTATATTTCATTTTAAAAAGTGCAGAAAATGTTTTCTAAGAAAGATGAAAAAAATATGCTGGTTGGGACTCGTGAATGACATGAACTTGCAGCTTGAGAAGTCCTTGCTTCCATACATCCCCTGGGTTCAAGGCAGACAGCCGTGGCTCATGCTGGCTCTACTGCTTACCTTGATGGCCCTCAGAGAAGCATTTAACAGTGAGGAGCCTCATGCTCCCCACCATATTTGAAACAGAGAGGATGCCAAGGACCTTGCAGTATTGCAAGGAGGATTAACCAATAATATCCATAAAGCACATGGCCTTCGCAGGCCTGCAATAAAAATGGTAGCTATTTGTCTTTTAATTAGTAGTGATTATCAGTCTTGGAAAACTAACAACATCTTCCAGGGAACTGGGTCTAGTTCAGTCATGGTGTGTTAGCCCACAGATGCACAAACAGACCTCACATGGCAAAGGTCCAAGGGTCGAGGATCCAATAGCTCAGAATCCTCCCAAATTCCAGCAGAGCTCTCCTGTGGCCTTGGAGGGTCCTAGGTTGCCTCCCAGGCTCCCCGGGCAGCAGGACCTTGAGAGGGGCTGCCCTGACACAGGTTCTGCAGCTGTCTGCAACAGACATACTCACAGCACTGGTGGGGTACATGTATTAATACACACAATCTCGATCACCTGTTAGGAGGCCTGGGAACCTGCACTTTAACATGCTTCTCAGTCATTCTTGGGTATATCTGGTCAAATGGTGAGATCAGGGTCTCTTTGTAAAGGCTGCCAGGGACTGATGACTTCAGGGACTCAGATATAACCCTTATCTCATAAGATGCCCCTCTGTCCTCACTCAGACCTGCATGCCTTTAAATCAGGCTTCAAGGTATATTCGCAGTTAATGAAGCCACGTGAAGGAAAAACTTGCCCTGAGGTTCACTCACAAGCGTGGGCAACTCACCAAGGCAGCTGGTGACCCAGCTTCCACATTGCCCATTAGGAACTAGCAGCTGGGCTGTGGACAGGAGGAAGGAGTAGGGGGCTTCTCTGAGGCTCAGAGGCCCCGGTGCTGCCCTTCCCGAGCCCACTGAGTGTGTGCTGGAGCTGTTCCCACCGCCCAGGGGTCTATCAATCAGTTGTCAATTATAGCCACTGTTAAAAAATAAATTATAGAAGCTTCCCATCAAATAAATGATATTAAAAACAAAGGTAATAACTACCCCAAACTCATTGCTTTGTAATGATTTTACTACATTTGCCCATGGCCCATGCTCTTGTGGTCAGACACCTGCCTCTGTGTACCTGAGTGGTGCACACAGACGGATGTGCCACTGCGTATCTCTCCCAGATCACACGCAGCCACCTCCGTGGTAGAGAAAGGCCAAGGCCACGTGGAAGTGCTTACCATAGATGTCAGCTCATAGCACACATCAGGGCTGGATCCACTGCTCTGGGGATTGTTAGGCTTAAGAAAATGACGGCAGGTTAAATTTAACCAAGCCTCTTGAATCTGTAGCTGTTACACTGGGGATAAACAACACCAAAAATGGCGAAAATATTCTCCAGTACTAGGAAAATATCATCTGACTGAGCAAAGTCATGGTAGTCATTGAAGAAGGAACAGAGTTGGGATATAAATCTTCACTGTTTCACTTTTGCGGTATTCCTTCAAGTAAATGCAAACATCAAGCGTTCCTTTCACAACTGTATCTACTGGTGAATGGCAATGGTAGGCTGGCTACTCGCATTTGGCAAAAATGAAGGGTAACATTCTGTTAAGAATCACCTGGCAACCCCTTGCAATGGTGCCCACCTGTAATCCCAGCCACTCAAGAGGCTGAGATGGGAGGACCACACACTTGAGGCCAACCTGGGCTACTTAACAAGATCCTGCTTCAAAACAAAAAAAGCGCTGGGATGTAGTGCAGCGGTAACATACACAAGACTTTGGGTTCAGTTTCTAGCACAGGGGAAAAAAAAGATTTAATTGGCTCCCTGGAATTTAAGAATATTACATATCTGATTCGTACAACTGTGCTACAGAGCGGTAGAGAGTCCCTAAGTTGAATCCCCAGTGTTGAAGACAAAACCAAAAAAAAACCCCAAAACAAAGAAAACCCTTGTGTGCTACACATCTTCATTTCAATGAGGACCCGCCAGCTCACTGCTTTTAGTACACATGAGAATGGAGATGCCAAAACAGCGTCAACTCTGAAGCTGTGATAACTTCAACAGCATCTTCTTCCAGGCCTGTCACTGGCTCTGTAGAACCGTGCCTTCCTGGCCCTCTCCAAGTGTGGGTGGGAGGCCTGGCGGAGGGTAGTCCGGCCCAGGCCACCTCATCCAGCCACCCAGCAAACCTGGATATTTTAAGCAAAGGGACAGCAAAATGTTGCAGGACCACTACAGCACGACTGAGGGAACGGCAGTGGGGCCGTCAGCCTCTGTGGAGATACGGTAGGGTCTCTGGGACTCAGTTCTATTTTTTCTTGTCTTTATGATTCTGGTCAATCTTTATGATTTTGCTCATTTTGCAGGACACACTGGGAAGCCCCTGAGCTCCTTCCTTGTCATTCTAAATGGCAAGACTTAAGACCAGAGCGGGCAGGTTTTTCCCCGCCTGCACACATCAAGCCCAGGGCAAAGCCGGCACCAGAACTGCAGGATCCTGACTCCCAGACCAGAGGGCTTCCGTCCTTGCGCCAGACTTATCCAAACTTCCGGGCAAGCGCAAGCGGTGCCCTAAGCAGAGCAGGCGGTGGGGCGCGGTAAACACCCCTCCCCCAGGCCTCGGCGCGGGGCTGCCTGACCTCCCTCGGCCGTGGCTCCTCTGCTTTACCTGCTCCTATCACCACCGCATCGTACTCAGCCTTCACGTGTCCCCCAGCTTCCGAGTGAGCTCGTCTCCCAGCAGGGCCGGGAGAGACCCCCACAACCCTACTGAGCGCTCGGCAGCTAGCAGCCATTTCTGCCTCTAGGAAAGTGCTGGCAGTCAGCTCTGTGCACCAGCCAGGCAGCGGGAGGGGCAGGGAGGGGAAGTGGGAGGGGCTGCAGGCCTGCGTGAGGGCTCGGCCTTGGGCTACACAGGATGCAGGGGTCGAGGGAGGAGGGTGCCTCCGGAGGCAGAACAAGGTCCACTCAGAGGACCCACTGGAGCGCCCGTGCTCCAGGCCTCCGTGCACCTACTTGGCAGGGAAGGCCGGTGGCGGAGCCAGGGCCAGTCCCCCTCCCCTTTTCTTATTAAAGGGACACGCAGCATGGGAACCCTGCAGAATGGGAGGATGGCCAAGTCACACTCCACTCTGGCGCCCTGTCCTCCTGCAGGTGGTGCAGCTCCATACTCACAGGCAGCCACCGGGAAGGAACTACCACAGCAGGGCTGGGACCCGAATCCTCGCAGGTATCAGGGATAACTACAGAAGTCAAGGTGCTCGGTTAAACTAGATACCTGATATCATACAGCTGCTAAAATGTAAGAGAACACATCAAGTTTTTAAAAATTAGGTGTCCTAAACAGTGGGGGGCTTACAGGCTCAAATGTTCTTCCTTTATGTTCTTCTGTGAGACCAGTCCTTGGCAGTTTCAGTGCAAGACAGACACAAGAGGCTGGGCTCCCCACGCGCACACCGGCAGCCACTCCTCTCTTCAGCGACTGTGTATTTCAGCTGCACCTCTTCTCGCCATCCAGCACCACCTCTTTGCCCAAGAGAGGTGGACACTCCTGTGTCCCAGCACTCTGACAGACTCTGTCCTTGTGTCCGTCCCAGGGTAGGAACCCTTTGGTTAGAAGAGAGGGGCTGGACCCCTCTGAAGTGGTCTTAATCCAGGGCACACACTAACCAAGGGAAGCTGAATTGCTGGGCCAGGGCCTGGAGCTCAGAACCACAGCCCCAGAAGAAGTAAACCAGCTTGGAGGGACCAGCACCTAGCAGGGGCTTCTCAGCAACAACCAAAGGTCCAGACACACGGCACTTTAGGCTTGGATGAGAATAATAACCAACATTTATTGAGTACATACCAGTGTTCAGTAATCCTCCCAACCACCCCAAGAGGTAGGTGTTAACATTTTGAACATGGGGAAATGGGCCTAGCATTTCCAGAAAGTCCAGAACTGTAGAAGTAGCAGGAGGGTGGGGCAGGAGTGCTGGGATTGAAGCCAGCCAATGGAGCACCTTTCATCTGGGGTAGGAAAAAGAGCCCCTCCTTGCGGAAGAGCAGCAGGGGGTGGGTCTTCAGGCAGCCTGAGTTCTGGGCACTTCCTCTCTCTCCTGGGAACAGAAGTAGCTCTGAAAGAGGAGCCCCTGCCATCTCACAGCCATGAGGACCTCACAGCCATGGCTGTTGTAAAGAGGAAGCCGGTGTCCTCTCTTTCCCTCCGAGGGGAGGATTCGGGGCTTGCTTGTCATCCTACTTGGAGGTGGTCCAGGTAGGATTCAAGAAATCCTGGGCCTGCTCTGAGACCTGTGTGTATCCTCAGGAGGCAGCAGTGGGCTGGCGCGAGGAAGCTCTTGCATAGGGAACATCTGTAAGTGGGCCGGCTGGAGAACAGGCACACACGCCTACTGCACTGGGCAGTGCAGCCTAGCTTAGGGCAGGGGCACGCGGGAGGCCTCACCCAGGTTCCGGGCCAGCTGGCTGGCTTGCTGCACCAGCAGCTCAGTGGGGATGACCGACAGGTGCAAAGCCAGCAGCTCGTAGCACCTGACGGCCTCAGCTGGGTGGCTCTTGCTATAGTAGCGCAGGAGCTTCCTGGGGGAAATGGGAGGATGGAACTCAGGAGCAAGGACATGGCAAGGGCCCAAGCCAGGGACCAGCCTGGCCAGCCAGTCAAATGCTCATCTCTCGGTCCTCTCACTGGGCCCTAGCTCCTGGGCTTGTTTCTGATGACCCAACGGGGGCTCAACCCTGGCGGAAGTTCCTCTCTTGGAGGAACATGGCTGAGCATCCTAGCTAAGGGGAGTCAAGAGGGGAAGTTCTGGGCCCGCACAGACATCTCCCCATGGTGCCAAAGCAGAGCCAAGTGCAGCACAGGACACAGATGTCCTCCCCAGGAGATTCCTGCCCCATGGGATGTTGGGCCAGCCTGTGAGGGCCCCCACCCGGGGCTTCCAGCTTTTGGGTGGGGCATTCCTGGAGGAGCTGTCCCCCCACTGGGGGGCTGCCGTCATCACCCATGTAGGGCCCCCATATCCTGAGTCAGAATCACCTGTAGTAGTCACCTCCCAGCACACCAATGGGGACCGAGTCATCAGAGAGGACAGGCACCTCGATCATCTGGAGTTTGTAGCCCTGCGGAAGGAAAAGGTCTTGGGAACAGGGAGGCGGTATGTGTGAGTAAGGAACATGGGCCTAGGGAGATGAACTGGGTTGAGCCCTGCCATGGCCCTATGGTGTGCTCAGTGCTGGGAAAGTACCTTCATACAGGAAGGTGATGACAGTGAAGCACTACTGACCGAGTCACTGCCTGAGGCGTGATCTCAGTGTAGGCATGCATCTATCATTCGGGTTTACTTGGATACCGCCTGAACAGTGGCATAGGTCTGCTAGGTAGCGGGTGGAGGGACTGCAAAGTTAGATGCGGGAGTGACAATGAATGTGACCTAGGTTCTGGGTCCCAGCCACTGTGCTTACCTATTGTTACACAAGGGCCAAGAAGAGAAGAGAGACACAGACTGAACGCTATGCAGAAAAAAGGCCTCCAAGGGTGCCTAAGGACCATCCTGCCCTGGGAACTGGCAAACCCACCATGTCGTTCTCGAACCACAGGAAGTAGGAGCAGCAGAAGTCTCCATCATGGGTCAGCAGGGTGGTACAGCCCTTTTGCAGGTACCTGCGTGCCAGCTGGATCAGAGCCCAGACCTGGGGAAGGAGACAGTGTTTAGCTGTCTTGCATGGCCCACCAGGCAGCTCCTCTTCCCTCAAAAGGAAGAAAGGAATCGGTTCCTGGTACCGGAGAAAAACCAAAAAAAAAAGGAAGAAAGGAAGCAAAGCACTGTGCTGAAACACTTCCAGAAGGGGTAAAGGGATGGATGGGGTGCCCCTCTAGCTGTTGCAGGGATAAAATATATAACTGTACAATGTATACAAGTCACAAATTAGTAAACTGATCTTTCAGGCTACACAGCATCCCAAGACACTCTAAATGAACATGGTGGTAGGAGATCAAGGTGTGGCCACTGAGAAAGGCCCCCTGCATAGCTCCCAACTCACCCCTCCGCTGAGGGTTGGGCTGTAACACACGGGTCCACACCTGCAGCTTGGATGCGTGTCAGAATGTACAGACATCCAGAGCTAGGCATGTACTCTGCTGTGAGGGTCAAGTACAAACCCCAGATGAAAAGAGTGGACCCGAGGAACCATCTGCCTTGGTTCCCCTCTCCTGGGGTTGCTGTCCTACCTAAGCGGTGCCTATAACCGAGGCTGTGTGAGAGATGCGCAAGGGAAGACAGCCTGACTGCTCAGCTACCCTCTTACAGTCGGGCCGGGAAAAGATCTTGTGGGCACTCTCACTAAAAGCCCTACTGGAAGGGAAGTGAGATTCATTCCATACCCGGTCACAATATACTAATTAAATCTAGACACAGATATATGGATTGGCTATATTTGAGAGGAAAGCAACTTGACAACATACATTAATAACCTAAAAAACACTCCTCCCATTGACTTAGTAATTCCATTTCTTGGAATCTCTAGTGAAGAAAGAATGAGAGATGAGAACTCTGGTGTATGCACAAAAGGTGTGTACTGAAGAATTATTTATAACAAAAGCACAGAGATAATTTAAAGGTTCAAATACTAGGGGAATAGTTACATGAATTATGTTACAGTCCCATGATAGACTATTACAGAGTTGCTAAAAATCATGTAATGGAAGATTTACCAGCATGAGGAGTGTGTGGTGAAAATGTGACAAACACAGCTGTACACAGAGTGAGCTCAAGTGCAACAAACTTCACAGACAATAACAAAAGCAATGTGTCAGAGAGCCTGACCATCTCCACAGGGAAGGATGAGGCTGAGGTCAGCAGCGACAGGGGCGCAAGTGCTCTATGAACTGTATCTGTGTCATACAATTATGCTAAATATTTTACATGCCTTATCTCATCATCTTTACAATAATACGATGTCTGTACAATAATACAGTATCGTCGTTTCCTTTGATGAGGAACCTGAAACACACAGCTAGTGAGAAGCAGATATGTAGCCTTCTGCTACCCAGCTTATCTGAATCATTATGATAGACTTTATTTGGACAAAAATCATAGTTTGGCAGAAGAATCCCAGCATTCTATGAGGCTGAGGCAGGAAGGTTGCAAGTTCAGGGCCAGCCTGGGTAACTTAGTGACCGAGAGAGACCCTGTCTCAAAAATAAATAAAAAATTAAATAAAATGAGGGAGGATGTAGCTCAGTGCAAAGGCCCTGGACTTAATAACCAGTGCTGCAAAAAAAAGAAAGAAGGAAGGAAGAAAGGGAAGGAAGAGGGAGCAAGGGAAGAAGGATGGGAGGAGAATTTCCTTTTTCCATACAAAAAAATAGAAGTTATCCATGAAAAAGATTCAGTTAAATTAGGAGAAGAAAAGAACTCCCAGAGTATGTGTCCTCAGTGGGAAACACCTAGTTCTAAATTCTGATGGTTCTCAGGGTATAGCTCAGTGGTAGAGTATTGCCTAGCAGATTGGAGGTCCTGGATTCCATTCTTGGTACCACAAAACAAACAAAAAAACAGACAGACAGAGGAAATTCTGATGCCCAAATTGACTGACCTTGTAGCTCTTTCCATTTTAGCTAGTTCCCACATAATTGTCGAGCATCTACTTATGCTAAGCACTGGCCATCTCCTCCCCTGACCTGGATGCCCAGGACACTGTGCTAATGCACATCTGATCACGGCAGGTGTTGTTGCCCCATACGGACCAAAGGCCCACCTACCTCTGGGTACTGGCCCCTCAGGTCCAGAACACAGCAGGCCTAACAGGGCACGCTGACATTGACGGACGAGTGCAGTAAGGGTTAGGCTTGGGGCACTCAGAGTTCCACAGGACGGTGTACAGGGGGTAATGGGCCTGTCCTTCCTGAGTAGGGGTCAGGCATCAGCATATCCCACCCCATGGGCAATGAAGAGAGCTAGGGCCAGAGGAACAGTTACCTTGGCTTTGACAAAGGCAGCCAGGGGCCCCTTGCCCAACTCCGATGAAGTCTTTTCACTGTTGCCGAGGGAAGGAGCCACCATCTGCCCTGTTGTTCGATCCACATAGATGAAGTGCACCAAGCCCGGGAAGTCCTCCAGGTAGGTAATGGCCTGAGTTAAGGAGCCTAGAGAGCCAGGGACCATGGAAAGCAGTGCTCTGGGGGGCAGTGGCTGGTGGAGAAGAGCTCCCTGGAATGCTTTCACCTGTCTCCTGAAGACCAAAGACGCTGGAGACTAAGGCCTGATACTCCGGAGCTTTTAGAATAGGGACAGTGGCTTGAAATTCCCTGGCAAATAAGTACTCAATAAAACTAGTGTTCCATGATATTAGGGTCAAATAAGTCTTAGAAATGATTCTTTAAACAGGGATACATGTTTACTGCAGGCCATGTCAGGACCTTTACATGCTATAGGGTATTGTCACAATCCAAGGAGAATGGCATGGACCTCCTGAACCAATCAGATCTCTGAAACCCCTATCCTTCCTCCTAATACCTATTACCACTTTGCTGGCTAGACAGCACTGACATGAAGGATCTTTAGAGCTTTTATGAGTTAACTTTGGGACAGGAGGATTTTTAGAACTTTGGCCTTAGAGTATCCTAATAGATGAGGGATGTGGGACACTATCTTTCATTATTTTTCTTCAAAGAAAGGAACTGGTGGAAAGCATTTCCTTCCCCAGAGGTTGGAGCCCTGGACACAGGCTCTCCTGGGTGGGCTGAGCCAGGCATCAGGATATGACACCATGGTGATGTTCCTCCTGCTCTTCACCAACAGGAAGTCCTTCCAGTCCAGCAGCCTTTCTCTGCCAAGAGGAGCAGGAAAGTACGGCAGCTGTGAGGGCCCCAAGCTCCTCTTACTCCTGCTCCATCGAGGAACAACTCCACACTTACCGCATGAGCCTCTGGGCTTGGTCCTGCAGGATCTGCGGCAGGTGCGGGCCTCCTCTGCTGGGCGCTGTGCTCAGGAAGCTGAGCCGGTAGATGGCGCAGAGCTGCCGCTTCAGCTTCCCACACATTTGGAGCAGCCTGGACGCCAGAAGGTGACCGCATCACAGCAGGAAAGGTACAGCGCCTGGCCCATGTGGCCATGCCCATCAAGCACAACACACCCCTTCTGAGGGCTAGGAGGCAGCTTCCCAGCTCTCCCCAACATGGCACCTGGCTCTAGGGCATCTCTGCCAACACAGCATCTTGCTAATTATTGTAGGCAGCGACCTGCTAGAGGTAGCACCCAGGCAGCACTGCAACTGCAGCTGGGCTATTTGGACACCAAGTGCCCTTACACTCCACCCACTCCCAGCTCTGTCCCTGCAGCCTGTGGGCTGACTCTCTGCTTTCCCTAGGACCTTGCTATGCATCGGCTCCTTCCTGAACTTCTCCCTTGGAGCCTGCAGGGACTTGTGGTCGGGAGAATACCTGTCCTATCCCACGGACTCCCCTTGTCCTCAAGGGCTTCTACTTACTCTGATCCCGGTTCAGTTCTGGAGAAAGCCTTGGTCTTAAACTCCAGCCAGGTGCTCTGGAAGGAGGATGGGTAGTTACTTTCCAGACTATTCACATAGTGAGCTCCCAGGGAGCCTTACCCAAGTTGGGCTCGGGGGAGCACCAGGCTGCAGAGGAACGTGCCCTCCTATGGCCAAGGCGGGCTTTGCCAGTGGCCCTCTGCCAGCGCTCTGTGCGCTTTGGGTCACCATATTCTGTTCCCTCAGTAGATATTTAAGCAGCAATTTCTGGGCCAAAGGCAGTGTTTCCAGCCTTGATGGGCACAGCTACGTACACTTAACGCCATCAGAGCAACAAGGAGAGCCCCTCACGGGGTGGACACACAGGCTGGGGGTTGGTGAGAAGAACTGGCACCTGCAGGTAGGTTGGGGATGGCATGGAGAGGCCCTGCAGGAGACCCCCAGTGGCGGTTCATGAAGCACAAGATCTTAGCATTGTACCAGGCCACCCGCTGCATTGCTGCTGACTTCTCCCAGAGGAGATGTATGTGGGATGCCAGCCACTTCTGTGTCTCCTCTGATCCTTCTACTCCTTTCCTGCCAATAAATCCCAGCTCCTTGGACAGACCCAGGCACGGACAGCTGCACGTGTGGCCACAACTGCCAAACTCATTGACCGCTCTTCCTCCTCAGCCTGCTCCTAGGCCCAATCTGTCAGGGTCCTCAACTGTTTATAGACTGTCCTGGGCTCTTGGTCTCAGCTCTTACCCCAGCTCTATGTGTCCTGCACTCTGCGTGCTGCCCCTGGTGCCCAGGCGGCAGGTCACAGTGCAGGGAGGATGCCCCAGGAAGTGCAGTTCACTGGTCTTTAATGTATCACTGCATCTAGGCTTTGGCTCTGCTGCTCACGAACAAGCCAGCCAATTCTGGCTAAATTACAACTTATCCAAGCCACAGTTTCTTCCTCTAAAAAACAGTAATTACAATTTGTGTTCTAGTAAACTCACATAAAATGTTCTGAAAACTTGGAGAGAACCTGTTCAGTTTTTGTTCTTTTCATAATGGGGAAAACAAGAATCACAGATCTGTGGGAAGCGGGGACAGGAACCAGAACTGTTGCCCTCTCATCCGCTAGATATAAACTGGCCCTACAGCCTGGGCCCCACCTGAATCTCCTGGCCCCCTCGATTCTTGACGAACTTGTCCATCCTCTGGCGCAGGTCTCCCACAAGGGGCTGGGACCGCAGGGCATTCCCAGCCCCCTGGCCCTCCTTCAGCTTCTTCTCCAGAAGGGAAAAGCCATCCAGCAGCTGGTACAGAACCAGGGCCAGCGGGGTGCTAGAGCTCTGCAGGGAAGAGCAGAGGGCAGATGGAATGGACAGCCAGTGAGACACTGTCTAGGCCCTGAGCACCACTAGAGCAGGGAGAGGGGCTCTGTACCTTGGTCAGGAGCACCATGTTGATGCCTGGCCACAGTGGCAGGCAGTACATTGTGTGGGGCACCAAAGGGCAGTAGTTGTCTTTTACACTGGCATCCAGGAAGATCCTTCGGGGACTAGAAGGCACTGGGGAATGAGGGGCCAGCATCTGGGGGGTGTCCTCAGCTACCTGTGGAGGAGAAAGAACTATCAGTGCGGTGGGCAAGGACGAAAGAGCCATCTGGCCCCCACCCCAAGTTGGATCTACCCACGACTGTCTATTTCCCTGCCCCATCCATGAACCATGGGGAATATAAGTGTTTAGCTCAGAGAAATCCCAGTTCTTAGATCCCTGCCTTCAGTTGAAACTCTGCTTGCAGCTGTAGTCCCCGCTCTGTCTGGTCCTGCAGCTTCCCCTGGGCCTTTCTGCCCAGCGTCATGATTGGGTCTCATGATCAATCATGCAGTGCAGTGGGCAAGTGGTGTAGGAGGTGGGGGGTAGCCCAGAAGGCACAGAGAAGGTAGGACAGACAGACACGGGGACTGTCTCCCTGCCCTGCCTTCAGTGAGAGGAAGGTATTCCAAATTCAACATGCTTGTCATTTCAGAATGTCCCGACAGACCCCTAAAGTAGAGATACTAAGGTAAAAAACAACTAAATGAACAAGACTTCAGCCTAAGAGGGAGCTCTGAGAAACAAAGCATTTAATAGAAGAAAAAAAAAGAGAGAATTAAGGAAATAATTAGAGATGCCACAAAAATTTCTCTATAAGAATGTGACTTTGGTTATATATAACATACATACAAAACTGGAAACAATGTGTCACTTGTTCTGAGGATTTGCTCAATAAATAGTAACATATGCATAGATGGTCTCTTGAGCAATCCTTAGAGCCCATACTGTTGAAGAGAACTTTGTAAATGGAAAAATGTTAAAGTAAAACAATAAATGAAGTACATTAAGATCCGAATGTGATAAAAGAAAAAAATACAGTATGTGTGTATACATACCCAGTATGTGCACATGGGGCGCAGATAAAATCACAGAAAAGAAAAAACAGAAGGAAACACCCCAAAATGCTAATTTTACTTTGTGGATGGGACTAAGAGTGATTTTATTCTCCTTTCTATCCTTTGTATTTCTTACTTTTTAAATAGTGAGAATATGTTGTGTATGTTGACCGGGACTGCCCAGAACACGGAGAGGGAAGGAGTTGGTGAGGTGTGGAGGGCCACTCTCACTCCGCATCCTGTACCCTCCCTGGGGTGGGAGGTGTACCACCTCCCAGCTCATAGGTGACTCCATACTGACCAGCCCTCAGAGGGGCAGGTGGAGGGCAGCACTGGTAGACAGCAATCTGGGAGGGGCAGGTGCTCCCAGTAGCTCCCCAACTTCTACAATCCCAGGTGCCCAATCAGACCCAGGAGACTCACCTGCGGAATGTCAGATGGTGCCACCTCCAGCCAGATGGTGCTACCTGTGGGCACAGGTGGAAATATCCTAATGTAAACACTGTGAGAATGTAAATAACGGCCCAACAGTATGTCAGAGAACGCAAGAGCGGCCATCAATAGCTCAGCTAGAGCACCAGGTGGGGGTAAAGGTGCCTCACTGGGACTTCTGCCCTAGTAAGCCATCTCATCCCCACCTGGCAAGCTCCAGGTAAGCACTGCAGTACCAGGGTAAAGTGGCCCGGGTCTAGAGGAGAGAAGCTACCCACAGCCAGCGGCTAGGTGGGAACGGAGTTCTAAGCATATACCTGGCAATGGGGGCGTTTTCCTCCGATGCCCCCTTTAACTCCTTTCATCCAGTCCTTGTTTCTGCCCTCTACCCCTTCAGGTCCTCCCTCGGAGCCAGCACAAGTTCCTTGCTCAGTTATTCAATCACCACTCTCACTGAGGACCTATTCTGTACTAAGAATTGAGCTTGATTTCCTTCCTAGTTCACAGAAAACTACTGAAACCACTAATGACTTGAGATATTAGATGTTTGGAACAATAATATTCTCTCTTAAATTTCATTGCAAATAACCTTCACTTGTAATCAGATTTCTCCAGGGAAAGCAAGTTCCTAAGTTTTACAAACCTGATTTAGACATGGATTCGTGCTTTACTGAGACCCTGTCTCAAAATAAAAAGTAAGAAGGGTCAGGAACGGAGTGCAGTGCAAACCCCCAGTGCCAAAAAAAAAAAAAAAAAAAAAAGGAAGAAGCGCAACTCAGGAAGTCATTTCTAGGCTGCGAGTTCTGTGCACAGTGGGGCATTATTTAAAGCTCTGCAGAATAAAGAGCTAAACACCAAGAGCAAAGGCAAGGAGGAGGCTTTCGATGAATGAGGGAAGGAAGTGGCAAGAGGGAACTGCAGAAGTTATCCACAAGCTCTGCCACTCCTTGTGCCTGGAGCTCAGACAGAGCTCAGAGAACCTGCAGCTGGCCGCGGGCCTCCCCGCAGGAAAGGCACGAAGACATGCGCTGGCACACAACCGAGGCTCCCAGCTCCCTGAAGCTGGCCCAGGGACCTAAAATTAAGGAAATTTAACCCCATGGCTTTTAACCTTGGCTTACCATGCACACCATTTAGGGAGCTTTTTAAAAAAAATCTTGCAGCCCCAGCCACAATTTGATCAATTAAATTAGAACCTCGGGCACAGGCTCAGTTCTAAGTTTTTAAAGATCTCCAGGTTGGGGCCAAATGCACCTGGGGCGAGGACTCGTCACACAGCAGGGGGTTCCACTCTAGATCAGGGCCCCGGGAGTCCAGCCAGGGCTAAGGCCACTTTTTAAGGAAGCCACTTGATAAAACTACTTTCAAAACCGTCCCCAACAAATTTCTCCTTCTGCAACTTTTCATCCTTTCTTCTCTCAGCTGGTGTGAGCTAAAAGCATCCTTTCTTTTATTCTAAGAACTTCAGAGACATGTATGTAATGCTCATGGAGAGGACGGCAATCTGGATTTTGGGCTATCTTCTTCTCTAAGAAATTCTGTATATTTTTCAGTTAACAACTTTTTGAATATTAATAGTTCATTTTTATTGCTTATCAACATACACTGGAAAAATAGATTAAGGGATAAACTGGAGTTTGAATAGTTATATTTCAAAATGTACCCAAACTCAAACGATTATTATTTAATTTTACTTAATGGTTTAATTATCTACAAAAAAGGATGAGATTGAGACTATACATAAAGATGAATTTAAAAACAATCAACTTGTCATAGGAAGTTTTATGAATCACCTGAGTGGTCTTAGGAGTTCTCTGATTCATGCCAAGGGCTGGCAGAGAAGAGGGCCACAGGGAACAGCTTGTGCTACAGGAGTTTGGGCTCCCTGTCTGGCCCCTGTGAGACACCCAGGGATCCACTGAACTGGAAGACAATTTCCTTGGCTACACGTGGACATCTGCCCTCATGCCGGCACCACTGCTTTGGTCCCAGGCCTCACCTGAGCTCTGCTCCCCAGGGGAAGGAGCTGGTGTGAAGTACTCCTCGGGGAGGGAGAAGCTGTCTGTGTCCTGGTGGGAGAAGTAGCAGCTTAGACCAAGGGCCAAGGGCCAGGTGAGGCTCTCTCAGGGGGCTCAGGGCCCTGCTCTTCTGGGAGGAGGCTGGTTATATGGTGAGGCAGATCCTCCCTGTCTTTCACACAGGGTGTGGCACACACCGTCCCTGAAGAACTGTCTTTGGTTGGGCCTGACGTGTGTGGGCTCCGGGACTGCTGCACAGGAATGTTCTGGCTGCTCCGGGCTTTTCTCTGTGGGGAAGGCTTTGAGGACAGCAGAGACATTGGTTAGGGCACATCTGACCTGGCTTCTCTCTACCCATCCTCTGCCTCCCAGCACTTCAGAGAAGCACTTTGCACCTCCAACCTATTCCATGTTCTGACCTAGGTATACAGTCCTCAGACTTGCCGGGGAGGTTTCAATTCTAGGTGGTCTATTCTTTTCCCAGAACCGCTGAAATTCCAGAGACCCAACACATTTCAAAGCCAGCACCTCCCTGCCACTGGTGACAACAGTGTCCACATGTCGGCTAACACTGAGCCTTCATTGCCCAGGCACTGCTGGGCATTGCGTGGCTTGTCTCCTTTATCCCTCATCATACCCCTGTGAGGCAATGCCACCGTTATTCCCACTGTAAAGTGAGGGAATCTCAGCTCACAAGGTTAAGGAAAGAAGCTGGGTTTCAAACTAGGGCCAATTCCACAAGTCTGCACTTTCAACCAGCAGACGCCGGCGTTTCAGCATTCTCCTTCCACTGGAAAACACCACATCCACCCACTGGCCCAGATGGTCCCATGGCGAGCACAGTCCCCAGGGCCCGCCCACCACTCTCCGGACAGGGTTTCGGAGCCATCTCCCCGACAGCCCCCTCCTGCTCTGACACCTGGGCCTCGTCATCCTCCTCCACTGTGTGCTCGCTGGGGTGGAGCTCCTGAACCAGGAGGATGAGAGCAAGGAGGTCGGCTGGGCGCAGGGAGCTCGCGGTGTGGCTGTGGAGACAGGAGCAGGGCAACCGTCAGCACAACATGGAGTCCAGCGCTGCCCTCAAGGAGTGTGTGGGGACTGGCTAACCTAATCCTTCCTGGAGATAGGTATAAATAAAATGAACTCACCAATTTTTAAAATACAATTTGGTTGTGGGAAAAAAAAAACAAACTGCCAACTGGGAATTCCCAGAGACCAATAAGGGCATAAAGATGGGTCTCTTAATGTGGACTCTGCGAAGTGCTCCAGGAGGAAGTGCCTCAGAGATGGGAGTGTCTGGGAGGGTGGAAAAAGTCAAGTCTGGGAATGCTGCATGGAAGTAGAGGGGGTTCCCGGGCCAGGCGGCCACGATTTCCAGGCAGAAGGAGTAAGAATGGCGCGGGTGGGAGGCTGCGGCTCAGCTCACCTGGAGTAGAAGGCCAGCAGCTTGGAGTGCACAAGCAGGAAGGCATGCATGACCTCTTCACCGCCCCGTGAGGGACTGCAGTTGATGGCCTGGACCACGTGCCGCTCCAGTGTCTCTATACACAGCTCACAGAGCTGGGGGTGGATTAGCCGTTCCACAGCCTGGTTAGGGGAGGAAGCCGTGTTACCCAGCACCGTCTCCTGCTGCTGCCTGGGGCTGGTGGGCACATTCACTCAGTCTATCCTGAGCTCACACTGGGTGTTAGGTGTTAGGAGTACAGAGACCATGATTGGCATGGTCTCAGCCTGCCTGGGCTCACAGCTTGGTCAGCAGACTCTAGTAGATGAAGCGGACAACATTCAAGCCAACCACAATATGTGTTCAGTGTGAAATACACAGTACTAAACTAGAGAAAAACAGCAGACCTACTTGGGTAGGGTGTTCAAAGAATATCCCCGAGGAGGTGAGCTTTAAACTGGAATCTAAGGAACTGGAAAGTCTGCCAAAGAAAGAGGAGAGGAAGAACATAGCAAGCATAGGAAAGAGCAAGTGCAAAGGCCCTGAGTTGTGCAGTTTACAGCATTGCTGTTTAAAATGTAGAGGGTGAGTCCTATGCATAATTTAATAATTTCTAGTAAAAAGAAACAGGTGAAATTAATTTTAATATTTTATTTTGTCTAATATACCTAAAGTATTATCAACATATAATGTAAAAGCATTATCAATCTGATATTTTACATTTTTTTTTGTTCTAAGTCATCAAAATTTGGTGCATATTACATGTACAGCATAACTTAATTTGGACTAGCTACATTTTAAGTATTCAAAAGCCACATGTAGCTAATGACTAACATATTGGACAGAGCTGAACATACAGCTTTTCTGAAACTAAAAGAAATCCCACGCGAGCAATGTATGAGAGTGAGAACAAGAGAGGCTTGAGATGAGGCAGAACAGGTTACACAGGGCCTGATGGGCTTCGGAGGAGTCTGGGTTTTGTCCGAAGTGCATCAGGTCACTTCCTACAAGAAGTCTTTCCCCAAAGAAGCCGACCACTCCATGCTTTGTGCTACCATGGATTTTGGATGTGAAACCTAGTGTCGCACCTAGAACACTTTATAGCATTTTTAGTATTCACATATGGCTGAGCTCACTCAAGGGCAGGGTTTGTGTCTTTACTCATTAGGGCCTGGGGCACCTCTTATTATATAGTGGATACCCCATGTTTACTGGACTGGTCAGTGATTTCCTGACTTCTGGCTTTCACCCATGGTGGCTTATTTTCTTGTGTATCTGACTTTTTCTTTCTTCTCATTCTCCCTCTTCCTGTTCTCCTCTTTTTTCTCTTCTTTTTCTACCCTCTCTACTTTTCCTCCTCCTCCTGTTTCTTCAAAAGGCATATGCAGATTTATGAAGCAGAGTCAAAGAAGTTCATTCTCAGAAAGGAGGGTGGGTGTGCAAGGGTGAGACTGACTTTTTAAACTGTGAGCTCATTTCTTTTTCAGGTTAGTCTGTTCTCTAAAGCAGTGGTTTTTAAAGTGTGACTCTCAGACTGGCACACGCAGCAGCATCTGGGAATCCATTAGAAATGTAAACCCTAGAGCCAGCCCTGACTTAGACCCGCTGAATGAGAAACTCCGAGGGTGGGGCCCAACAGTGTGTACCTCACAAGCTCTCCAGATGACTCTGATAGGTACTGGCAAGTGAGACCCACTGCTCTACAGAGAGAATTTAAGTCTGTCCCACAAAGGCCCTGGTGGCGCTACTGCCAGCCACGCCAGCTCGTCATCCCAGTTTAACCTGGGAAGGGCAGGTGCAGATCCTGATGGTGCTTCTGGCTGAGGACTGTTTTCTGGCTGTAGTGGGGGTGTCACTGCACTCAGGGCAGTGTTGCCTTCAGCGCTGCTTTTGTTCACTGCTTTCTACCCTAGTTTCAGTTCACTACATCTTTTTTGGGGATGGGAGGCAAGTTTAAAGGTGCTATCTTCAGAGATTTCTGTAATCTATAGTGAGTCCTAAAACTGCACTGAAAAGTCAGTTTTACCCAGAATCTAGCTATTTACTATAGGAAGGGCCACTGTACGGCCAGAAGGAACAACTCTGGATCTCAGTGTCTTCCTGGGCACTTACTCATGAAGGTCAAAACATGGTCTTCAAGCTGGCTGCTGCCCATTCTAACCCGACACTTCCCAGGCCTGAGGCCTCAACGTCCCATAGTCACCTCCACAGCAAAGCTTTGCTCTTCCTCCCGTAGGCGGCTGTAGGTCCACAGTAGGCTCTGGAAGTGAGCCCACACCTGGGCCCTCTGGTCCAGGTCTGGGGGCCTCAGCCTGAAGCAGAAACACAGACAGTGGCCCGTGAGAAAGCCGGTCACTTCCGACAACCCCGGGATCTTATCCCAGGCCAGCATCAGAGCCAGAGAGCTCAGAAAACGTGACTGTGTATCTGTCGGGGAGCCCAGGGCAGGGAGGGGCTGTGTTTCACGTGTGCCCTGGCACAGCAGTACTGGCAGGAACCAGGCGTCAGGCCACTGAGCAAATGACTCCACCCCTCAGTCTCTTTCACACAGACATATATGAAAGCTAGACACGGAGCCAGGAAGGTTCCTGCATTTTCTGTGCCTCATGTCCTTCACAGATCTCTACAAACAGACAATGCTGGCCTATTATCAGGGCCAAGCACAGGGCACAGCCCTCTCAAACACTGACTGCCCTGGCTAGACAAATACGGTTTGTATAAAGTGCACTCACTGCCCATAGCATGTGCCAGCAACACTGCGACAGCTAAAACAACTCATGACGTGATGCCTGCAGATACAGTGAGCGCCTCAATGTGGCTGCTTACTCACGTTGCTTTGCTCAGGCTTTCCTTATAGGGCCAGAGATGGCTTCTGCGGCCCTGCCCTTCAGAAAGTGTCACCAGAGTATGTACGCATGGAAATGCATTTTTCCAAAGGGAGAGTCTAGGGCAGCTCTGAGGAGCCAGAGAGGACTGGCTCAGACCTGGCTGGTCATGACAGACCTCTAGGGTTGGCAGTGGACAGAATGCATAAGGGGGATGCTTAGCTCAGACTGCTAGGCTGGATGCTGTCACTGACCAGTTGGATACCTCTGGGTGGTTATTTAACTTCTCTCCCTTCAGCTTCCCCATGTGTAAAATGAGAGGCTCAGAAAAGATAGTTTTCACTGCTCCTTTGAGCCGTTTCTTAGATCCAGGGACATAGTTGGGGCAGAGTATAGAAATGCAGCTTCACTGAGGCCGGGCACAGGCTGACTGGCTCTACAAGGGCTCAGCAAGACCCAGGGGGACCAGGCTGGAGGACTCACTCCTTTCGGATGAGCTGGCCGTCCATAGTAACTAGTCCGAAGTGCACCTCAAACAGGTACTTGAGCACACACAACTTGCGCCGGAGATCCCCTTCGCTCTCAGTGCGGTCTCCATTGATGGCGATGAACAGGCATTCTCCAAACTGTAGGTGCAGACAGACCACATCAGCCAGGCTGGTGGAGCTCCCTCCACCTGCCTCGATCTCCACGGACAATTAGAGGTAGGACTGGGTGCCAGGAGGTTTTGATACTGTGAAGCTCCTGCCTTCCACAGGAGTCTGTAGTCCACGATTGGGGAGAGGCATGCGGACTCCTCATGGAGCAGGAGGAAGAGGAACATGGACCACAGGGCCACATACTCACCAAATGAAGCACATACAGATAGTTGCTATTTTCTGTACAGAAGCAGGTGTATGTATCAGAGAGCTTCTCCAGCATCGTCATGGAGGAGATGATGACTGGGGCCAGGAGAGTGCTGAGCTGGTCCTCCAGTGCAGGGCGCTGCAAGGGGATAAGTAAGGAACAGTGCTTCGGGTGTGTCAGATGCTGTGGACAAAGGAATAAGCAAAACTTGGACCTTGCCATCAAAGAGCTCCCTGTCCTGAAAGGGAGGGGACAAAAAGAGGCTGCACCTACACTTTGAGTGGCAGCTTGGAAGGCAGGGGTCAGCCTGCTCACTGTGATTCAGGATCTGAATCTCGAAGAAAATATTAAACATTTGCCACATTCCACACTGGCATGTTTGGAGCACTTAATGGAGAACTCACCAGCTCTAAGGAAGACTGCTATATGAACCAAAGCCTGGGTCATTTTTTTGGCATAAACTACTTTGGAGAAGTTATCCTAAGGAAAATGACCAGAGATAGAAACAAGTAAGTTCACTACAACATAATTCACAGTTGTAAACAATTGGAAAAAATGTAAATGTACAGTGTCAAGGAAATACTTTAAATGATGAGAGATTCTATATAGCTACTTAAAATATTAGCGGTTCAATGACATGGAAAATTCCTTTGACACAGCGTTATTTTTTAAAGGATGCACTGTATTTAAAAACGTATACATAAAAAAGTATTGAAAAGATATTAAGAAAGCCAAAATGGCTGGAGCTATCACTTCTAGGTATGGGGAATATAAGTGATATTTTTCTCTATTTTTCAAATGTTTCTTTATTTTTCCTATTTTCCACAAAGATGCATTCACTTTGATAAGCTCTTCCCCATCCATTCTCATTGCCCCCCAAAGAAAGGAATAAAATAACTACACAAAAGTAAAAAAGAACGGGGCAAATTTGCTGTGAATCTGTGAGTACACACGGGGGAAAGTCAGTAGAATGGCTACCTCTCCAATTCTCAGTCCTGGAGAGAAAAGAACGGAAGAAACATCTGATCTTGCTCAGGATGACTGGAGGAGCCCTGAATGGAGTATGGAGCTGTGAGTGAGGCTTTGATTGAAATGAAAACCGGGCAGCTGGCCAGCAGTAGGGTACAGCACTGAGGATACAAGTGAGACACAGCACTGGGGCATGTCTCCTCGCCAACATTCAGGAACCCAGGTGTGCGTCTGAGAGTATGGCAGTCACACTCGCACATCCTCCGCATCATTCCAGTCCCAGCCTACACAGCTCCTTTACTGAACTCCTGGGGTCACCCCACCTCCATGACTCCCTATTCAAACCCTGTCCTGTCTTCTATCCATACAGCATCACCTGAATTTGTGACGTTTACTTGCCATGGCTCACTGCACAGCCTTCTTAGGCCCTACATTCTCTTACAGCAGAGATTAACATCACTATTAACATACATCACTATGTTCACTGGTTTACCCCTACAAGCCAGCAAATGGGGGTTTCTCAGTGAATATCTGTCCCACACAGGTAAGAACAGATGCTTGAATTATTCACATTGTGCAGTTTTTTTGAATTGTCACGAATTATATGCATAGAAAAGTTACTTAAAAGTCTAGATTGTGCACAGCAACTCATTTTAAAAGTAGTGGCTTTCCATAAAGGTACAGGAAGAATCTTTTTTGGTGGGGGAGCTAAAAATTTTTTGGTATATTGTACCAAAAATTTTTTGGTAGAATGTAAAGGGGCACTTTCATATACTACTTAGTGGAATTATAAAGTGCCACAATATCTGTAAAAGGCTTTTGGTTCATTTTATTTTGTTTTATGTTTTTTGCTGTTTTTTTTCCGGTACCGGGAATTGAACTCACGACCTTGCACTTGCCAGGCAGGCGCTGTGCCGCTAAGCTAAATCGCCAGCTCCCAATTTTATTTTTAGGAATAATAATAATATAAAATAATGGAACACAGAATTCAAGCACAAGTGTACCTTACAGTAACAGTGATAGCTAACTAGAAGTAACATATACGTCCAGTATTGGGGAAATGGTTAAATAAGTGATGATATATTTATTCATATACTGATATAATGATGCCATTATGAATTATGCTTTTGAGAATGGCAAATAAAAAAAAGGGAAATAAAACTGTAAATGTGGTATGATCTCTAGTACATAAATGATAAAGGCCCTAAGAATGTATATTAAAGAGCTAAAAACTGTTGGTAGTGGAATTATGGGTCATTTAAAAATTATTTTGCTGCATTTGTAAATTTCACACAATTAATTTATTTATGTGACTAGGAAAATAATGTGTGGCATACATAAAAAATAAAATTTTAAACACTTTTTTTCTTTACACTAGTCATTTAGGAGCTGAGAAAAATAAAGATTTGTTCCTGTATCAGGTTTTTAACAAACTGCAAGGGCAACACTGCCAAATAGTTTGCTTCTTCAATGGACATAGTTGAAAGAATAGTTCTGGAACGAATGGACTATTATTTAAATTTTAGATGTACTGACTTCTAAAAAATAAAATGGCCTGAGATAGATCTGATTTTTTGCTTAAATAAAATCACTTCATCATCCGTCCATGACCACTGATATCAGAATATCAGTGATGCTGACGGTAGAATAGCCTGCTGAAATGAAGTGGGCCCAGCTGTGATTAGGCCCATTACAGCAGGCAGGGCACTGAGAGGCAGTCAGTTCCTTGGTGCTGCTGCAGAAATACAGGAACTCCCCCTACTGCATCCCTAATAAAAATTTTTCTAGCCCAAAATTAATCCAGGAAAAAAATTCAAACTACATTACTGCTTTAAAATGCAGAGTGGAGATTATATAAGTGAAATGACAACTTTTTTTTCTGAGTAATAAACTGGATATCCATATGTAAAATAAAACAAAGCCCTTCAACCCATACCTCACACCATATTCAAAAGTTCAAAATGGATCATTAGGCCTAAAATAAAACCCCAAAACTATACAACTTCCAGATAAAATATAGAGAAAGCTCTTTGTGACCTAGGGCTAGGCAAAGCTTTCTTAGATATGATACCAAAAGCATGATCCATAAAACCAAAAATAGAGAATTGGAATATCAAAATAAAAATTGCTGTTCTTTGCAAGATGTTCTTAAGATAATGCAAAGACAAGTCACAGCCTGAAGAAAATATTTGCAAAGGATATAGTTAATAAAAGACTTCCATTCAGAATATATAAGAAACTCTCAAAATGCAGAAGAAACAATCTGTTAAAAAATGGGCAAAAGATATAGCAAGGCAGCTACTCTTCTGACAGAGGATTAACATCTAGAATATAAAAGAACTAAAAAAATTACAGCTCCCAAAATAAAAGACCCACTCAAAAAATGAGGAACTGAAATGAATAGACACTTCTCGAAGTACAAATGGCCAACACATGAAAAAAGGTTCAACATTTCTAACAGAAAAATGTAAATTAAAACAACACTGAGATTCTATTTACTCAAGAAAGAATAGCTATCATCAAGAAATCAAATAATAACAAATGCTGGAGAGGCTGTGGAGAAAAAGGAACCCTTTTTTATTGTTGGAAATAAGTATGACGATTCCTGAAAAAATAAAATTAGAAATTCCATTTGATCCAGCTATTCCCCTTCTAGGTATCTTCCTGAAAGAGTTAAAAACATAACACAGTCATACATACATACCCATGTTTATAGTAACACAACTCGTAATAGTTAAATCTTGGAAGCTGCCTATATATCCATCAATAGATGAATGGGTAAAGAAAACGTAGTTCAAACACAATGGAGTGCTACTCTGGCAGAAGAAAGGATATATTTGAGTCCTCTGTAGGGAAATGGATATACCTTGAGATCATAATGTTAAATACAACAAATAAAACAAGCTGAGATATCATATAGGCTCTTCTATGAGAGATGGATAGTATGAATAATTTAAAGAGCAAAATAAAAGACAGTAATAGGAAACAGGGAGATAGACCTTTTGCAAATGAAAAGGGGATCCAGAGATGAAGGGAAGGTGGAGGGAAGGCAGGATAAGGGAAATAAAAAGAATTCATAGCATATAGCATATACATGTACATATTCGTAGCATATACATGTACCAACATCCTACGATGAATGTAATCATTATAAACTGCAAACAAGTACAAACACTGATGTGACAAATTAACACATATGTAGAGATGCTCAAAATCACTCGTCACTGAATGAAAAAACACAAGGAGATCTAGTAAACATCTGCTGGATGTTCAAAAATTAAATTAAAAAGACTGACCATACCAAGTACTGGTGAGAGGAACTAGTACTCACATGCTGCTGATGGAACATAAAATGATACAACCACTTTGGGGAAATTTCACAGTTTCTTTAAAAGTTAAACATATACCTTCATGATCCAGCCATTCTATCCTGGATAAAACTGAAAGCATATGCCCATACAGAGATTTACAGTTCACAGCTGCTTTATTTGTAAAAGTCAAAAACTGGAAATAACTCAAATGTCCACCAGCAGGTAAATGAATAAACAAACTGTGGCACATTGAGACAGTAAACTACTACTCAGCAATAAAGAGGAATGAATGATTGATACACATTACAACACCGAGGAACTGAAGTATTATACAGAGTATAAGAGGCCGGACCAAAAAACAAAAACAATACAAAATGAAACCCAAATGTATACCATATGATTCTTTTATATAAGTCTACAAATACACACCAGTCATGATAGGAAATAGTTCAGTAGTTGCTACAGGTTGGGGGTGGTAAAGGAGGGATCACAACTTTTGGGGTGATAGACAAGTTCATGGTAATCACATGCATACACATATTGAAGCACATCAAATACGTATAATGTCAGTTATACCTTAATGTGGCTATTAAAAATGGATGCATTAACTCTATGTTAAAAGTTTGCAGAGAAACTGGTGACACCAAGCTTCTCAGTTGTGTGGTTATAATTCTTCCTCCTCTTGCCTCTATGGCCCAGTGAGCCCTAGTGGGGTGGAAGAGCCCTGGTGGTGTAGAACTGCTCAGAGCATCAAGAGGCTGACTCACAGGTCCTGCTAATTCCTCAGGCTGGCCCAGGATGGGGGAACACAGCTCCTCCTGCCTCCCTGCATTCTGGTAGCTTTGTTCTGTTCCCTCGTACCCATCCTCTCACCTCTTCTGCTTCATTCTCTGACTGCCCATACTTCAGCCGGAGACTCTCTTCAAACTGCTCATCTGTCCAGTAGAAGAGGATTTCTGCACCCTCGGTGGCCACTAAGACGCATTTCATCTGCCAGAGAGAAAAAAGGTCAAGGTCACCCTGGCTCCCACAGCTGTGAGCTAGCCTGAATAATGACGAGGATCCTAACTCGAGCAAACATTCGCTGAGCCCCTTCCACACACCAGGTACTACCATGAGAGGCTTCCTACACTCTAACGGAAGTACGGCTCTTCAGTTACTCATGTTACAGCACAGGGCACAGGGACAGGCCTGTCTGATGCTACGTCTGAGGCTCTTTCCTCTGTGTTACCCAGGAGGTTCTCACCCCACAGCATCAGGCCTCTCACAAACAAATGTATGGACAGAACTTGACTTTGGTCTGGACAGAGGGGACTGCCCAAGGGAGCCACGCTCACTCACTGCAGATGGCTGGTGTCCGGTCTAGAGTGGAAGCAGCTACTGCACCTCTAGGTAGTCCAGAGGAGTTTTTACCTCTCAACAGAAAACAACCCCAAAGATGGGCCCCAGAGCCCAGGAGGAGTTTATTTCAGCACACCACACACAACATGACAGCCATGTTATTCAAAAGCTTCCTGCTCTTGGAAACAGGTTGCCTGAAGACCTCATCCCTGGCTCCTTCTTAATCAAACCTAACTTCAATTTTTCAGCCATAAATGTCTTTAGCCCTCTGTACCCTCTTCCCCACCACTCACACTTTTATTTTTTAAGAGGGGTGCCCACTTTGGATCTGTTTTCTATTTAGAAGGAAAACTATACCTAGATTGTTTAGAGGCCAAGATACACTAGCTGCTTCCACTTCAGATCAGGCACCAGCTGACTGCTGGAGTGCGCATGGCTCTCTTGGGCAGGGTTTTGCACATATCAGGCAAGTGCTCTGTCACTGGGTTATATTGCCTTTTTCCCATTTCTTTTCTCTTCCTTCCTTCCTTTTTTGGCTTTTTAAGATGGGGTCTCATTATATAGTACCGACTGGCCTTGAGCTCACTATGTAGCCTAGGCTGGTCCTGAACTTACAGCAATTCTCCTACTTTAGCCTCCCAGGTGCTGGGATTACAGGTGTGCAATCACACCCAGCCTATATTACATTTTAAAATAGAGTTTAAATTGTCCAGACTGGCCTTGAACTTGTGATCCTCCTACCTCAGCTACCAGAGTACCTGGGATTACAGGAACATGTCGGTGCAGCTGGCTTGTGCCACACATACTAATGGTTCAGTATATGAAATGGGTTTTATTCACCAGCTGATGTACCTGTAACACAGTTTCCCACACTGTGCCCTGACCCTGGGCTGCAGTAGGATATTGATGTTATCAACCCTTAGGGCAGCCTGACTAAGAATGGCAAGAGCTCCAGGTCTGCTGCTTGCAGCTAGAGGCCTCAGGCCTGGGTTCCAAATCCCCTTGTGAACATCAGTGTGCTACACAGAGGTGATCATGCTGTCCGTGTGCTAAGCTATGACAATGATTTGGAAGCTGTGCTCTAATTCTTACACAAGAGGGTGCCCAATTTCCCAGGAGGTTCCTAGCATCTCGAGGTCCTAGGCTCAGTCATACTCTGCAGGATCCCCTCACTGCATTTTTCTCAACTTTCCAGTTGGGTTATCAACTCTAATCCAGAGCGCTGAATCCAAGGCATCTGCAAGCTAATGCGCCGAGAAAGACTCAAGAGGTCAGACTCTTCCTATGGGATTGCTAAACACTATGGCAGGGACAGGAAGAGCAACCGGGTGAGAAGTGGCTGGAGAGGGCGAGACTGCACGAGGCTGCTCTGGGACCAGAGGTGGGTGTGACCAAGGTGGTGCGGCCATCATCTCCAGGAGACGTTGGCTATGGGATGTGGAGACTGTGGCTGATGGGAGGGGGCTGATGATGGGCCATGCTAATGTCATGAAGCCCAGTTAGCTTGGTGTGGCCCCATTCCTTGATGCAGAGGAAGGAAATTATTTAAGAGGCATAGCTTAGACCCTCAGCAGGCCTTGATGTTCACCTGGATGCAGGGGATGACAGGGATGCTAGACAGAGGTGACATCAGGATGCACAGCTGGAGCAGGGGTGGGGGAAGGAGGAGTGCAGGGTCCAGGACAGCTCAACCTGCCTCACTCTGCTTTCCATGGTCCAAGCTGCCTGCCTCCCCCTCTGTCCCAGGAGGGGATGAGGATCTACCTTGGGAAGTAGCACATCACAACTTCAGGCAGCCAGAGGTTCACACGGGGCTGTAGGAGCCGAACTGAGTGACCAGCGCATGGAACAACAGCACAGCATCCTTGGTCCTGCAAATGATTGAGACACAGAGGGAGAGAGTGCATGAGGACAAGCATAGGCTCTGGTCCCCACTGTTGTCCATTCCTGGGACTGGACAAGCCAGGGAAGGGCCATGATGTCATGGGCCCTCTTCCCCCAAGATGGAAAACACAAATCCAGGTAGCAGAATCCTTTGCACTGAGCAGGTACCCACAAACATTAGCTCCTATTTCCTGTTTCCTCTTAGGAGCTCTCATTTCACTATGGGTCGCTCAGACAAGGTACAGCCAGCAAGGGGGCCCTAAGCAGCCCCAGGAACTCGCTGAGTGATGGGAGAAGCCCATCCCAAGCTGCAGGGAGTGAGAAGAGAAAAGAGAGTAGATATCCTGGGAGGACACTGAATGGAGTAAACAGGAAAACAACTGGAGTCTTGGTTTTAGCATTGGCTTTCCCAGGTCACTTCAACTTCTTTGGGCCTTGATCTCCAACTGGGAAATGAGTGAACAAATCCCTGTTCTACCTCCCTACAGGCTTACAGGGAGTCATGGGGGCAACTAACCAGGCTGTTTCCTAAGCTTAGCAAACTAAGCTTTCTTAAACGATGCGGAGTGGGAACCATCTGCTGTTCGTATTTCCCAGCTTCCCTTCTGCTAATAACAGAATAAACTAATCTAGCTCTAGTTCCATAATTATACATAGTTTGATAAAAGGCAGGAATATAAAGCTTAGTAGGAAACCACTGTAAGCAAGAGTGACCACCAGGTAAGGACTCTTTCGGGTTCGGCATCTTCTGCAGAACTCTGGGACCCACCGGCTACATCACCAGCAACAGCCCCAACCCCACCTTCTGGGGAGCAGGGGATGCTTTGCAGCGGTCCTTATGTTCCATTTTTCTTCAGCAGGGGCTGAGGCTGCTGGAAAGAGAACTTCACTCACCTCATTTTGTGATTTGCTTGTTATGGTTATCCTGCTCTACAGGGTAGACTCGGGGAGCGGACTTCTGAAGAAGGGGGCTCTGGGTGGCGTAGGTCAACCTGGGAAAACCCCCAGCGCCCACTTTCACCATCTACGTCTCCTTTCCTTAGGAAACTGCCCCAAGGGCCTTTGTCTTATCTTGCTTGCTATTCTCTTCTTTCTTTGAGACAGGGTCTTGCTGTGTAGTTTACGGTGGCTTTGAACTCACTATGCAGCGAGGGCTGGCCTTGAGCTTTCAGTGACTTCCTGCCTCAGCCTCCAAGTGCTGAGATTACAGGCCACCACACCCGCAGGCCTCGGTCCTTATCCCTGCCTGGACGGAAGCGCCGGAGTCTCAGGAGAGCGAGGGTCACCCTCCACCGCCCAAATCCTCCAGGCGCGCCCCGCACTGCAGTTTTCACAGCAGTTTCACTCCCACATCACCAGGTTTCCCAGAACTCGAGGCGACCCTGGGCTGCAGGTCGGCTGGGAGCACTGCCAGCGGGTGGGTAAGGGTGGGGGGTGTGGCCTCTCCGGGGGATTCCCCCCCCCCCCAGCCTCCCCGTCATCGGAAGGGCTGCCCGCGGCTGGAGGACGACCCGGGGCGGGACGGCGCACCGGCGCTCCCCAGGCCCACGTACCAGATCTCGGCCCACTCAGCCAGGCTGCAGCTTCGCCACCGGCGCACTTCCGGGGGAGACCACGTGGCCCTGGGCGGGGCGGGGCGAGGCGGGCCTGAGCTCGGTCCTCCTCCGCGGGTTCGAGCCCCGCCCCCGCCCAGCCCGCTCGGAGGCCGACCCGCGGCTGGCAGACACGCCCCCAGCCCTTCGGGGCGTGCTGTGCTGCGGCGCTACGCTTGGGCTTCCCACTGGAGGTTCCCGTCCAGATCCTGAAAACGTCCCCATTTTGGCCCCATTATACAGAAGAAAACTTGCTAAGAAGCCAAACTAGAACCCGGTTTTCTGGCTCTTCGCGGAGCCTTTTTCCACCTGTTTTACTTGCTGAACCCGCTTCAGGAGCGCTGCCCTTTTGTCACCCAACCCCCACGGAAGAGACACAAGCTTCGGAAGACCCCAGATGCCCCGAGTGCCAACCCTGGACTGTCTTCATAAGGGTTCTCAGTCTATTTGGGGGGGGGGGCAGGGTGCTTCGTAAGGGTTTTATATGGAACCTGTGTTTCCAAGACTCTTCTAAATTGTACTGGTGCAGTTTTTAAAGTGGTGGAAAGGATAGGGAGGTGAGGCCGATGTAAGCCGTGGAAGGGGTTAAATACCAAGTCATCCTTGCTTTCCGTGGTGCCACCTGGTAGCTTTGAGCTCAGCCCGTCAGTGGAGCTGGTGCAGAGACCGGCCTAGGGTACAGCAGACTGAGTGAGCATCTCTCGGGGAAAGGCAGAGGCCAAGAATCTATACCTCCACAATCTCCTGATTGGGTACTATCAAAGCATCACCCACAGCCGACTTTCTCAGGAAAACCTTCAGCTCTCCACATGCAGCATGCAGCTCTATCGGAGGGGATCTGCTTTGCAGTCATGTCTTTTTAAATTAGTGCTTGATTGCTGAACATAATGATTACATTCATCACGGGTGGTTGGTACAAGAACATAACACATCTTAATTCTTTTTTTAAAAAAGTCCTTTCTCCCTCCTCTCCCACCTCCATGTTTTCATGGTCCTTTTCTCTTTTGCAAAAGATTTAACTCTTCGTTTGCTACTGTCTATCTTTTATTATGCTCTTTAATTTATTTATAGTTTTGGTTTCTCATAAGGGAAATCATACAATATTTAAGCTTGTTTGACTGATTTATTTCACTTAAAATTATAGTCTCAAGATGCATCTATTTTTCCTACAAATGACTCAAGTTTATCCTTTATGGCAGAGTAGTACTCCAATGTGCATAAATACCACATTTTCTTTACCCATTCATCTGTTAATGGACATATAAGCTGCTCCCAAGATTAAGCTATTATGAGTTTTGCTGCTACAAACATGGATGTGCACAAATGATTGTAATATGTGTCTTTAACTCTTTTGGGAAGAGACCTACAAGAGAATAGTTGGGTTGAATGAAATTTCTAGTTTTAGTTTTTTGAGGAATTTCCATACTGATTCTCATAATGTTCACATTCCCACCAGCAACGTAGGAGGGTTCCTTTTTCGCTGCAGCCTCACCAGCATTTGTTACTATTTGATTTCTTAGTGACAGCCATTCTTTCTGGAGTAAGATGAAATCTTAGTTTTAATTTGCATCCAGAGATGTTGAATATTTTTTCATGCGTTCATTGTCTATTTTTATTTCTTCTGAGAAGTGCCTATTCATTTCAGTTGCCTATTTTTTGATTGAATCTTTTTTGAATTCTTTATATATTGTAGAAATTAATTTTCTGTCTGAGGAACAACTAGCAAAATTGTTTTCCTGTTTTGTATATTGTCTTTTTACTCTGTTGGTTATTTCCTTTGCTGTGAAGAAGCTTTTAATTTGGCATTTGTCGATTAAGGATGTTATTGCTTGTGCAGTTGGGGTTTGTTCAGAAAGTCCTTGGCTCCCCCTGTGTCTTCAAGAGTTTTACCTATTTCATCTTCTAGCAGATTAAGTGTTTCTGATTTAACATTTATGTTTTTGATCTATTTTGATTTTAGTTTAGTACAGACTGAGAGATATGAGTCCAGGTTCAATCTCCATATACGTAGCCAGTTTTCCCAGCTCCATTTGCTAAAGATACTATCTTCCAGTGTATGTTTTTGGTTCCTTTGTCGAATAGCTTTGCGAGGAATGCTACTGGTATTTGGGTCAAGATTGCATTAAACTGTATCAGTTTTGGAAGTATGGCCATTTTGACAATATTAATTCTGCCTATCTAGGAACAGGGAATATCCACTTTCTGATATTCTCTTTGATTTCCTTTACTAGAGTATGTGGTTTTCATCATAGAGGTCTTTCACTTTTTGAGCTAGGTTAATTCCAAGGTAATTAAGTTTTCTTGATGCTATTATAAATGGTATTGTTCTCTTAATTTCTTTCTCTATGAGTTCATTATTGCTGTACAGGGATGCTATTGATTTTTGTGTGTTGATTTTGTATCCTGCCACATTAGTGAATTTGTTTATTAATTCTTGGAGCTTTTTGGTGGGATTTTTTTTATGTCTTTATGTAAAGGATCATGTCATCTGCAAATAATGATGATTTTACTTCTTCCTTTCCTATACATATCCCTTTTATTTTGTTCTCTTGTCTGATTGCTCTGGCTGAATGTTACAAGTACTATATTAAACAGGAGCAGTGAGAGAGGACATTCTTGTGTTATTCCTGGTTTTAGAAGGAAAGGTTTCAGCTTTTCCTCATTTAATGTGATGATTGTAGTAGGTTTGTGATAAGTAGCTTTTATTAGATTGAGATAAGGTTCTTCTATACGTTCTGTTTGCTGCAGGGTTTTTATCATGAATGGATGTTGGATTTTGTCAAAAGATTTTCTTGTGTCCTTTGAGACAATCTTGTGATTTTTTGTCCTTTTTTCTGCTTATGTAATGTATTACACTTATTGATTTGTGTATGTTGAACCATTCTTGTATCCCTGGGATAAAGTCTACTTGGTCATGATGTGTGACCCTGTTTGACAGTATTCTGTTTGACAGTATTTTGTTGAGGATTTTTGTGTCTATGTTCATTAAAGAGATTGGTCTATAGTTGTATTTTTCAGTTGGGTTCTTGCTTGTCTTTGGAATCAGGGTAATGCTAGCTTCCAGGAATGACTGGGAGTATTTCTTCCCTTTCAATTTCATTGCAGAGTTTTAAGAATATTGAGGATTTTTATATTTTTATATCTTCAGTTTTAGCAATTCATATGTGTCTAGGAATCTATCCATTTCTTCTGAATTCTCCAATTCATTAGAGTACAGATTATCAAAATAGTTACTAATAACCTTTTGGATTGTGATGGTATTCATTGTGATCTTGCCTTTTTCATTTCTAATTGAGTTAATTTGGATCTTTTCTGTCCTTTTGGGGAGTAAGATTGGGTAAATCTTTGTCTATTTTACTTATTCTTTCATAGAACCAGCTCTTTGATTCATTGGTTCTTTGTATTGTTTTTTAGTCCCAGTTTCCTGTTATTTTTTAGTCTCAATTTCTGTTCTGTCTTTATAATTTCCTGCCTTGTACTAGCTTTAAATGTGGAGAATGTGTAGCTCACTGATAAGTTTATAGCTAAATGTGGTCTGGGGAGTGATTCTGGTTTGAGGAGGTGGGTCACGGGACGCAAGGCCTGGGTCTGTCTCCTTCCCTCCTCTTTTGATTCCTCTATCTCCTTCCTGCCTGCAATGACATAAGCCATCCTCTTTTGTTATGCCCCTCTACCGCGCTGCCCTGCCTTGGTGCCAGCCAACTATGGATTGAAACTTCTACAAACTGAGCCAAAATAAACTTTTCCTTCTTTAACTTGTGGATGTCAGGCATTTTGTCCCAGCAATGAGAAAGTAACTAAGAGTGTAGGTTGAAAGTTATTTGCTTTTAGGTCTTGATATACTTTATTCCAAAATCTCCTGGCCTTTAAGGTTTGTGTTGAGAAGTCTCTTGTTATTTTAATGGGTTTACTTTTATATGTGATTTATTGCTTTTTTTTTATTTTTATTTTTATTTTTTATTTTTTAATTTTTATTTTAAAGATAAAAGGAGGGAAACATTAACAGACATACAACATTTTACAACATATCACAAGCACAATACAGACAACACAGAGTTACAAACAAAGTGGTAGGGAATTAACAATGGTGGTTGTATCACATATTGATATCTTCAGAGTGGCTTCTCGTGAAAACAGATATAAACATGCAATACTGGTCAACCAAAGACTCATTGTGCTTTTTTCTAACAAAATTTTAAATTTGGTCCTTATTGAACCAAATGGGATTTTCACTATGGATTAATGGGATTTTCACTATGGGATTTCCACTATGATGTGTCATGGAGTGTTCTTTTCTGATCATGGCTATTTAGGGTCCCATATGCCTCAGTTATCTGTATGTTAAATTCTTGCTCCACATTGGGAAAGGTTGCTGTTATTATTTGTGTAAACAAGGTTTTTATGTCGTTTGTGCAATCTTTTGATTTTTCTGTAATTCCAGTTAATGTTAAATTCTTCTTCTCTGTGTTATCTAGCTGCTATTGAATCCATTTCTAATTCTCTTGTTTTTAAGATATCTTTGAGTATATGGTCACCAGCATCAACTCTGTCTTTCAGTTTTGACGCTGTCCTTATTTGGTCCCTTTTGTTGCCCATACTTTCAATAGTATTTTTAATCTCCTGGATTTCTGTTTGGTATCTTATCATGGACTCCAATTCTTTGCTAAACTGGTCATTTATGTTTTGTATCATTTTGTTTAGCTCAGCAAGCTTTATTAACATTTTTTCTAAACTCACTGATCATTTTCTTTATTAAGTCTAATATTTGTTTAGTTATATCTTCTGTGAGCTTGCTAAGCACCTTATTCATCTGTTTTCTTATCTCCTCTTTTATCATTTTGAATAAGTCAGCTGTGTGGTTTTTTATTTCCTCCTCTTCAATGCCCCATGGGTCAGCTTTGGGGAGTTTGGAGATTTGGGGGACATTTTGTTACCTTCTCATCTCATGTTTCTATTGTTTTCTTGTGCTGAGGTTTGTGGGTTGATTATATTGGAAAGACTTTGTAGCTAGTCTCTTTAGTTAGTATCTGCTTGTCAGTAATATCCTCCGGGGATGGCTGACTATGAACCATTGCCTTTGTCCCAAGGTCTAACCGCTTCTGTGAATGGCTTCTAATTCTACCCTCTCAAATATGGCAATGCTGCATGGGATCTCCTCCCCAACTCCAGTGTGCCTTGTGGAAGGACTCATTTTCAGAGTAAAGTGCCACACTATTTTCGCAGTTTATTACAGCCACGGGGTTGTACTATATCATTTTGAGAACTTACCTTCAATTCTTTTGGGTATGTGCCCAGAATTTGCTGGATCATATGGTAATTTTTTGTTTTATTTTTTTGTGTGGAATCATCATGCTTTTTCGCACAGTAGCTGTATCATGTTACATTCCCACCCACAGTGTACAAGTGTGCAGATATTTCCATATGTGGGACATTTGTTCTCATTCTCGCTCTGTCTCTCTCTCTCATCATCCTAATAGGTATGATGTAGCTCAATATAAGTTTTGATTTCACAGGTAAAAATATCCAGAGGTGAGATTATTGGGCTGTATGGTAAGGCTATATTTAAATTTATATTGAACTGTTGAACCATTTTCCAAAGCAGATTTACCGTTTTGCATCTCCCCACCAATCTCACAGTTTTGGTTCCCCTGTGGCCTTGTTATCACTAGAAATTGTCTTTTTTAAACTTTAGCCATTCTTGGTATGCAATGGTATTGCATATCATTTTAATCAGCCATTTTCCGCATTACTGACAATGTTGGATTTCTTTCCATGTGCTTATATGCTGGCTTTGTGGCTCCTCTTCAAAGAGTTCATATCTTTTGACCACTTTAAAAATTGGATTGTTTTTTCTTATTTATTTGGCTTTTTTACAAGTTCCTTTATCAGATATGTTTTCTTTTTCTTTTTTGCCAGTCTGTGACTTAACTTTTTAATCTAAGTGTTCACAAGAAGGGAATAGAAAAATAGCAGCAGCTCAAGTGGGACTGCCTGACATAAAATTAGACAATGGCAAAATTCAGGTGACCTTGGGGTTGACTTAATTCAAAGTTCACATTTTACAGATGATAACACTGAGGTCCAGAAAAGCTGAGTGACTTTTCTTTTGAGGTGAACAGAATCAGTGGAATAGCACAATTCTTGTCTCTGAGTATGGGTGTTTATTTGCTCTGGATTTGTGGACTCAGATTCTCCAATGACCTTTTAATCCACTTTGTTATGAGATTTCAAATTATATTTTCGAGGTGTCCAGTAGAGGGCGCAGCATCCAGCGCTGTGTGTATTCTAACAGGGTTGAGGGTGGAACAACACATTGTTTTCTGATACAGATCAGCCAAGTAGGATGAGAGGCTGGACTTAAAGAGTCGGGGGAGATGGAAAAGAAAGCTCCTTTAGGTCATTATGGGACTGGCAAAATAATCCTGCGGATTTAGATATTACCACACACAAACTGTGTCAGTCACTTGATGGTCCTTCAAATCACTGGACCTGAGGTCTTTTGAATCACTGCAGGGACCTAACATCAGTGACTTAATCTCCAGCCTGCCAGCATCCATCAAAAATTTGGGCTTCTTTTTCATGAAGTATAGTTGTTGGAAAGTAGGTGCCAGGCTAAGGACTTCATTGCCAGGCCCTTGGTATCTAGGTGGGCCCAGGTGATTGGTTTCTGGTCAATGGCATAGAGTGGAAGAGATTTCTTTTAGTTCCAGGTTTAGGTCCCTAACTACTCCTGCATGTTCTCTCTCCTTGCTGGCCAGCTGCATACTGATGTTTATAGCAGCCTTGCGGAGAACTGCCAAAGATGGCAGAGGGCCTCCCTCAGTCCAGATCCCTAAGTGATGACATGGATCCAAGCCACCACCCCTTCTCCCGTTACCGCTAACTGAACTTTATGAGAATTATAGGCAGGAATAAACTTTAGTCGTGTTAAGCCGTTGAAATTCTGAGGTTTATCTGTTTTTATAGTTAACAGTTACCTTAACTAATACAGTCAATGATGTCTAACTTAAATTACAAAATTTCTACTTAGAGTAGTTGAAGCAAAGCTTGTGTTGGAGGGGAGAAGGGCAGTATATCAGGAAATCAAAGCTCCCCAGTACGTTAGTTCATCAAGCAGTCGGTCTTAGGTCAAGATGTAGTGTGGACAATTGTTGGTTCCCTCTCCCATAGAACATCCCAAGAACAGAAAGCTTGAGTAGTCAAATTTTATTACTTATTAAACATTGCCTCAAAATATAAACTGCCTCATGGACTTAAATTTCTTATCATCACCAGACTCATGTAAATCATAATATAATCTGTTTTCTGGAGGGAAATATTAACACCTATTAAAATCTGCAGCACACAGACAAAACTTCCTGGGAGGTGTTCCTGCATTCATTTTCCCATCTTCCAGATGGATAAAACTCAGATTTTGCTTCTTCTAGAATTATAACTTATTACATAACATTTACAACTTAAAAGAATCCTAAAATATTTTCATGGCTAAAATTAGAAGAGTACTCTCTGATGTGGGCTGTCAGAAGACTCCCCCCCCCCCATTTCCTTTGCTGGCCATAGGACCATGGGATTGATTCATGAGTCCGAGGAAAGTTTCTCAGCCTCTCTCACATGTTCCTAGGGCTCACAGGGGCTGCTCTGGTGTTTGAAAGTGGTACCAAAGCAGTTGGTTTGCTGTCTTTTGCTTTCTTGTTTTAGAGCAGTTTTTGCAAAGGCCTCTCCTAGGACAATGGTTCCTAGATACAGTATATTACTTAGTCTGGAAAAATAGAGATTTACAAACCTTTGAGTGGTGGGGGTTGGGGGGACAGTATGTGGGTTGGGGCTGACTGGCTCTGCCACTTACCTCCCAGGACCTAGAAATACCAAGGATCATAACCTATGGTCAGTGGTGGTGGTAGGAGGGAATTAGAATGTTCTACAAAAACCCACAAAGGAGCAAACTAGGAGGGCCACTGCTGGTCTAAGGTGAGTCTGGATGCACAAAGGCTGATGTCCATCCTACTTATGTCTCATCAGAGCCAATGGTTGCCTTCCCTAAACCAACTTCCCCAAATCAACTGTTCTAGGGGAAGATATGATAGGGCTGTTTTGTGGGACACGCATGGGACATTAAGAGAGCTAGGTGTGGGCAACACTGAGATGAGGAAAGACCGGCTATTATAAGTCAGGGGAGGGATGACAGTGTAAAGACAACAGGCTTTGAACTTTTAGTTCCAAATCCTAGTTCTGCCACTCTTTATCTGGATTGTTGTGGATAGTTTCCTTCTGTAGTCACCCCAGTTATAATAGGGTCTACTCACCACAGCATCCCGAACAAGCTTGAGGATTAAATAAAATGTCTGATGAAAATGCAATAAAGTAAAAGCAATTACTGAAGCATTTGTGTCATTGCTAGTGGAACTCGGAGGGATTTTAAATGCTCTAGTTGTTTGGACCTTCTAATAAGGATAAAATTCTTCATCAATTTAGCACTGTCTTTGTTTGGAGTACTTGTTACTGTCTTCTCTTCAAATGTGGTATATCCTAAGAGTATAAACAATTCTAAACTTGAAACTTGACCCAATCTCAGTGTAGGAGATTTCTCTTGCCTCCTGGTTGGGGGTGCAGTGACTGGCAGAAGGGAAGCTGTGGAACTGGAGAGGAACTGGGGAGCCTGTAAGCCTGGTAAGTTAGGGGGCAGAGCAATTGGCAGTGCCCCAACTAGGGACTGGTGCTATGTTAGATTAGGCATTTTTGCCCTTCCTTCCTTGGCTTCTTAGAGCCAACTCTATTATTTTTGGTTGTCTGTTGTTAATTCAAAATATTAGTCCTTCCCTGTCCCAGTGCTTTTATCATCAGAGGGATACATCGGGACTCCTTTTTCCTGCAGGTTAAACACTGGCCTTTTGTTTTCAGAAATAAAGCCATGCTCACTGGATTTTGGAGGTGATTCTTGCAGTTGCATCCATTCCCAGCATGAGGCCTTGAGTGCATGCACAGCCTACCTAGGACGGTGGTTCCTAGATACAGCATATTATTTAGTCTGGAAAAATAGAGATTTACAAACCTTTGAGTGGTGGGGGTGGGGGGACAGTGTCTATGTTGGGGCTGACTGGCTCTGCCACTTACCTCTCAGGACCTAGAAATACCATGAATCATAATCTATGGTCAGTGGTTGTGGTAGGATGGGATTAGAAGGCCTGACCCCAGCCATGCTGTGTGCTGGTGGTTAACAGTTTGGCTGAGTGTTGGGGATGGGTGGGGGACTTCCAGGCAGAGTCCGTACGGCACCCCTGTCCTGCTTGAGTGTGTAGGGTTCTGGGTTCATCAGCACTGCCCAAAATGCCTGCGAGGAAGGGCCTAGGCCAGAGGAGTTGTGCTGGGAGTCCCAGGACTCACTCTCACCATAGCACAGTTCTGGTATTTGCATGTTTTTCTCCAGCCAGAGCTAATGCTAGTATCTTATAGTAGCAGCTTTTCTCAGGTCACTAGAAGAATGGGAGACTTTTTTTTCAAATAAAAATGAGAAATTTATTCTGAGCCTTTGTGACAAGAAATGAGCAAGAAAATTATTTCTTAGGGCAGAGTAACAGAAAACCATCTCAACAAAAGGCACAGTATTATTATTCTTTCAAAAGGCATTTCCGTAAGCTCTACTCTTAAGTCTCATATGGTCTTGGCCTGCCATGTCTTGCTTGAGGAAAGAAAGCTCTGACCTGGAGATGCTCTAGCGAAGGAGCTCTAGTGAAGGAGCTCTTTACTCTTTTCTCTCAGGCTGTCCCAGCACGCTGCTCCCTTCATACATGCTGTGAGGCTGTGTCTGTCACGGGCTGTCTTTGGGGTGAGTGTGACAGGGGAATCCCTGTAAAGAACAACCCCCACTGGTTTAGTAACTACTCCTCTGATTCTATCCTTCTTTCCTCCCATGAAGGATGACAGAACAGATGCCCTGTTCTAAAATCTCTATGGAATGTGATGTCATATTGAGTTTTTTGGTATCCTTTGAACAATGCAAATACTTCTTCCATGAGAGAGTTGTTAAGTTTGAATGGCAAGACTCCAAAGATAAATTTCAGTTCTTCTTCTTCCCCCTTTATTAACTAAAAAATAAGCAAAACTTAAATCTCTTGAGTGCATGAGTTAATATACAAAACAAGACAAAAGAGGCAGGAATTACCTATATTCTGCAAGGCTGAGTAAAAAGTCAATACTTATTTACAGAAAGTGTGTTTGGGTGGAGTTCTGGATGTCCTGGAAGTACTGAAAGAACAGAATCTATCAGGAGGTGGAGGGGGTGAGTCTGAGACTTGGGTGGCTACTGCGTTTGGTGACTAAGCATGCCTCAGGTTCCAGATTATTCCCCAATCTGCCACCCACTCCCTTGGATGACTGTGGGCCAACTAAAGTTCCTATCCAGGCTTCATGGGAAAAATGAGGATGACGATGGTAATTCCAGCATGGGCTTCTGTGTCTGCAAAGCAAACTAGTCTAGGACCTGGATGTTAAGGAGCCTGCACTGGAAAACAGAACAGATTTTGGTATCTGCAGTGTGGGAAAATAATCTTTTATGTTCATTTCTCTTTTCCTTATTGTGGCCTGATCATCCATTCCTTCTTCCCTCCTTTCTACCCCGGTTTCGGCACTTCTTTCTCTCACCCTCTCAGAATGGAAACTTTGACACAGGTGCCTGCTTCCTGAGAAGGAGGCTCCCCTGGGGAGCCTCGCAGGGTCAGGGGCAGTCTCAGGGTCTGCTCCTTTCTTTCCAGATGCTTCCAAGCTGAGCACAACCACTGACCAGGTCCAGTCTAATCTCAATCTGTCTTTTGCTCACTCTAGTGTACTTCCTGTGTGCTCTTCCTTTTGTACCTAATAATAAAAATGTCAAAAAGTGAGTCCACTACCTTAAAGATAAAATTATCTGGTTGGCTTCTCTCTCCTGAATTCCCAGTTCTCCATGCTGAGAATCTTACACTGCCTTGTTGGTCTGATCTTCCTCCTATTTCTTACCTGGCAGACCTGGCCTGGATCTTTATTCCTCAGGCATTTTAGGCAGTCTCCCTGGTGCAGCCCTTAGCAACTCAATCCGCACCCCATTTCTGTCATTTCACAGCAGCAGAGGTTGAACCACGTGTTAACTGGAACCTTCAGTTGTATCAAGTATTTCCTCCTTTAAAAAAGCATCATTCATATCATTTATTCTGAGGACAGTCATACCCACGGACAAGAAAGCTATTGCAGTTGCAGCTTGTTTGCAAGGACCTAAGTACCTCTGGAATCATAAAGGTTCTCATCATGAACTCTAAATCCCACTTTCCCCCTGCTCAACTCAGAAGCTTCTCACATGCTCTTCCAGCTCTGCCATCAGACCCCTGTCTCCAGATTCCCCGTTCTTCTTCATTGTGTCTACCGAAAAGCTTGTTCTATGCTGAAATGAGTAGAATTGGGAGAGGATGTACCTGGTCATCTTTAATGACCAGACTGGAGTTTTGTCTAGTAAATGCCACCAAGGAGCACAGCTTCACAGAGGCAGAAAGGTTAGATTCAGTTGTATTTTACAGGAATGACTTTTGAGTTACACTTTGTTCTTCTAAATGGGTTTTGGTCAGCCAAACATAAGGGTTTACCTTCTCCAGCCCTTAATATTCTCTGATTTTGGGGGCAGGTTAAATTTGCTTTATTTAGTTTACACTCTCCCCTCTGTGTCTCTCTCTCCTCTCGCTCTCTCTCCCTCCTTTTTCTCTCTCTGTATTTGGAGCTTCCATATACTTTTTCTTTGTACTACAACTCTCTTTTCCTCCTGGCAACATGAAGGATGGTGATTGCTTTTTATGGTGTCCAGTACATTGCTCTCTACACAGTGAATATTGTTACCTGACTCCCATTCCAAGCCTGGGGGAATCTGGATTCACAGAGGAATAGAATCTTCTTACCAAAACTAGAGTATGATTGTAATTGTACTTTTGAAGCACTGGCTTCCCAGGGGAATAGCCAGTGATGGATGCTACTGTCAGAAACCCAGATGCACACACACATACATCAACCAGGAAATTACATAAACAGCTCACCCAGCAGGCCAGAGCTGACTCACCCATTTGCTCCCCTGTGGGAAGAGAGGTGTCAGGAAACTCTGGACAGCAGCAGGAAACAGACAAAGGAGGAGTTAGAAAGGGGTTGGGTTCTTGCAGGTCCTCCCAGACTTTTCCTTCCTCATCTTCTGCTGAGAGTAGCAGCAACAGGCTAAAGTTTTAGGGTTTGTAATCAGCACTGTGGAACCAGGGTCATGGGGAGTTGCTTGAAAATGTTTGTTCTGGGAGTGTGCTGTCAGCCTTTTTTCATGGTGCATGTAAATGAAACATACAGCTCTAGACACATACATTTATCCTTATATAGGTACAGATGACGTCTACATTTTCCTTAAGGATGGATGTGACCTACCTAGGCTAAGCTCATACTATGACAGTTAGTCTTTCTGGACAGTAATTCTATGTTGATTTCAGCAGGATGGGGTAACAGAGGTTGGCTGCTAAGATGTCTGAAAAATAAGGATACTATTAGGGTGGAAGAGTAGAAAGCTGTCCAGCAGGCCCACTGGTAGCTTGTGAGTGGAGGGTGGCTTATCGGTAGCGGCAGGCAAAAGCATTGACATTCTTGACCACATAAAAGCCCATGGTGACTGGAGGGATGACCAATGTCCTGCCGGCCCGCAGTGGGCGGGGCTTCAATTCTGGAAGGGTGCCGTCGTCCACCATCACTAAGGGCTGGCCATTCAGCTGCACTGACCTATAGTGGGGAAAACAGCAGGGGACACATTATTGCATTGTCAGGGAGCCATCTTGACAAAGCCCCTGGCTAGCTTCCATTTTCCTGTCTACCTGAAATACTTTCAGCCAGCGCTCATTTTGTGGGCCATGCCCAGGTACTGACCTAGGTGTTTTACATAACAACTTACCAAGCTTTCTGATAATGTTCTGAGGTAAGGAACCACCATAATCCTCATTTTACCTTGACTAGCTCAGTGACTTCCCCAAGGTCATACAGCTTGTACGTGCCAGAACTGGAATTGAACCCAGGAATGTAACTCCAGAGTGCATCATTGAGACGGGTGAAAAGTTTCTGATACAGAAGCTATATCATGCCTTTTTTTTAAATCACAAATTTGCAGGTCAGCCTGATTTTTCTATCTAAAGAGTTTTGGCCTGCTGAGTGATGCACAGGCTTTGGATGATTTCAGAAACCTACAACTTATTTACATCTTTCATTAATTTATCCTACAGATTAGAGAACTGGCATGTTATTTATATAGGGTTATTCTAAAGGAGAACAGAGACATGTCTAACAACTCTACTTTTTCTAATTTAAAAATATTTCATATTTAATATTTAACAGATGTTTCCATTTTAGCAACACAACAAAGTAGGTGATAAAGTAGGTATTTGTAATCATAATTCATCTAACCTCCTTGCTTTTATTCTTTTTCTGTAATCATATATTTTTGATCCTAAGAAGAGAGACCATAATCATAACAAACTTAGAAAAGAGAAACAGGTCATTTTAGGCTTGCTGAGAGGGAAATACCACCCACCCTTGGCCTATGGTACAAAATCCAGACAACTTCCTAACTATTCCTGACAGCCATGTACCCAGATGGAAGCTTACAGATCAGTAGAAGAGGCCAGAATCAAGCTACCAGCTGAAAACAAGTTTGTGGGTCACCCTCAGAAAATCAGCATTACATAGTGATGACTCTTTTTGGGTCTTGCTTAACCCTTAAGGTGGAAGCATTGCAGTGATATCATTCAAGCTGCAAAGAGAATAAAATGTTATAGATTGATAGAGAGGCCTTTGTTTAGTGTTCTTCTGTGGTATGAATTATAGACAGGTTTAGAGAGAGATAATAAGACCCATAACCAACAGAACAGTGAGTTCCCTGAGATAACTCCACTGTAAATTGCTCCCAGTGGACGGCAAGGCAGAGAAGAGCTCCGAGTCTGGTCCCACATGGGTAAGTTTGGACTGCGTCCAGATCTGACAGGCCAGAGGAAGCAGCTCCCCTTCTCTGTTGGAATTACTGGAGGATGAATGAAGAGCCACACCCACCTCTGGACAGTGCGGGAGTGGGAAAATTGAGACATGAGAGTACATACAGAGAACTTTTGCTTCCAAATGTAAGGAAGCTTTTGTTTCACTGCTGGCGAAGAAAGTCTACTCACTGGAGTGCCAGGCAGGTTAAAGTAGTGTTCAGCTGCAAAAGAATCCTAGAAAGGTTTCATCTTTATAGTGTATTTTCACTATTTTGCTTCAGGTGACATGAATGTTCAACATCCAGACATAAACACAGTTAAATACAAGTCGAATAAGAGTGATTAACTTTTCAGAAACACACTCAAAATTATATTACTTCTTTGCTTGCAAACCTTCAATGGCATTTCAAATATAGAATTAGGTGCAAGGAATTAGGTAATAACATTTTAGATTCAAATGGTCCCAGGGCACTGTATCTTTGGGTTCTGGGAATTGCAAAACAAAGTGTGAGAAGAACACCTTTCAAAAATCTGTACTAATAGCAAGTAGTTGTTCTGGAGCAGACCCCATTCTCATCTTCCCACTGGGTGGAGAGGTGGGTGGAATGGGAGCATGGTCAGTACTCTAGATCAAAATCTCTAATTGCAGACCAGGTCACTAAACTGCTGGAGGACTTGGGTAAATCTCTTAACCTAACTGCCCTGCAGCTTTTGCATCTGTAATAATGCTGTATAAGTTATAGTGAAAATGAATTTAAGTATAAAATATGAAAGTGCTTTGCAAGCATAAAGAGCCAGGTAAGTAAGAAGTAGTGTTTTTGTTGTTAGTCTTTTCATTGTTGTGTACAGATACACATTTTGGGTTTTATCGTTCTGTTGCTCTGTGGAACTGATTCTTTCAAGGCACCCTTCCGAAAACCTTCTCTCCCCCTGGCTCCTATGGTATCTCACTTTCTAGGTCTTCCTCCTTCATTTCTGGATGTTACTTCCTTTGAAGAGGAGCTGGTCCAAACAAACTGGGGGGATGGTGTGGTTTCCTGCTGTTCTGTCCTTTAACCCTCTTCTCAATCTAAATATTCCTCTTTGGGTGTTTTTCCCCACGCTGCAACTTGGATTACTATCTACATGTTAATGCTCCCTGAAGCTATCTTTCTAGCCTAAATCTTTCTTTTGGACTTTCCACATGGTGATCCCACAGCAACTTCAAAGTCACATGGTCCAAATTGAAAATCTTCTCCTTAAGTTCTGTCTTTATCTACAATTTAAAAACAAAACTTTGTGATATCACCATTTAGCCAGTCACATAAACCAGAAAGCTATGAGTCTTCTGAGACTTCTACCCCCATTCTCAAATCTGGGGTTACTAAGTCAAATCACTTCTATCTTTTAATATTTTTTAAGCCTGCATCATTTTCTCCATTCACTGCTATCACTGCAGTTCAGTTTGCCTCTCAGCTATCTCCTGCTGCCAGAGCAATCTGTTGTTGCCACAGCACTGCTCCAAACTCAATAACCCCCTTGCCTTCTATTTCACTATGGATAAAGAGCCCACTCTCTCTACACTCAAAATCTGCTGGGTCCCTGCACACCGTCCTAACAATGGGCAGTAGACCACAGGAGTGGCTGCGGGATGAATTGCCAGCCATTGTAAAGGATTTGATCAATACACACACATACAAAGAATTTTCAGGATGGAAAAAATCTTTCACATAGATGAGCTAAATATTTTTCAAATGAAGATAACTAGGCATGTACTATGGTGATTAAAATGCATAAATTCTTTCAAAAGTATAGTAAATATTTTTCTAACATAAATGTCCATCAATACTGTTGGGATTTAAAAGACACAAGTTCATTTAAATACATTGTTTCAGGAGAAGGGGGTACCATATACTTCTTTGTGAGACAGAGATATTAAAAGGACAATTAGTCAGCTGTGGGAAGGCTATGAGATTTGTTGTCATTCCAAAGGTTCCCTCATCCTGGAGAAGGCTGGGATCTCTTACTTAAGCCTGACCAAATTCAGTGACTTGCAGTTTAGCTTGTGGGTCACTGTGGATGGTCCTCCCTCCACCCAGAAGGAAGCTAGTCCTTCTGGATTAGCCTAGCTATAAGGGAACCTTGCAGAATCTGCTCAGGTGTTGTCTCCTTTAGGTAAACTTCTCTGATGCCTCTGTTGTTTAGGATTCCCAGCTTTGGGTGTCCTTAGCATCCCAAACTTACCTATACCTATGGCCTTTCTCTTACTGCAAGGTAGTGACTTACCTGCTTTATATCCCTCACTTGGTTGTGACTCTTCAGTGTCCAAAGCTACAGAATAGGACTAAATATTTTCTGAGTAGGTGAGTGAACTTTTGAGACTGCATTATTTGTGGTCTTTCTAGGTTAGTTCCTCCAGCTTTAAAGAGGATCATTGAATGTTCCCTGAGTATCTTTACAGATTGCAGTAACATACCAGTTACTCATGCTCTTGGTGGAGATGTTACAGAAGATCTCAATTATTGCTGGTTTCATAGTTACTCAGTAGGTACCTCATCCCAACCTAACATGAAGCCATTGATCATGGCTAATGGTTTTCATCCTTAGAAAAGATGTGTATGACCATTTCTTAGCTAAGCCAACATGAGTTAATTTTGTGAGAAAGGTTTTGCATTCTCATACGTCCTGATTTACAAATCTCTTCATTTTAAATGTGGGCAATGTACTTTATCATCTCTTCTACCCTTCCTGCCTACATTTTTTTCAGTGTTTTTATTTTGTGACTCAGTAAAATAGCATGCTAAATATAACAGTGATGTTTTATTTATATACTCTGAACAGTTTGTAAGTTTACAATCACAAAAGTGGTAGAAAAATATCACTGATTATGGAGCACTATTTATACCAAAGACACTTCTTGACCAGGTGTTAGTATCCTTATCCATGTATTACAGCTGAGTAAATCAAAATGTAGAGGGTCTAAAACTTGCCTGAGTCACACAGTCAGTATGCGGTGGGCTGAGATTTGCACTGGTGCCCTTAACTGTAGTTCTAGCTGGCCTCCATTGTGCATGAATTATTAAAGAACTCTGTGAGATATAAAGGGCAGTGTTATTATTTTTGTAACTTCACTACTGAGATGGGGTCAGAGAGGTTAAGTGGCCTAGGCAAGGTTGTATAGCTAATTAAGAGGCTAAGCGAGGTCTCAAATTCAGGTCTCCTGACCAGCTCTTTCTAGTATTTCATGTTGTTTGTCCAAGTCCAGGTGGCACTCACTAGGATCACATTTCTTTCTTTGAAAACCTTTCTTATCACATTTTCATCATACGCTCAGACTGCCTTAACTGGCTTATGACTTTTCAAACCAAATGCTAAGTGATCCAGCCTAGGTTGAACTATTTCTTGTAATTCCTTAGCTTGCCTGAACTGTAGAGGGTATTTAAATTATCTAAATATTAGGACAACTGTGTTTTATCACCATCTGTTTTTACAAAATTTGAGTTACTTTCCAATTTCTAAACTTGTTTTCTTAATTTTCCTCGTTATTTGAAATGGGATTCCATGTGTCAATTTGGAGTCAAGGATTCTGCTCTCCAGGTCTCCGTGGGAGCCTCTTGGCCTGGTCACTCTCCCTCCTTCCATTGCCTGTTTGCAATCTCTGGTTTTTAGGTATTATCAGTGTTTTTTGATAGCCGTGGGTACTTAAACAAGGATTCACTGTTCTGAAGCCCCAGGGATGCAAGTCTAATGAGAATGTCCTTCTTGGTCTTGAAGATAATTTGCTGCACTCTGGTCTAGCCCCAGTGGAGGGACTTTTTAGAAAAGTATGTATTTTATCAGCAGCAGCCTTAGGAGCTGGTGTCTGGTTCAGGGTGGGATATTTGGGGGTCTTGAATAGAAGGTGAAGAAACCTAGCTCATCTACCGGGAGAAGGTTATTTGTCTTCTTGGGATCTTAGGTTTCTCTGTGTGTAAGAGCAAAGGTGATAGACCATATGAACCCTAAGATCCTTTCTAGCGCAATGATTTTTCAGCCAGGTTGCCCATAATGAACAGGCACCTAAGACAAAGTTCAAAGCTAAATTTAGAATGATTCCACCTCTCTAAATGTTCAGTGGCTCTGGGTGCTCTTAGACCATTGTCTAAAGGCCCTGTGAGCAGGCGCTTTTATTTACTTCTTCAGCCTCCACCCATCCCTGTCCCCCCCGCCCCCACCGCTCTCCTTTCATCCTGCTCTGCAGTTCCTCCAGTCTCCCTAGCCTCAGCTTTTCCTCGGTGCAGTTCCCTCTGCTTGGGGCCTTCTTCGCACTCCAACCCCTGCACCCCACCTTCTTTTTTGTGGCTATCCAATTTTTTCTTGTCCTGCAGGGCAGGAGTAAGTGTTCCGTGTTACAGTACTTTCTGTGCCTTAGCAACCATAGCTAAATTGTGACTGCTTGTCAATCTCTCCCTTGGGAAGGACACTCTCATGTCCACCAATTCACAGACCACGCGATCAATAAAGAACACAACTGATATGAATATGTGGGTAGAAGAACAACAACCTATAAGGAAAGGGCACTAGACTGAAAGTCAGAAACTGAATTTCAGTCCAGATGCTAGACATTAAACGTGCAGGTCGGGATACCTTACCAGCCCCTTCTGGTCCGCTTCTGGACGGTTAAACGATGAGAGTGAGGGAGGGAGGGTGAGGGCAGAGAATGAATAAGAACCTGTGCGTGTATGGGTGCTCCTCAAACACCCGCACGCCTTCGTCGTTCCAGTGCACTTTCCCGGGCGCCACCAGAGGTCACTCTTATCCTACCCAACGGCGCCAGCGGAGGTAGATTTTTGCAGCGGCTCCCAGGAAGCCAGAAAGCTTCCTCCTGTCCCCTCTGCCCTACTCCGGTCTGGGAAAGGCCAAGAGGTGTGCCCTGCGTTTGGCCTCTCGGAGGAGCAAACCACAGTGTCAATTAAACCCCAACCAAAACCTCATGAGGTGGACTTGGCAGGGCCATGCCGGGAATGGGACCTAACCCTAAAGAACCGTGCGGGGCCGGTCGCTAGTCCTGTGGGAGTGCTGGCTTTCAGGAAGGGCGCGAGGGGAGTCCCTGCGTAGGTGTGGGGTTGGTGGCCTCCGTGCGGCGTCGCGCCCGGCTCTCCCGGGTTGCCACTGACCGCACCTGATAGTGCTTTGCAGGCCCCAAGCTGCCTCCTTGAGGCCTCTCGCTGAGTTAGGAAGCTGGTACGAGCCGCTACCCTACCCTTCTCCAGGTCACGGGAAGGTTAGAGCCCGGAGGGGGCCAAGACAGCAGGGCTTCACTCCCCTCTCCTGCTCAGGAAGGGGCTGTGCATCTGCGGCAGCTTAGAGAGGAACTTCCTTTGAAACTGAGGCAAGTTATCGCCAGCACTCTGAGGGCTGCTCAGGACTGCTGCGTGGTCACACATGTCCGGGTGAGGCAAAGTCATGAGACCCTGTCACTCCCTGGGGCACACCCGCTCCCAAGGAGCATGGGAAGTGTTACTTCCTTTCAAGTGGGTCCTGCAGCTTTTCTTCCGCATGCTTTGCGCTCTACCTGAAATCTTGTAGGATTTATCAAAACGCCTGACTTCCTCCTCGCCTTGTACTTTTCCACGGGGCCTGATAGCCCTGCTGGAAGACAGAGGGCGCGTTATCTACACCTCCTTTTAGTTTTATTCTCTCTCAGCTTTATTGTATCCGTGTGCTGGAATCATTTTGTCTGGCAGACTAACTTGTTTTCACGTCTTAATGTGGCTTAGTGCTTTCTTGCCTACGCAGTAGTTCAATTAATATTTGGGCTCTACTCAGTTCACCTCTTTAGAAGGCCCAACATGGTGGGTTGGACTTTCCAGTTTTCCTCTAACCTTGTTAAAGAGAAGAGATTTTAAGACAGAGAGAAAAGAAACTTTCTGATCTCCTTACCCTACTTGAAGTTCTTTGCTACTGAGACATTTTGAAGTTCATGAAATCGTTTGCCTTTCCATCTGCCATCTGAAGGGTGCACTGCAGTGGTGAAGAGTTTTGATCTAGCTTCTGAACCGCTGACCAGAGCAAACGTGAGTTAGGGGATTTTATACACAAGTTATTAGGGATACAGGCTTTTCTGTGTGTCATTAGATTTGGGGGGTCACGATTTGATCTGTCTTCTATCCAAGGCTGTGAAATAGTGGTCCAAGCCACAGTGGGCGTCTACCATGTGCTTCTAATGGCTTAAAATAACTTAGCACACTTGGCAGAGAAGATGAGAGCCCAGCTAACGAACCTGGATTTATGCTGATACCGTTAACTCCCGACAGATGAGGGAATCATCTGGGGAACGTTTGGGAAGAAAATTTGATTCTGCAACCATCTTAAAGCTCCATGTCATAGGCATATCGCATTCAAACCACAGAACACAATCGGAACCAGCTATAAAAACCATGGAGACTTTAGTGTGTGGTTAACAATGTCCCCTTCTCATTGTAAAGAATTGGCCCCTTGATCACTAACATTCACAGTGGTGTTTAAGGGGTATTACTCATATCCTCATTGTTCTTTGTGTGGTACAAATTCAATTATATCACTTAGTCCTTGCCCTCTAAGACAGCAAATACTGAAACATACAAAAGTATGGCTAAACACATCATAATAAACACATTACATTACACACACACACACACACACACACACAGAGAGAGAGAGAGAGAGAGAGAGAGAGAGAGAGAGAGAGAGAGACAGAGAGACAGAGAAATAGGAGGAAAATCAAATTTAGCCTGGATTCCAAAGCCCCATGCAGTCTGGCCCCAGTATATAGTATCTTTGTGACTTTTTCCCCTTATCCCATAAAGCATTCTGTATTCCAGTCATATGAAATCTGCCACTTCAAGACAAAATGAGCCTTGACCTTTTGTATCTCCAAACCTTTTCTAAGCTTATCCTGTTGCCTCAAATGGCCTCCCCTACAGCATTTCCTAAAAGTATGGTTCTTCCAGCCCCTGCTCAATGGCCCTCAGCACTGAGAACTTCAATATTCCCAAGTCAGAAACTCCCCCGTCCCTCACGTTCCCAGTCTCCTGAATATACCTTCATGTAGTCTATTTTTTCATAAGTTCAGTGTCTTCTCTGTGGGGAGCGACCTGCTTTCCCTAGCCGTACTTCTGTGGAGCAGAAAGAGGCTCTGTGGGATGAATCACATCATTCTTATAAGCAGTCTATGGGTGAGGTGAAGAGTCAGGTAGAAGGGAAGATTGTGTGTGCGTATGTGTGTGTGTGTGTGTGTGTGTGTATTACACAGATACATTTTTCATATGTAAGCCTATGAAGTAATTTATAAGCCACCCCAAACTAGTTCCATTACTCTATGATCATGGCTCCCTGGATACCTATTCCAATCAGTTAAAGCAAGTAGATAAATAGCTCAGTTTAACTGACTTTTGACAGAGTACTCCCTATAACATCAGGTGCTCTGGTATATCCTACAAAGTGAAAAATAAGATGTCCCATATGGCACAGGCTCTGTTCCAGGGTCCACAGATGTCAAAGCACAAAGGGTGAGGTGGATTTGAGTCATTCTTGCAAAGATAAGCAGGGAAGGGGTAGTTTGCAAAGTCACTGCTGATGTTTGACATTCCGGGACCCTTGTGTGGAGTGAGGCATATCTTCCTCTTCTGATGCCTGGCAGCCAAGGAAACACTGATTCAGGCCCCGGGCCACATTACAGGGATGAACAGAATGAGGACTTTTTAGTTCCTTGAGGCTTATGTTTGTTAATCACCAAACCTCAGCTTCTGGAAGGTATGGAGAAAGAAAACAAGGGCTGCTTCTCTTCCACAAGAACTGCTTATATATTATTCTGCTTCTCTGCCCCCAGTTTAAAATCAACTGTTCAGAAACCTTTTAGTTATATTCTAAGGAGCTCATTTACCAGTGTTTCCTCTGAGTCACTTAACAAAATGGAAATCCCTGTCTGCAAAGAGGGTCCCCAAGTGAGTAGGAGAGAGGATGGAAGACTATAGGCCGGATGGACAGCTATACAGAGTTTCCAGCTGCTAGGAGTGAGCTGGAAAGAAAATATATTCTGGAGCCGAGGACAAATGAAAAACTCTTAGAAAATAACAGAAAAAACCCTAGATTCCTAAACATGTTGGTTTAAGATGTCCAGCTAATATAAAATATAAAAGCATTTTCTAATCCTCATTTTCATAGTGATCTGCACATTACCAACCTGGGAGTTAAGACAAAACAAACAATAAAACATTCGGAAGCCAGCACTCAGCCTTTCCTTTTGCCTGGGAGGAAACTCCCAGGGCTCATGGCCTGTTCACACTTTGGCAAAATGGCTTGGTCCCTGAATGCAGAATACAATCTGGGAGAAATGCAAGATGCAAATCATCTGGGATCTTGTTCCAGTGGTTTATAGAGGGATCGATCTCCACCTTGCCCATATTGGAATTACCTGGTAGCTTTAAGAGCTAACTATTGGTGCCTGGGTCCCAGCCCAGAGATCCTGGTTTAATTGGTCCTGGGTGCTATCTTGGTATTGGGATTTTAAAGCCCCCAGGTAATTCAGAGCGCAGCCAAGGTTAAGCAACACTGTTGGAAGCAGGGGTGGAGATGTGTGCAGCTGCTGGTAGAAAGGAATCAAATAACTTTCTAACCGCTACATTCTGAATTTATTTTGAATAAAAAGTGTTTTTCATACTCTTTGAGTACCATTTCAGGAGGCCACATTTTTAACCCAAAAGAAGTTTTCAAAGGCCACTTTTTGTTGAATAGACTGAAGTGAGCATTTGTGCAATTTTAATAGAAGTGCTTCATTTAATGTGCTTCTCATCCCACTGGCACACCGGTGAGATGAACACAGTCCCGACTAAGTAGCAGGTAGGATGTGGCTGCACTTCACGGGAGGAATAAGAGCCTGCTCTGGTGAAGCACTGCCACTGATAACACGCTCTGAGTGTTTTTGGTACCAAGAAGGAGAATTTATTTTTGATAGTCATATTCTACAAAGTCTTTTAGATTTTTCTTAAGTCATGGGCTGTGTTACAGAGCTCGTTATGGACACAAAGTGTTCAACTATTTTTTAGGTAGAAGAAGGATATAAGGGAGGTGAAGAATATACCCTTCAGTAAACTTACTGTATTTTTCAGATATATACATATTATTTATTTAGACGACATCATATACGCTCTCACCTCTTTGTGAGCCACAAACATGCCCAAATTAGCACAAAGGGTTAAAGGGTCTGAACTCTACCTTCCAGTGAGCAAGTTTGCATCATCACTTCTCACATATTTACTGTTCTTTCTTTCTACAGGCTGCCTTCAGAACCTTTAACATTTTATAAATATGTACACTCACATATATATTCCTGCTTTTTTACAGTGTCTGTTTCAGACTTTCTTTACTGCAACACGGACTTGAAAGTCAATGTTTAGAGGAAGGACTACTTTCCTGTTCCCTCAGTCAGCTCATAAATCTCCCCAGTTCCAGGCACCTTTCTTGCCACTTGGCGCTCCCAGCTTCGGCAGCCTTTTCTCCTGAGGAGGTTCTGAATAGCCTTTCAAAGTGTAGCAGCTGACGTGGCTGCATCTGCCAGCCGGACCCTTTTCCCAAGATAAAAGAGGTCTTCATTCTAAGCTTGTGTTAGAAAAATAATACTTTCCCCTGCTCATATTTAAAAACCAACACCTGAAGGCCTTCATGGGTTAATAGCTCTCCTCACACACTCAGTGTAAGCATCACAACTGTTGAGGTTCCTTACTTCCTATCACACATCAAACAAATTCCAAATGGAATAAGCAAATGAACACAAAAAATGAAACAAGAAGGAACAGAGACGCATATTTATCTGACTGGAGGAATAGAAATGCATATGCATCTAAGTGGAATGGAAGAAACAACAAACCAAAAGATAAATAGATGTATCTATATAAAATGGAAACACTTGCCAGGTCTCTTCACGTCCAAATGCACTGCGGTGTTCCCATTTATGACTGAGAGATTTTGATAGGCCAGGAAGTGGCCAGCTTGGTACTCAGGACCTTTCACACTAGCCAACAGGTATGGGAAGAAGTTTTTAAAGTATTAGCACCTAGATATTACTTGACTACATTCAGAACCATTCTGTTTGGTTAATGTCAAATGACACCTCCGTAACCTCATGAAGTTAGATACTAATGTTCTTTGATGCAGGATTTAATGAGGGCAAAAGCAAAGCAAAAGTTATATCTTAGAGAGATGAATAAAGTGAGAAATATGTAGAAAAATAAGAAAGACTATGTTTTTTCACAGACTAGGCAGTAAGATTATGTTTACAGGGACCTTGAGAATCTTTCAGGTAAAAAATATAGTGGCTAAAGAAGAGCTTCATGTGCTTATGCAGTTTAAACATTAATATGGAACTAATTAACTCCAAAGCAGAAACATTCTGCACCTCTCTTATGGCATCCCTGACAGACTGCTTTCTGTTAGGTACTAAAAATACAGATGATCTCCTCAAGGGCAACGACCTCAGAGTCCCCTCCCCCTACTCATACCCCTACATGCTCCACATTATACCTTGAAGGCCACATGATGATGTAGCCTAGGATTAGGAAGATCCAGGGACATTCTAATCCGAGGCATTCACATTGAACTTTAAATTCAGATTTCTCCTATTCTGAATTTATTTCAGATAAATCAAATACTTATAATTCCTGACCTCTTAAAATGAAGTGAACAGACAATATTATGGCAGAGTTCAGCTATTCATCCCATATATTAGCCCTCTGTAATCCTGAGCATGTATCACTGGATTATTGGAGCAGGACGGTGTAGGACTAGGAGTCAGGAGAACTGAATGCTGAGCGGTTTGTAGATTCTCCACTTACTAGTTGTGTGACTCTTGAATGTCAGTTCATTGTGACTCAGTTTCTTTAAAGTGGTAAGAAGCAAGGTTCTATATTTTCATAATATTGTTCACAAGGTTAAATGAGAATGGTTATTAAAGCTATGATCCATAAAATCACAATAACAGGTAAAACAAAGTGTTTGGACAGATTGAAATTGTGACCAGAGGTCACAAACCTGGGGGATATCCTCTGGTCTAGATGGCTTAGTCACAGAATGTCTGAGGTCAGGTGAAGATACCATATCACTTCAAAATGTTATTCTATCTCAAGAGTCTTAGCAACTGCAGGCTCACTCAGGTCAGTGTGTTAAAGCCAACAAGGTGAAGAAAATTGTTTCCTTCATTCCTAATTTTTGGATTGTATTCCCTTGAAACGGAATTAAATAAGATATATATAGAAGAACCTAGGATCTGACCTAATACCTGTTTTAAGTTTGACTTTTCCCTTGAAAAGTGAGGCTTATTATTTTTGGATTTAAGTTGGGACTTTGGGTCCAGCTTCATATTGCTTCTGTTTGTTGAAAGACACTGGAGATTTTTATAACTTGGGCTCAGTTGATTCCTCTCCTGTCCTCTCCTGTCCTCTCCTCTCTTCTCTTCTCCTCTCTTTTCTTCCCCTCCCCTCCTCCTCCTCTCCCCCTCCCCTCCCCCTCCCCTTCCCTCCCACTCCTTTCCTCTCCTCTCCTTTCCTTTCGCTTCCTTTCCTTTCTTTCATTTTTTGGAGACAGTATCTCACTATGTAGTTCAGCCTGACCTTGAACTTACCACGTAGCCCAGGCTGGCCTCAAACTTGTAGCAATCATTTTGCCTCAATTTCCCAAGTGCTGGGATTACAGGTGTGCACCACTGTGCTTGGCTTCCTTTCATCCTTTTCTGCATAGTCTGCTTCACTGTAGCCACACCCTTCCTGAGAGAACCCCCAGAAGAGGAATATTCTTGGAGGCTAACACATAGGGATGGGGTAAATAAATTGGAAATTTGTGTCCTTGCTTGGTGGAAAATGAATTTATTGAAAGATGCTGCTCTCTGACTACCATCTCCTCCCGTTATTCTATTTGGTTCTATATAACATTCAGAATGCTTTTTAATATATGTTAATCTTAAAATATTTTAAAAATATATTATCTTTCAATTCGAGGTGACTCTTCTTTTGAACAACAATTTTAGGGAGAGCAACTGTTTCCTCTTTTCCCTAAGAAGCTAGAGTCCCGAGTCAAGGAAAAGGAGGACACTGGACATTTATTGAGCATTTACTGTGTGTCAGGATCTTTACATAAATTAGTGTTTACTTTGCTCCATGTGAGAGGAAACTGAGGCTCACAGTGATTACATAACTTCCAGAGCAGGGATTGCCGTTTTGACCTGTTAGATTACACCCTCAGGAAGTCTTTTCCTGATACTCCCCACCTAAGCTCTTTGGTTTCAGGAGACTTTGTTTTGTTACAATCACTGCTAAGGAGTCAGCTCTTCTGCCAGAAATGGCTTTGCAGGTTATTATTGAATGGTAGCAGGAGGCTTAAACGCATTTATGGCCCTCAGAAAATCAGAATTGGGATGAGAATTTTAGGGCTATAATGGACTTTGCCAAATATATAACAAACCTTGAATTCTTAAGCTGTGGAAACTGAGGCCAGGAAATAAGGGTAAATGACTCTTCCCAGGTCATACAGTTAATTAGCGGTGAAGCTGGGACTTGAAGGCTGTGAACTGAGCATGCCCATTGTGAACTACAGGGAAGTGGAAAAAGAGAGGAATAAAATATTTTTCTTTCCTCCTAAGAAAGAAGAGGAGAAGCCACGTACATGTAGCCAGAAAAAAGAGCCAGTCTGTGAAACTACAGATCTAGGGTGGGCTAAAGAACTTAGTAAGTGACTTCCCAGACTGTGTTTTGTTCCCATTGTACATACAGTTGGGAGCCAAATGCAAGCCACCAAAGTTGCAGTGAAACAGCGAACAATTATAGCACAAATATTTGTGGGCAGCTGTGGGAGTGCAAGCCACCTGCTCCAAGTTTACAGCTTTGTTATAGTTGGTAAACATTAAAAATGGAATGGGAACGCCCCCAGACTGCAGAGCATCCCATGCCCTTCCTGAGAGGCCTTGTTGGGGGAGCTGGGTTGGCCTTTCCTCGATGAGGCACCATCTCGCTGTATCTGAGAGCTGCATTCTGTTGGTAGATCATTGTTGCCAATAGCCTCCTGGTACAGATTCATATATTTATAGTTTGCAGGGGCCACAGAAGCCCCAGAATATAATCTGCCTCCTATTGTTCAGATGAGGAAACTGAGATTAAGCAGTGACATATCCAAGGAATACAGTTAGAGGGAGAAGAACTCTCTGAACTTTTGACCCTTTTCTCATCTTCTTCTAAGCCCCATGAAATGTGCGGATAAAAAGGGAGCCATAGTGTTACAGAACATTATTGCTGGAAGGGACATGGTTCTCAACCAGGATTTTGGGTTGTCACATGACCAAGGGCACAGTTAGTGTTGAATGGGCAGTTTCCAAGAATGCCAAATGGCTTGCAATGTACTAATCTTGCATAGTGAAAAAGTGTTTTGCTCAAATACCAAGAATAACTTTGTTGGGAAATGTTCTGCCCAAAATTTGACTTTAAAGTTGAGGACTCTAAGCCTAGAGACAGAGAAGAACTTGACCAAGATCCGAAAGGAAATCAGCAGTTCCCTGACTCTAGACCATCCTTTGTCTTACTCCATCCCACTGGGCCTCTGAGTGAATTAGTAGCAACCTTGGCCCCTTTAGCAAAAGGGTGACTTCAGCTGCCTCCCTGTTCAACTTTTAAACTATTCTTCACTTGCTCCTAAACAATATATTTCCAGGCCTGTACTTACTTGGACTTCAGGCCCTCCTGCCCATAAGGCTGCAGCAGATACTGGTGCACGAGCTTGTCCCTGAGAGTCCCAGCCAGTTTGATTTTCTTTCTTGATCGATGCAAGTTGATGATGAAAAGTGTAATGGAGCCTCGAACATAGTTGTGACTGAGAGAGAGAGAGAGAGAGAGAGAGAGAGAGAGAGAGAGAGAGAGAAAGTGGCCAGTTAGATGCACCACCTAAATAATATATAGCCTGCACAAAATAGGACCACCCCAGAAGATGGCTCTTGTTTTATGGATCTTGGCCACAACAGACCTTCAAACATGAAGGTCTTGTTTTTGTGGTTTCCTGAAAAGAAGATACCCGCTTCTTACCACATTCCTTCTATTCTTGTTTAAATTTATTGCAGTGATTTTAGAAGAAAAATCATATTTTTCTGAATACGAATGTAAAACATGATTAAAAAACAAAGGAGAAAATAAAATTCCCCATAATTACAGAATTTTGAGATATAACATTTTGGTAAACACTCCTCCAAGTATTTTTTGTTACTAATTTGACAAATATTTATTAAGTACTTCGACACATACACAAATATTACTGTCTTTATATAACTTGTACCACAGTATTTACATGGCTCTTTTTCAATTAATGAACATTTTAAACATGTTCTCAAGTTATTATGTATTCTACTTGCAGAAGAATAGAATTTTTAATAATAGCAATGAAATATAATTTATTTAGTTAGTCCCCTACTTTTGACTTTGTGTTGTTTTCAATTTATGCCATAATAAATTCTGTCATGAAAGACTTCACTCTACATAAACTTTTTGCACATCAGGGTTACTTTGGGTTTTTAAAACTCTAGAAGTTGTAGTCACTAGGTCAAGGGGGAATGTGCATTGTGTGCTTTCTCACTCATTTTTCTAGTTCATTCCCTGTGGTGGTTCTATCTGTGGGAAGATTTTATGTCCCTGCTCTACTGAAACAGAAAGGGACCACATGATTTGCTTTGCTAGTAAAATGTGAAAAGATATGTTAAAACTTTTGTGCAGAAGCTTTAGGAGCCCCTATGTTTTGCTATGTTTCACTGTGTTTCTTTTCCCTCTGCCAGAAGGCTGACAATTGTTTTGAGAGAAACTGAGCTATTGATCTAGGTGCCAGAATGAAGATGAGGCAGAGGAGAGCTATAGTTGAACCATGATGAACAAGTAGTGTGAATGAGAAATAAATTTCCTTATTGAAAGTCACGGATATGTGAGGGTTCTTTGTTATCACAGCATAACCTCGCTTGTGCTAATGGATACACACATTTTGAAAATAATAACTGTCCAGAAAGTTTTTTTTTAGGAATTTGCTTCTACTGGGTCTGTATGATGGCACCAATGTCCTCATATCCTTAAGAATATAAAAATTAATCTTTTAAAATATCCTCACTGATGTGAGAGGTCAAAATGGGGTCTCAATGTGTGGTAGTATGTATTTTTTTCCAGTTCATACTGAAGTGCCACATTTTTTCACTTGCCCATCTGCTACTTTATTTCTTCTTTTATATACTGCCTGTTCATGTCTTTTGGCCATTTTCTTTTGATTTATAAACACGATTTATTTGTTAAAGATAGAAATCTTTTGTATATATGCATGGTGCAAAACTATCCCACAGTTGTCTTTGTCCATTTCAGTTTACATTGTATTCTGATATATATAGGTTAAAAAGAACTCTATGTAGTCAAATTTATCTTTTCGATTCCTGCTTTTTCTGTTTTACCTACCCCAAGATTATAAAACTATTCACCATTTGGGATTCTTTTAAACCAGTACAGGATGTCCAGAAGCCTGGGAGAACTATATGCCTACATGTAAGAGTTTTTCAGCATGTATCAACAGAACTATAATGATTTCCTTCTCTCTGTAGGAAAAAAGACCTTGTTTTTAAGGGGTCCCTTAAGGCCCCATCTGGATGGGTTAATGAGAGGAAACAGAAAGAACGACCCAGCCCTGCCTTCAAAGGAGAAGCTTGGAGAAACTCTAAGTCAACTTTGTCCAAAGGGAAACACCGTTCTGTGCAGACGCATCACCCCTTGATCTTTGGATCACTGATCTCTGCTTTTAAAGGTGCTAATTAAGAGTTTAGCAACCAAGGGCAGGTCAATATATAACTTGGGATTTTTCAGGGAGGTATGGTTTCCAGAGCTCTTCCCTGAAAATTCTGATTCAATCCATTTAAGCTCCAGGCCTGGGAATCTGTATTTTAAAATCTTTCTGAGCTATTTGGCCAATAAGCTGGGTTTGGAAACACTTACTTAGAACAACCCATTAAGGTTATGAGAAGAACTCCTAGAATACCAGCAGGCTGTGCATCAGAGTATTTTCTTGTACCTTGCACATTATTGTGTTTAAAGCTTTTTAGATGCCTAAATTTACAAATTCTTAAAATGTCTCTCCTGTGTAGTCTCTCCTGCAGCCCCTTCTAATCCCATGTTAACTAGCTACTGTAGCAAAATGAATCAGAAGAAAATGCCAATAGATTTGAGAAGACATGTGTCACCGCAGCTCTGGAGAAAGATGTTGACAGTCTGTGCTGTCACTGACCATCACTAGAACAACTAGATTCCATTGATGGGCTTTCAGTTTAGCTAAAAATATGTCCAAACTTGAGGAAGAGATCATTACTGTACTCTGGGCCTCAGGGTGTGAGCAAAATAGGCATGGATGGGTACTAGTTTTGCCAGATTGAAGTAAACCCTTTTGCAAGCAACTATCAAATAATACTCCCAAGGCCAGAATCAGAGAGGAGAGAGCCACATGCTTGCATTTACGAGTTTCTCTTCAACAGATTTGGGGCAGAATGAGCCCTTAGAGCTTTAGAGAGAAGGGTAGGCTGTGGGGAAGTGGTGGGTGGGAGGGACATTTGAAATCATAGCACCGCTGCGGGGAAGGCTGTCTTTTCAAGCTGCTTGGCAATGGTCTGATCTCCATTTACACAGTTCTCCTGGGGGAGACAAACCAGTACAGGCCAGGACAAACGTGGAAGGTTCTCACAGACCTTTTGGGCCCTCCTCAGGCAGACTGGCACTGAAGACAAGACTGCCTGAGCTATCCCTCATCCTGCTTGTGATAGGCAAGGACATGAAACAGAAACTTTTTGGCTGGAAGGTAAATTCTTGGCTGCTGGTTACAGTATCAACCTAAGAGTACTGTGTTGAGACTCCAGATTCTTGAAGAATGTGTATTTTCTGCCCACAGAAAACTAATCCTGTAGGAGTGTCTGTTCCTTAAGAAAATGGTGTCCTAAGGCTTGGTCAGTGGGCCATTTTTGACACCTGATGTCAAGTCCAGGTGGTTTTCAGTCACCGTTGTGAATGGCCTTGTCTGGAGAGAAGCTGTCTGGATAGAACGTCCATCTTGCTCTTTTTCACCAGCAGCCAATCCATGTATCTGGAGTTCATCTCTGCTGGCTGTTCTTTTCCTGCTTGATGTCTTCTCTGTGTTGCCATGGGAGGAGGAGGAAGTGAGTCAGGGAAGGGAAACTTGAACTGGAATATCCTTGCTATAAGAGGTGGGAGATGTCATGTGGGTGGTGCATCTTGAGTACCAGATAGAAAACAGTCCTGCTGTAGAAATATCTCCAGTGAGGCTGGGGGTCTGGGAACAGAAAGGAGGATGATGCTTTGCAGCCCATGGTCATTTCCAGTGAAAGTCAATGTGCTTGAGCACTGGGTTGGTCCATTATATCCAAATCTAATTCAAAGGTTTGGGTTCCGTAAAAGTCAGGCCATGTTTTGCCAAACATTTTTTCCCCTTAATTTCAAAGCCCCTGTGTATTTTAAGGGAAATTTAATCCACATGTTTCTGATTCATTTACACTTAAGTCATCAAAATATTTTTTTTGCAAGAGTCATTTGATGTCCAAGAAGCCTCAGGAACCTTTTTTATGAGCTTTTGAAAAAACTTCTTCTGAAAAACAGGAAGTTGTGTTTTGCCAATAGTAAACTAACTTGAACCCCAAAAGGCCCAGTTTTGCTTCAACATCCACCAGGTTCCAATTGGTTCTGAACTTGGCTACAGACCTCAGCTCCATCCCACAAACATACATTGTCTCAGTAGAATGGTTCATAAGAAAAGGTTTCTCTGTTAAAACTTGATTGTTCTCTGAGCAAGATCTGGGGTGAGAACTGCTAATTTGTTAACTCTAGCATCTTAATTTGTGAACTCTAGAGTGGAAAGCAGAAAAGCACCTGCTGGTGTTGATATGAGCACCTAACTTTGTCTTCTAAATCAACTACAAGCAACAAGGGTCTGGTAGGTCAGAAGTGACCCAGAGTGCAAGAGGCTGCCAGGAGAGGCAGTAAGGTCTCTAAGTAGATGTTCTATGACTGTCAGAAAGAAGGAAAAGGACGTCTTGTGTGCAATAGGGTGCTGGGCCAAATGACTCTAAAGGTAGAACCTTTAGAATTCAGGAAGATAACATAAATGCAAATACCTGGCAAGGTGCTTGTTACATAGCAAATGTTCAATACACATTGGAGTGCAGTTGTTCTTTTGAAAGACACTTCCTTTGCATTGTTCTGTTACTAAGTTTCTCCTTTCTTATCCAATTCCTGTTTTGACTCAGAATTTTTTTTTTTTTTTTGACCGGGAATCGAACTCACGAATTTGCACTTGCCAGGCGCGCTTGTGCCACTGAGCTATATCCCCTGCCCTTGACTCAGAATATTTATTTTTAGAGCAATGGTCAAAGCTGATTAGCATGAAGCCAACATGCCCACTCTTGGTCAATTCTGACTTTAACCTCTTTGGCCACAAATAAATTAATGAATCAGTAGTGATTTCTTAGGACCATTATACAGAATGTAGGGCACAGATAAGGCACATGGCTTCCCAGAGAAGAGTGCAGACACACCTCTATTCTTGTGAATACCTACCTAGGCACCTGACACCTGCTATGTGGAGGAGATGTGTAACCTTAGCTGGCTCCATTGTAGGTATGCTTTATGGGTTTAGGATCTTTGCCTCAATTTTTATCTTTATGGGTCATATATGACATAATTCATGATCCATGGATTATGAAAGCCTTTGCTCATTTCTTTTTAATGGGGAAGTGAAGAGATTGTACTAAAAGGAACCTCGTGGTATCCCATCTGGAGTTTCCAAATCCAGATGATTTTACTAATTTGTCGAGGGCGCATGATAGTGAATGGTATAACTAGCAACTCTACCACACCATCTCCTCTTGGTGATATCACAGAGGAAAACAGCAAAATTATAAGTCAGTAGTAACATATTGATGCCCTATTTCTGCATTCATTCATTCATCCATCTATCAAATATTTATGAGACCTTCATGCTACTTATAATATGAGATACTAAGAATATAAAAATGAATAAAATGCTGGCCTGAGTACATGGTGTACTTAGAACATTAGCAACAACTTCCCATGAGAATGTCAAAGAACACTTGGATGAACATCAGGCTAAGTATATGTAGGGAAGACATACAAATCCTGCTAAACCCATATGGTGCCAGACACTTTTTTCTTAGGTCCCTAGAACAGTAGTATAAAGGCCAAAGATTGGTATATTTTCCAATAGGGGCAGAAGGTGCCAAGAGCAATTTTTCTCTCTTGAGGCTGGGTGTCTACCATTTGGGTGGTTACCTCAGGGGTAGGCAGAGACAAGGAATACAATGTTCCCTTGTGTGATGATCAGATAACTCCAGGCCAAGGCCATACAGCAGTCACCCTGTCAGGTATGGGATTGAGCTTCCTGCTGAGCAAAAGGGATGTTGAAAGCCTCTGGCCTCTGCCCAAACCAGCCTTCCCTCACCTACAATAGGCACTTGTATCTACAGGCAAGACAATTGGCTGTTTGCCCCCCTTTGCTCGGAGTTATTCTTTGAAAAAGCTTATCATGAGGAATTAGCTGGCTTGGCTCCTGTCTCATCAAGGACTGAGAAGAAGCATCTGGTGTAATCTGACCACACAGCTCTTTGTGCTTCCCCTCCCCTTGATCAGTCCCTGATAGGCTTGACAGGCCCAGGGATAGAGGTCTGGCAGGAGGAATCTGCCACAATTCTGCTCCCAGGTTTTCTGCACAGTAAGAGAAAGTTGTCTTATCCAGGGCAGCCTGCTCTCCTTAAACAGGAAGTGATGTCAGAAAGACATATTTGACCAGATGGGTTTTACTTTAAGAACAATTTTAAAATTTTCTCTCATAGTCTTCATATTTTAAAACTTTTTTTATCTGTTTATTTACTGATCGCTAATTTTCCCGTTTGTTTTAAAGACAACTCTAAATGACCACGAGTGCTTTAGCTCAAAAAAAAAAAAGGATAACCACACATTACCACACTGGAATGTTATACCTCTGGGGATCTTTTTCCTCATTACCCATCCCCCATCTCTAAAAGAAAGCCTACATTTGATTTATCTTCTTAACACAAAATAGCTGAGAAGATTTTCTTTCTTTCTTTCTTTTTTTTGTAGTAATGAAAGCAGCTCTAAAGCTATCCTCAGGCACTCTTCTAGTTCTGGGGTACCCAGTTTGAGACACATTGGTCTGGAGTTAGGTTCCTCTTAGTGCAGCTCTCAGCATGCGTTTTATAATTGGACACCTTTTTCTTAAGCTCTGTGGGTGGATTGTAGGACAAGACATGGCCTTTGCCTTGGCTTAGGCTTAGGCACACAAAAAACTTCATGGACTTTATGTCAACTGGCACAGAGAAAATACCCAGCAAAAATTTGTTAGATGAACAAATAGCATGTATCTTATAAATTTCTTTCTTTCTTTTTTTCTTGTTTTTTTTTTTTTTTTTTTTTTGGTGCTGGGAATTGAACTCATGACCTTGCACTTGCCAGGCAGGCACTGTGCTGTAGAGCTATATCCCGGCCCCACTATAAATTTCTTTATGAATAGATCCTGTAAGTATGAAAAGAGAGGTATAACTGGAAAAAAGTGTGTTTGTCAGAACCATGTGAAACTTGCAGTGTATGGTGACTCCAGAGGCAGTTTTCAATTAATATCAGTGAATACAGATAATTCTTGAAGAGGTTCCAAATGGCATAGAATTCTCAGGGGCTGAAACCCATTGGGATGGCCTTTCTGTTCCATTTTTATGAGGACTTACTTGTGGTGGTTTGTGCAGTGAGCATAAATCCTTAGTTTGTCCCGGATCACTCGGCCAGGCCGTGGCTTCCTCTGGAGCCCAGCCACATGCACTGCCAAGACTTTGGGGCCAATCAGGCGCTTGTAAAGTAGTGAGAGCCAGTAGTCCTGAGAACACAGAGGCAGAGTATCAGGAAGAGAGCTCAGTTCAGGTATTGTGAGTAACTATGACATCCACACCGGCCAAATTTTTTTTTACCAAGAATCATCCCAGTAAAATACTTACTCTGGATTGACAATGAAGTGGGTACCATCTAAAGTGGCCTTTTCTATGGGATAAATGTGGAATGGTTATGGAGAAGAGCATATGAACAAATGCATCAAAGTTTTTCACACATATAATAACCAATTGAGGTCTTACATTTTTAAGTATTTTTTCCCCTATGACTTTACTTTTGTGCTGGCTTATGGCTTCTGTTTAATTGTAAGATGAGAGGTTTCTAATCCTTAGAATTGTTACCAATATGAGAACCCAAAATATCATCCTCCAAATATTGTCACTGGGAACTACTATCAAAGGAGTAGGGACATGGAGCTTTTCTAGACAGGCACTTAGAGTTCTCAGTTCCAGGGCCACAAAGACAAACAGAAAAATATTTGTATATCATAGTGCTAACACCTGGTTGTTCTCAGTAATCTACAATAAAAACAATTCTAAATTAAATAAGAGCATGACACTTTAACCATTCTAGGTTTCACTTGTAACTGATAATATTTAATTGGTAATCCATGTGTTATAGTTTGTATCTAGATGTCTCCCCAAAGCTTCATGCATCATAAGTGGGGCAGTTAGGAGATAGCTGGACCTAGTGTGTGTGAGTAATATGGATTAAGGGTGTGTGATAACTACTTTAGTCCACTAGTTGGTTTAGCATAGTTCTGAGTGTGGATAAAGGGAAGGCCCACCCTGCAAGTGAGTGAAACTAACCAATAGCCTTGTAGCCTGAATGGAATAAAAGGGAAAGGGAGGCTTACTGCTACTGCTTCCTCCCTATTGCCTGCCCTGCCATGAACTGTTTCTCCTCTACCATGTCCTTCTGCCCTGCTGCCCTGCCTTAGAGTCAACTCTGGACTGAAACCTCTACAAACTGTGAATTAAAGTAAACCTTTCCTCCTTTAACTGGTGTTGGGTATTCTGTCCCAGTAGCAAGAAAGTAATTAAGGCACCATGTATGTGTCTGATCTTACAAAAGCCTTCTATTAAGCCACCTTAATTTCTGTTTGTTTGCTACTTTTCACATTACGTTCTTCTTTTTGATACCAATATATGCATTTGAATTGTATTTGATACCAGTTGTATTTTTTTGTATTTATTTGACACCAATAAATCCCATTTGTATTTATTTGATACCAATATGCATTTGTATTGTATAATATCCTCATATCTATGTAGGATAATAACTTCAGTGTTTAAAAAGTCATGTAAAACGGCTAGTTAATTTGTTACTCCCCACTTCACTCCAAATTGTGGAATTCAGTGAACATATTATTATTCAGTGTGTAACCTTCAGTGTTAAAGACATAAGTCATGCCGTTTACCTTCGTCTTTTCATGCAGAAACCTCTTGATGATACTTGTCTTTTTGTGTGATCATCTATAGCATTAGCTGCCTAAAAGCTTCTGGTGAATTGCACAAAATAAAAAAAATTCTCAAAGTCCCTCTGCCACCAGGTTAGCTCCAAACCCACCAGTATTTGTCTCTAAGTGTTATCAGTCTGTTTACTTTAATTAATTTTAAGTGGCCCTAAGATGACAGTTAACTGTAGTTTCCTAATATTAAAAATGGCACATATTCAATTGCTATCAATCATATAGATGGAAAAATGTCATTGGTTTAATTTATTCTTATTTGGTTACAATTTCTGTGGTTTTTATCATCACTCTGTGAAGTGTCTCTCATATTCCAATGAGATTTACACTTTTTTTTTACTAATTTATAACATGCCATTTTAAAAATAAATGTTTAATACAACTTAATATTTTAGTTGATTACTGTTATCCTGGTACATCTTCAGTAGTTCCCATGGTTAGAGATTATTATTCCTTTTTTGTACATACGAAGAAGGGTTCAAGATATTTAAAGGTACATTTCAAGTCACAAAACTAGTCAAAGGAGCCTTCAAAAAAGAATAAGGATTCATTTATCTCTAGTTGTTGTGCAAGACTTTCATTCTCTCTAAGAAATACAAAGTCATACACCATAAAGACATAAGACAACTAACAAACAAGAATTCTATAGATACAGAATCTGAAAGGGATCCTGCGTTTTAGTTTTTTCTTTTTTCTTTTTTTTTTTCTGGTACCGGAAATCGAACTCACGATCTTGCGCTTGCCAGGCAGGCGCTGCGCCGCTGAGCTAAATCCCCAGCCCGGATCCTTCCTTTTAGTACAGGGAGTTGCTATAATTGAATTTCTGACTCCTATATTCTCAGGTCATTTACAAGAAAGGTGAGAGCACAAAATACTTCTATTTCTCCAATTCCAACTCACAATTTTCTTATCCATCATTTCAACGTCTGACATCAAACAAGTGTTTATTATGTAGGAAATGTGAAAAAGTTTAATAGGCTTGCTCTCACACTTTCGTTTAGTGATGGCAGTTTTCACTTAAGGTAAAAAAACATTTGTAGCAACCCATTCATGTTTAGGAAGAAAATATATTCTCAATAATTATGCAAAAATAAATATATATTTCAGAGAAATTGATACAGTTTCATCATGATTAAGTCATAAAGTTGAATTTATATACAGATTTATTATTTGAAAACACACTTCTTTCCCCTATGGGATAGTTAAATGCCAAAATGTTCTCTCAGAAAGGTGTGGATACTTGGGTAATGCTCTAAAGAAGTTTTGAAGTAGATCCATAAAATAAGTTGATGAAGTTAATTCTTAATGACTAGTACCCTCCCCAGACAGCTTTTCTTTCGTGGTAAAATGCACAGAAAACTTATAACATCAACCATTTTAATAGTTCAGTGATGTTAAATACAGTCATAATGCTATGTAACCATTCTCACCATCTATTTCCATAACTCATCTCATGCTGTAAAACTGAAACTCTATAACTGTTAAACTTTAATCTCCTATTTTCTTCTCCCTTGGAAGCCACTTTATGTGTACCTCGTATTCTATTTTATGTGTATCTCATGTAAGTGAAGTCATAAAGTATTTTACTTTTTTGTGACTGGCATATTTCACCAAGCATAATATTTTTAAAGTTTATCCATGTTGTACCGTATGTTAGAATTGTCATTCTTTTTTATTTTAAAGAGAAAAAAACAATAACAAAATAACAACAGCAAAGACAAAAGCAAAACAACAAAAACAATAAAAATGATGCAGAATTTCAAAACAAGATAGGAATTAACCATGGCTGTTATATTACATATTGTTATCTTCAACAAAGTTGCTCAGATTACCAGATGTAAGAATGCAAGATTGATCAAACCATTAAAGAGAATAAAAAATAATTTTAAAGCATTAGAAATGATACAGAGCTTCACTAAACAAGATGGTAGGAATTCTACCATGGTTATATTGTTGTCTTCAAATTAGTTGTTCAGATTGCCAGATATAAGCATGCAAAATTGGTGAAGAAGAAAGTTAAGCATTAACTGTTCAATAAACCAATAGACATCAACAGTACAATTATCACAGCTAACCTTCTATATACATATGTATTTTTTTCCTTTCCTTTTTTCTTTCTTTTCTCCTTTCCCTCATCCCTGTTGTTCCTTCACTTTGAGCAATTTTGTTCTCTTTGACAATATCTATTGTACATTTCAGGTTTTATTTACTCTTTCAGGTTCTTTTCTTATTTTAAAGATTAAAAAAACTAACAAAACAACAAGGAAGACAAAATCAAAACAACAGCAAAAACGATGCATGACCTCAAAATAAAATGATAGGAATTAACAATGGTTGCTACATTACATACTGTTATCTTCAACAAAGTTACTCAGTCCACCAGACATAAGAATGTAAGATTGATCAAATAATCCAAGACAGTAACACGTAAAAAAAAAAAATTGGAAATGATGCAGAGCTTCACCATACAAGATGGTGGGAGTTCAACAATTGTTCTTATACTGCATACTGTTGTTTTTCAGATCAGTCATTCTGATTACCAGATTCAAGCATGCAAAATTGGTCAAGAAAAAAAAATTAAGCATTGACTGTTCCTTTCAATAAACCACAAACATCAGCAATACGCCTATCCCAGCTATCCTTGTATATACATATAATTTAGGTTTTCATTTTAAAGAAAAAAGAAAAAGCCAAAATAAAAAAAAAACAAATACATAAACAAAACATCATAGAGATACAGAATTTCAAAACATGGTGATAGGATATTAACAATGGTTCTTATATTACATAATGTTATCTTCAAAATGGGTGCACATAGAACCAGATATAGTCATGTAAGATTGACCAGTTACACATTAGCATTTTCTTTCAATAAACCAAAAGATATTAATAGTACAATTATCCTAGCTATCCTGTATATACATATACATTTTTTTCTCTTCCATCTTTCTTTTTCCTCTCCCCATCTTCAACTGTATTTGAGCTCCTTCCTATTTGAGCAGTTTCTTTCCCCTTGCACAAAATCTATTGTACCTTTCAGATTTTATTTACTCTTTCATATTCTCACACCAGGGAGAAAATATGATGTTTACATATGTGGGTCTGATTTATTTCACTTGTAAGTATGGTCTCTAGTTGCATCCACTTTCCTATAAAAGACTCAAGTTTATCTTTTTTAATACCACATTGTTTTTATCCATTCCTCAGTTGATTGGCATTTGGGTTGGTTCCAAGATTTAGCTATGACAAATTGTGCTGCTATAAACATGGGTGCACATATATTGCTGTGGTATGATGTTTTCAGTTTTTCTGGAGAAATATCCAGAAGAGGAATAGCTGGGTTAACTGTGACCTCTAATCCTACTTTTGTGAAGAGCCTCCACACTGATTTCCACAGTGGTTTCACCAGTCTACACTCCTACTAGCAGTGGAAAAGGATTCCTTGTTCCTCACAGCCCCACAAGCATTTATTATTGGCTGATTTTTTGATGATAGCCATTCTTTCTCAGATGAGATGGAAACTTAGTGTTGTTTTAATTTCCATTTCTCGAATGACTGATGATGTTGAACATTTTTCCATATATTTATTTGCCATTAGTATCTCTTTAGTAGAGAAGTGTGTATTCATCTCAGATACCCATTATTGGATTGGGTCTTTGAATTCGGGGGGCCTGATATTTAAAAATTCTTTATGTATTCCAGATAGAAGTCCTTTGTCTGAGGGACAGTGGGCTAAAATATTTTCCCAATTTGTGGGCTTTCTTTTTACCCTGTTAGGGACTTCTTTTGATGTGCAAAACTTTTCCATAAGATGCGATCCCAGTCGTTGATTCTTTGAGTATTCCCTGTGCAGTTTGATTTTTGTTCATGAACTCTGTGCCTAAACCTGTGTCTTCAAGATTTCTACCTACTTTATCTTGCAGTAGATATAATGTTTCTGTTTTAATATCTAGATTTTTAAAAATCTATTTTGACTTTATTTTGGTGCATGATGATAGACATGGGTTTAATTTCAGTCTTCAGTATGTGGAAAGCCAGTTTTTCCAGCACCATTTATGAAAGAGGCTATCTTTCTTCCAGTGAACATGTTGGCCCCATTGTCAAAGATAAAGCAGCTGAATATGTTTGTAGTTGTGTCTGTATCTTCTAATCTGTTCCACTGATCTTCTGGTCTGTTTTTTTTTGCCAGTACCATGCTGATTTTATCACAGTAGCTTTGTAGTATAATTTCAGATAGGGATTGTGATTGATGCCTCTTGCCTTTCCTTTGCTTCTCTGGCTTCCTTTTGCTAAATTCTAGGCCTCCTCCAGTTCCAGACAAATTTTAGGAATGTTTCCTCTAGTTCTGTGCAGTATACTAATGGTACTTTAATTGGGTTTGTTTTGAACTGTACACCAATTTTGGGACTGTCACCATTTTCACAATGTTGTTTCTTCCTATTCACAAGCAAGGAATATCTTTCCATTTTCCGAAATCCTCTTCAATCTCTATTTTCAGAGTACTGTAATTTTTGCTGTATAGATCTCTTACTTCCTTTGTTAGATTGATTCCTAAATATTTCATTGTTTTGCATGTCATTGTTGAAGGAGTGGTTTCCCTAATTGCTCTATTAGTGAGCTTTTTTCTGGTGTACACGAATGCTATTGATTTTTGAGTGTTGACTTGGTATCCAGCTATGCTACTGAATGTGGGTATTAAATCTACAAGTGTTTTGGTGGAGTTTTGGGAGTCTTCTATGTAGAGTATCATGTAATCTGCAAATACTGATAATTACATTTCTTCCTTTCCTGTCTTTATTCCTTTTATTTTTCTTTCTTGTCTAATTGCTCTGGCTAATGGTTCCAGAATTATATTGAATAGGAGTGGAGATGGTGGACATCCTTTTCTTAGTCTTGATTTTAAAGTGAAAGCTTTTAGTTTTTGTCCATTTAGTATGATGTTGGCTGTTGGTTTGGCATAGATGGTTTTTGTCAAAGTGAGGTAAAGACCATGTAGTCCAATTTCCTGTAGGATTTTTATCACAAATGAGTACTGGACTTCATAAAAAGCTTTTTCTGCATCTGTTGAGATGGTATATGATTTTTGCCTTTGGCTGTATTGATATGATCTATTAAATTAATTGATTTGTGTATATTGAGCCATCCCTGGATTCCTGGGATGAATTTCAATTGGTTGTGATATTTAATCTTCTTGATGATTTGCTACATTCTGTTTGCTAATATCTTATCAAGACTTTTTGCATCTACATGCATCAGGGAAATTGGCCTGTAGTTCTCTTTTTTAGTTAGGGTTTTCTCTGGTTTTTGTATTAGTGTAATATTTGCCTCCAGGAATGAGTTAGGGAGAATTTTTCTGTTTCCATTTCCTGAAAGATTTTTAGAAGAATTGGCATTAAATGTTTCCAAATTTCTTGTAGAATTCAGCTATGAATTCATCAGGACCTGGAGTTTTCTTTTTTGGTAAGTTTTTTTTACTACATATTCAATTTCATTGGCTGATATTTAGTCATTGAGGATTTTTATATCTTCTTGATTGAGCTTTGGTAATTCATATGTATCTAGGAATCTGTCCATTTCCTCTGTGTTTTCCATCCCATAAGAGTAAAGATTTTCAAAGTATTTATTGATGATTTCTGAATTTCTATAGAATCTGAGAATTCTATAGAATTCCTCATTGCATGAATTTCAGTTTTTTCTTTCTTTTTTTGATAATATTGACTAGGGGTTTATGAATTTTATTTATTCTTTTAAAGAACCAACTCTTTGATTCATTAATTCTTATGTTGTTTTCTTAGCCTCTATTGTGTTAATTTCTGCTCTGATCTTTATAATTTCCTCCCTTCTTTGAACTTGACTTGCTCTTTTTTTTCTAGAAGCTGAGGTGCAGCATAAGGTTGTTTATTTGTGCTCATTTTGTTTTCCTGATGTGGGAATTCACTGCTATAAATTTTCCTGTTAGGACTACTCTCCTTGCATCCTACAGGTTCCTATAAGTTGTATCTGCATTTTTGTTTGATTGTACATATTGTTAAATTTGTTCCTTAATTGCATCTGTGACCCATTGGTTGTTCAGGAAGGTGTTATCTGATTTCTATGTATTTATGGAGTTTTTGTGATTTCTTTTGTCAATAATTTCAAATTACATTGCACTATGGTCTGATACTATGCATGGGATAATTTCAATTTCTTTGCATTTACTTAAGCATGTTGTATGGGCTAGTAGGTGGTCTATTTTAGAGAACATCCTGTGTGTAGCTGCAAAGAATGTGTACTCTGATATTGTTTGGTGGAACACTCTGTGAAGTTCTACTAATGCATTTGTTCACAAGTTTGGCTTAGTTCTGTTATTTCTTTGCTGATTTTTTGTCTAGTTGGTCTATCTCTTTGTGATAATGGGTATTAAAGTCCCCTGTTATGATTATGTTACTGCTTATTTGATTTTTCATGTCTGTTAAAATTTGTCTTATATAGTTGTGTGTTCCATATCTGGTGCATAGATATTTACAATTTTTATCTCTTCCTCTTATGGTTTTCCCCTAAAAAGTATGTAGCAACCTTCTTTGTCTCCTTTGATTATTCTTGGTTTGAAGTTCACGTTGTCTGCAAATAGAATAGCTACCCTGCTTTTTTCGGGGTTCCTGTTGCATAGAGTATTGTTTTCCATCCTTTGACTTTTAGTCAAAGATGGAATGCCCTTTGAGTTAATGCGTTTCTTTTATTTATTTATTTTTTTTTGACAGACAACGTTTACAAAATAGCAAAAGAACAGTACAGACAATACAGAGTTACAAAGTGGTAGGAAATTAACAATGCTTCTTGTATTACATATTGATATCTTCAAAGTGGCTTCTCATGAAAACAGAGACATGCAATATTGATCAATCAAGGACTCATTAACAATTTTATTCAGCAAAGAAATAGAAGACAGTAAACCAACTATGTTAACTATCCTGTATATACATACATACAAAATTTCTCCTTCTGTCCCTTCTCTTTTCCCACATCCCAGTTGCCCTTTACCCTTGAGCATTTTCCTATCATTTCACAATGTCTATCATACCTCCGAGTTTTTATTAGCTCTTTCAGGTTTTACACTAGTAAGACAATGCAGTGCTTGCACATGCAGGTCTGATTTATTTCACTTATGAGTATGGTCTTTAGTTGTGACCATTTATCTATAAAAGCCTCGAGTTTATCTTTCTTTATAGCTGAGTAAAATTCCATTATATAAAAGTACCACAATTTTCTTATCCAATCCTCGGTGGATGGACATTTGGGTTGCTACCACAATTTAGCAATTACAAATTGTGCTGCTATGAACATAGCTGCATATATATTGCTGTGGTATGATGTTTTCAGATCTGGGAAAATACCCAGAAGGGGAATAGCTGTGTTAAATGGGACCTCTAGTCCTAGTTTGTTGAGGAATCTCCAAACTGATTTCCACAGTGGTTTCACCAGTCTGCATTCCCACCAGCAGTGGAGAAGGGTTCCTATTTCTCCACAGCCTTGCCAGCATTAGTTATTGGTAGATTTCTTAATGCTAGCCATTCTTACTGGGGTAAGGTGGAATCTCAATGTTTTAATTTGCATTTTTTGAATGACTAATGATGTTGAATATTTTCTCATGTATTTATTTGCAATTTGTATTTCATGATCTGAGAAGTGTGTATTCATCTCCGCTGCCCATTTTTGGATTGGGTCTTTGAATTTGGGAGGGCTGATATTTTTTAATTCTTTATATGTTCAAGATAGAAGCCCTTTGTCTGTGGGACAGTCAGCTAAAATTTTTTCCAGGTATGTGAGTTTTCTTTTTACTCTGCTGGTGATTTCTTTAGATGTGCAGAAACTTTTCAGTAGGATGTGATCCCAGTTGTTGATTCTTTCAAGTGTTTCCTGTGCGGTTTAGTTTTTGTTCATGAACACTCTGCCTAACCTTATGTCTTCTAGGTTTTTAACCTACTTTCTCTTCCAACAGATTTAGTGTTTCTGTTTTAATATTGAGATCTGTGACCCATTTTGACTTGAGTTTGGTGCATGGTGATAGACGTGAGTCTATTTTCAGTCTTTGGTAGGTGGCTAGCCAATTTTTCCAGCACCATTTATTAAAGAGGCTATCATTCTTCCAGTGAGTTTGTTTGGCCCCTTTATCAAAGATTAGGTGGCTGAGTGTGTTTTTGGTTGTGGCTGTTTCTTCCAGTCTGTTCCATTGATCCTCAGGTCTGTTTCTTAGCCAGTACCAGGTTGATTTTACGACAGTAGCTTTATAATATAATTTCAGGTCAGGGATTGTGATTCCACCTGACTTGTCCTTGTTGCCTAGGATTTCTTTTGCTATTCTGGGTCTCTTCTGGTTCCAGCTGAATTTAAGGCATGTTTTCTCAAGTTCTGTGAGTTATGCTAATGGTAGTTTAATGGGAATTGCTTTGAATCTGTACAGCAGTTTTGGGGGTATGGTTATTTACACAATGTTGGTTCTTCCTATCCATGAACAAGGAATATTTTTCCATTTACTGAAATCTTCTTCAATCTCTTTTTTCAGAGTACTGTAGTTTTCATTGAATAGATTTTTTACTCCTTTTGTGAGATTGATTCCTCAATATTTCAATTTCTTGGATGTTATTGTGAAAGGTATGGTTTCCTTAATTTCTCTCTCAGTCTGTTTGTTGCTTGTGTATAGGAATGCTTCCAATTTTTGGTTGTTGACTTTGTATCCAGCTACACTGCTGAATTTGTTGATTAATTCAAGGAGTCTTCTTGTGGAGTTTTAGGGGTCTTCCATGTAAACTATCATGTGAGCTGCTAATAGTGATAGTTTTATTTCTTTCTTTCCTATCCTTATTCCTTTTATTTCTCTCTATTATCTAATTGCTCTGGCTATTTGTTATAGAACTATATTGAGCAGGAGTGGTGACAGTGGATATCCTTGTCTTGTCCCCAGTTTTAAAGTAAAAACTTTCTGTTTTTGTCCATTTAGAATGCTGTTGTCTGTTGGATTGTTGAAGATGGATTTGATCAGGTTGAGGTAAAGACCATCTATTCCTATTTTCTGTAGAGTTTTAATCATGAATGCATGTTGGACCTTGTCAAAAGCTTTTTCTGCATCTATTGAGATGATCATGTGGTTTTTGTCTTTGACTCCATTGAAATGGGGTATAACATAGATTCATGAATATTGAACCAACCCTGCATTCCTGGAATGAATCTGAGTTGGTCGTGATGTATGATTTTCTTGATGATTTGCTGCATTGTATTTGCTAGTATTTTATTGAGTATCATTGCATCTATATTCACTAGGGAGATTGGTCTCTAGTTCTTTTTGCTGGAGATCTGGGAAGTTGATTATTATATGTCTGGGTGTAGTTTTATTTTGGTTTTGGTTGCTTGGCATTCTATATGCTTCATTTACTTGCATATCAGGTTCTATTTCCATACTTGGGAAGTTTTCTGCTATTATTTCTGCAAATATTCTTTTTATGCCTGTTGTGTTGCCTCCTGGTGTTTCATTGACTCCTATAAGTCATTCATTATTCCTTTTTGCCTCATCTTGCAGCTGTTGACTTGATTTTTCCTAGATCCTTGTTGATTTTATGAGTTCCTTTCTTTCATGGTCACTAGCTACCATGCTGTCTTCGAAGTCTGAGATACTATCTTCAGCTTCATTCAAGTGTTTTGACAGCTTTCAATGGAAGGTTTGTTTTGCTGGAAGTCTCTTTGGATCTGGTTCATGCGTTCTAAGTCCTTTCTATATTTTTCATTGAATGCTTCTGTCCACTGCCTTTGTCCTTCTATTTTCTTATATGTTTCTTCTTCAGATGTTTTGAGCAGTTCTTTCATTATTATTGTCATTTCATTTTTTGCCTGAGAGATTATTTCTGATCTCATCTCTTCTACGGCCTTATAGAGTTGTTTCTTTACTTCCATTGCAATCATTTCAGCTACTTCAGGCATGTGTTTACCAAGTTCTCCTCTGTTGATGTCTCCTGGACTTGTTCTGAGTGGGGTGGAGTTCCGAGATTGTGTTTTAGTCCTTCATTTTGTCATGCTTGATACTGGATCCAGAAAGCTCAGTTTCCCTCTTCAGTTTCCCTCTTCTGCTGCACAGCAAAGGCCGCTGGTGTCCCTAGTTTTCCTGTTGGTCAGTTTGCCCCTCAGTGTCCGCTGAGAAGCTCCACTTAGTCTAGGGTTTTCCCTCAGTTGTTGATTTGTATCTAGTTATCCCAGATCTCAGATGTGGGCATTGGTGTCAACGAATGGCAGACCCTCTGATCCAGCATCCCCTTGCAGTTCAGGGCACCTGCATGGCCCAGACTCAGGTTGCACTGGTGTGACAATCCCGGTCCAGTGGACCTATGTCCCCAGGTAGTTTAGGGTACAGGCAAAATCCAGAAATGAACTGCAGGGTCGACAGATTGTGACCCACCTGATTCTGTGTCTCCAGTCAGTTCAGGACATATACAGGAACCAGATGCGGGCCAGACCAACAGCAATCACATACTCCCAGTGCCTGCAATCCCCCAGGGAGTCCAGGCTCAAGTAAAGCACAGCCTTGAACCACAGGACCAGCAGCTCTTGGAGCACTCGCTCACTCATTACAGGGGCCGTGCAGGGAGGGCCCACACAAGAACCCTGGTGAGAGCAGTCCCCAGGGCTTCTGAGTGAGGAATTCTTGTCTGCTGTGGGTGCAGGGAGGGGAGAGATTCAGAGTGTAATGGTGGTGGGGTCCTGGGTTGCCTGCTCTGCCCCCAGGAAGTAGATGGGAAATACCTGGCTCTCTCCGCAAGTTTCAGCTGGGAACCGTGGCAGTGGGAGTAAAGCACAGACTCGATCCATGGGACCAGCAGCTCTTGGAGCACTCCCTCACTCTGTGCAGTGCCTGCACAGGGAGGGCCCACACCGAGTTAATGTGTTTCTTGTATGGAGTATGTTGTTGGATTTTGTTTCTTGAACTGTTCTTCCAGTCTGCTTCTTTTGATTGATGAATTGAGGCTGTTTACATTAATGGTTGTAACTGATATGTAGTGGCTTACCTTTGCATGCTATTTTCCTGCTGCTGGTTTCCTTTCTTTTCCCCTCTGTTTAATTGCTTGCTCTGCTTGGTGGTTCCTTTCTACTGTTTTTCTTGGAATTATAGTCATTTTTATCTCTTTCTAGAATGTCTTTCAGTACTCTTTGTAGGGTTGTTTTGGTGGTCACAAATTTCTTCAGGTATTATTTGCTGTGGAAGTACTTTATTTCTCCATTAATTTTGAAAGATAGTTTTGCTGGGTACAGGAATCTGAGGTGGAAGTTGTTTTCTTTCACGACCTGAAATACTTTACTCCAAGCTCTTCTTGACTTGATGGTTTGTGCTGAGAAATCTGCTGTGATTCTGACAGACTTTCCTTTATAGGTGATCTGTTTCTTTTCTCTATTTTTTTTTTTTTATATTCTGTTCTTTTGCTGGATTTCTGGGACCTTGATTATTGTATATGTGGGTGTAGTTTTATTTTGGTTATGGCTAGTTGGAGTTCTATATGTCTCACTTACTGTTTGTCAGATCATTTTTCCATGCTTGGGAAATTTTCTGCTATTACTTCTGCAAATAGTCTTTTTGTCATTTGTGTTGATGCCTGATGTTTCTTTAACACCTATCAGCCTTATATTGTTTTCCTTTGCATCATCTTTCAGCTATTAAATTGTTATTTCTTTGCTCTTTTTTATTTTTAAGAGATCTTTCCTTTCACAATCATTTGCTGCAATGCTGTCTTCAAGGTCTTCCATTCTATCTTCAGTTTCATTCAAGTAGTTTTACTAGCTTTTGATGGAATTTATACTTCCTGGGTATATCTTTGAATCTGTTTCATGCATTCTAATTCTTTCCTATATTGTTAATTTAAGGTTTCCCTCAGTTTTCTATGCTCCTCCATTTTTTTTAATCTATGTCTTCTTTAGATATGCTGAGTAACACTTTTATTATTCCTGTCATTTCTTTTTTTACCTGAGAGATTATTTCTGATCTGATTTCTTATATAGCCTCATGGCATTGTTTCTTTACTTCAGTTGCTATCATTTTAGAAATTTCAGTTGTGACTTCTGAGCTCTTCTGTCTTGATGTCTCCTGGACTTGTTCTGTGTTGAGTGGAGGTCTGAGATTGCATTTTGCTCCTTTGTTTTGTCATTTTAAAAGATCCCAATGTTCTCCAGGGCTCAGTGTGGTTCCCACGATGGTGGAGGGGAGGGGTTGGGCACAGCGTTGCTCCCCTCCTGGGCAGCTCACTAAAGCCCCAAGTTTCCCAGGGACTCAGCATCCCTCCCACAATGGTGGGGGAAGTGCACAGTACAATGTCTCTCCCCTCCTGAGCAGCTCACCAAAGCTCTGGAGTTTCCCTGAGATTCAGTGTCACTCCCATTATGGTGAGGGTGGAGCTGAGTGAAGTCTCTCAACCTTCTGGGTGGCTCACCAAAGGTCTTGAGTGTCCCAGAGAGTCAGCATTACTCCCATGATGGTGGCAGTGGGTGCAGTGCAGTTTCTCCCCTCCCAGCTAGCTCACCAAAGGTCCCAAGTTTCCCATGGACTCAGCATAGCTCCCACTATGGTGTGGGGGATGGTGCACAGCTCCTAAAGACTCACAAAGATTCCTGGGGCTCAGTGTGTCTCCCATGACTGTCATTCCTTTTAAAGCTGAACAATATTCTACTGTATGTACATATTATATTTGACCTAATATTTGGCCTCACCTGTGGTATATCCTGAAAAATTCCACAGGCAAGGAATTCCTATGGTGGATAGATTGTTCTGTTTGGTCCAGTTCAGTGGTGGCAAACCTAAGGCACATGTGTTATTTATTTTTAAGACAAAAAATGTTAATATATGTGTTGTTTTTTTTCTAAACTAAAATCTCAGTATTCATGTTTAATTGCAGTGTTAGCACTTTGTGATAAATAAATGGGTTTTGGGTTGCAGTTTGGGCACTTGTCTTTAAAAGGTTCACCATCATTCTAGTTGGTTTAGTAGGTTGTCTGTGTTCTCTATTTCCTTATTTATTTTCTCCCTGTTTTTCTATCTACCACTAAGAGTGGAGTATTGAATTTTCAAGTACTATTACTATAGGACTGTCTACTTCTTTCACTTCTGTCTTTTTGGCCTCATATTTTTATGATCTGTCACTGTATAAATGTTTGTAATCATTATATCTTCTTGTTGTATTGAAACTTTTGTTACTATACAATATCTTTTAGTTTCTAAAAAAATTTTAAATTTAAAGTCAATTTTGTCTGATACTTGTGTAGCAAGCACTGCTCTCTTTTGCTTATCCTTTGCATGAAGTATCTTTTTCCATCCTTTCAATCTGTTTGTGCCTTTGGATCTAAAGTGAGTCTCTTGGGGATAACACACAATTGGACTGAATTTTTTTTGTAAAAGTCTTTTTGTCAATTTGCTTTGTGACTAGGGAGTTTAATCCATTTATGTATAGAGTAATTATTGATAAGGTGAGTGTTACCTCCATCATTTTACTAATGTTTCCTACGTCTTATAGCTTTTGGTCCCTTATTTCCTATAATACTGTCTTCTTTTTGTTTTTGGTTGACTTTTGGACTTTAAATATTTAAAAATATTTAGATTCCTTTCTCATTGCTTTTACTGTATATTCTATAACTATTTTTGTGTGGTTACTGCTGAGATTCCATCAATTATACTAATTATAACACTATTTTGAATTTATACAGCTTCACTTCAACAACATACAAAAACTGTTCCTTCACTGCTCTACCCTCATCCTTCATGACTGATGTCACAAAATTACTTTTTTATACACTGTGTGCCAAAAAAATGTTTCTTTTAAATACACTGGTCCTTTAAGTTTATAGAAACACAATGTCAGTAACAGACCAAAATTATATTAAAGCAAAAATTTCAACTAATATTAATTTTAAAAACATATTACTCCCTTTATGTATAAAGCAACCAGTAGCATTACAGACTTGTTACCATAATGCCAATTTTTATAAGTGCCCATGTATTTACCTTTATTGAAATATTTATTTCTCCATATGACTTCTATTTATTGTCTAGTATACTTTCATTTCACCCTGTAAGACCCCTTTGACCATTTCTTGCTGGCCAGTGTTAGTATAATCAAACTCCTTCAACTTTTTTGTCTTTTGTGTATTTGGAGATGTCTAAAGTTTTTCCTCATTTTTGAAAGAAACTTTTGATGTGTATAGGATTCTTTATTGACAGTTTTTATTTCTTTTGACAGAAGTGTTTAAAATTAGTACATGTTTATAGTACATGATGTTTACATCCCTTATGGGAGTTAGTATATGTGCACAGTAGAACTTAATTCCTTTCTTCATGCCCTATCTCTCCTCCTCTCCCACCTCTTGACCACCAGAGATGGGACCTCCCATCTCTCCCCTTTCTGAAAGATTTATTCCCCTACTTCCCATTATCTATTATTTTGTTCTTTATTTTACACTTTGAGTTTCTAACTCAAGAGAAATCACACAATATTTAAGCATGTGTGTTTTATTTATTCTACTTAATGTTATTTTCAAGGTACATCCATTTTCCTATAAATTACTTGTTTATCATTCGTTAAGACATAATAGTATTCCAGTGTGTATAAATCCCATATTTTCTCCATTCATTGTTGATACTCCTTCCAAGATTCAGCTATTATGAATCATGCTACTATAAATATGGGTATGCATATATCACTATAACATGATGCCTAAATTCTTTGGGGAAGAGATCTTGAAAGGGAATAGCTGGGTCAAATGAAATTTCTAGTTTCAGTTTTCTGAGGGGATTTCTATACTGATTTCAATGTGGTTATATTAGGTTACATTTCCACCAACAGTGTAGAAGAATACCTTTTTCACTGCAGCATTTCTATCATTAATTATTATTTGATTTCTTGGTGATAGTTGTTCTTTCTGGGGTCAGATGGAATATCTGTGTAGTTTTGCTTTGCATTTCTCTAATGTCCAATGATGTTGAGCATTTCTTTATGTATCAACATTACATCATACATTAACATCTTTTGTCTGAAAAGAAAAATAACATGTGTGTCATAGGGTCACTGCTATTCTTCTAGTTATTAGTCCTCTGTCTAAGGTGTAACTGGCAAAATTTTTTTCCCACTCTGTAGGTTTTTTTCTTCCTTCTGTTGGTTGTTTCTTGTGAAGAAGCTTTTTATTTTGATATAATTCCATTTGTTGACTCTTGCTATTATTTCTTGTGCAACTGGAGGTCTGTTTACAAAATCCTTGCCTATGCCTATGATTAAAAGAGTTTTACTGACTTTACCATTCAGTTGGTTAAGTGTTTCTGTTTTAATATTTATACCTTTAATCCATTTTGATTTTACTTAGTACATGGTTGAGAGATATGGCTCTACCTTCATTCTACTGGCACATGTATAGTCAATTTTCCCAGCACCATGTGGTATAAGGCCTTCTTTCCCCTCTCCCCACATTTTTGGTCAATGTGTCAAAGATCAAATAGCTGAATGTGTCTGGGGTTGTTTCTGTTTCACTCATCCACATAACCATTTTTGTGCAAATAGCATAGTGTTTTAGTCATTGTAGCTTTGTAGTATAACTTGAAGTCAGAATTGTGATGCCTGCTGTTTTGTTCTGGTTGCACAGTATTGTTTTTACTATTCTGGATCTCTTCTGGTTCCAGATGAGTTTTAGGATTGTTTTCTCTAGTTCTCTGAGGAGATCAATATACTCTATAGGTATATTGATTGGGATTGCATTCAACCTATATATCAGATATGGAAATATGGCCATGTTGACCATATTAGTCCTACCAATCCAGAAACAGGGTATCTGTCCATTTTCTGATGTCTTTTTCAATTTCCTTTTTCAGAGTATTGTAGTTTTCATTGTAGAGGCCTTTAACTTTCTTGGTTAGGTTGATACCTAGTATTTAATTTTTTTATGTTATTGTGAATGCTATTGTTTTCTTAATTGCTGTCTCAGTGAGTCTACTATTAGTGTACAGGAAAGCTGTTGATTTTTGTGTTGATTTTGTATCGTGCTACACTGCTGAACTTGGTTTTAATCTTAGGTGTCTTTTGGTAGATTTTTTTGGGGGGGTCTTCTAAGCAGAAGATCATGTAATCTGTGAATAATGATAATTTGACTTCAAATATTTCTGGACATATCCTTTTTATATCCTTCTCTTGACTGACTTCTCTGGCTCATGTTTTGAGAACTATGCTGAACAGCAGTGATTACAGTGGACATTTTTGTTTTGTTCCTGATATCAGAGGGAAAGCTTTTAGTTTTCCCCCACTGCATCTGATGATGGTGGTATGTTTGTCATAAATGGCTTTTTGCAGATTGAGGTAAGTCCTTCTATGTCTATTTTTTTTCAATTTTTAAAAAATCATGAATTCGTGTTGTTTTGTCAGAAGCTTTTTCTGCATCTAGTGATCTGATTATGTGGTTTTTGTCTGTGTTTCTGCTTATGTGGTATGTTACATATGCATGTGTAGTACATATGTGTATGTTGAATCATTCTTACATCCATGGGATGAAATGCACTTGGTCATGATGATTGATATTTTTGATAATTTGTTGCATTCTATCTGCCAACATCTTACTGAGAATTTTTGCATCTATGTTCATGAAAGAAATTGGCCTGTACTTTTCTTTTTCAGTTGGGTCTTTGTCTGATTTTGGGATCAGAGGAACTCTGGTTTCCAGACTGAGTTTGGAAGTACTCACTTCTTTTTAAACTCCTTAAAGGATTGGTTTTATAAATTCTTCAAAACTTTGTAGAATTCAGCAATGAATCTATCAGGTCCTGGGCTTTTCTTGGTAGGTTTTTAAAAATTATTTCTGCCTCAATTTCATTGCTCAGTATTGGATTGTTCATAGTTTTATGTCTTCTTGGTTTAGTTTTTGTAATTTGTATGTGTCCTAGGCACTGTTCCATTCCTTTACTATTCTCCAGTATGTTGGAGTACATTTTTCATAGTGGTTTCTATCTTCTGGATTTCATGATGTTGTGATTTTACCTATTTTATTTCCAAATGCATTGATGTGAGTCTTTTCTCTCTTTCTTTTGGTAAGTTTGCCTAAGAGTTTATCTGTTTTGTTTCTTCTTTCAGTGAACCAGTTCTTAAATTTGTTGCTTCTTTATAATTTTAATCTTTTACTCTCAAATTTATTAATTTGTATGCTGATCTTTATGATTTTTCTTCTTGAACTAGGTTTGGATTTGGATTGCTGTTATTGTTTTGAGTATTTTGAGTATTTTGAGGTTCATCACTGGGTTATGTATTTCAGCTAAGTCTGTTTTTCTAATGTGAGCATTTATTGCAATAAAGTTCCCTCGTAGGACTTCTTTCATTGTATACCATAGGTACTGATGTGTTGTACTGGCACTATCATTTGACTCTAGAAATTGTTTAATTTCTTCCATGACTCCAGAAGTGTGTTATTAAGTTTCAGGTGTTTATATTTTTTTTTTTTGAGATTTCTTTTGTGATTGATTTCTATTTTCAATGCACAATGTTGTGATAGCATTGATAGGGTGATTTCAATGCTTCTGTTTTTATTTAATCACATTTTGTGAACTACCATGTGATGCCTTTTGAAGAAAGTTATATGTGCTGCTGAGAAGAAAGTGCATTTTCTCATAGTATTGTAGAACATTTTTTAGGTATATATAAGTTCATTTGTTTAAAAGTATGGGTTAGCTCTGATATTTCTTTGTCGATTTTTTGCTTAGTTGATCTGTCTCTGTGAAAGTGGGGTATTAACTTCACCCACTATAATTGTGTTGATATATGTTTGGTCCTTTATTTTCAGCAGCATTTGTTTTATGAAGTTAGATGCTCTAAAATTTGATGCATATATGTTTGCAAGTGTTATTTGTTCCTGTTTCATTGTTTCCTTAACTAGTATGTAGTGCCCTTCTTTCCTTCTTCTGATCAGTTTTAGCTTGAAGTTTACTTTGTCTGAAAGTAAAATTGCTACCCCTGTTTGCTTTTGAGGTCCTGGTGTATGAAATATTGTTTTCCATACTTTGATTTTTTTTAGTCTATGAATTTCTTTCTGGATTATGAATTTCTTGAATGCAAGAGATTGTTTGATTCTGTTTTTTTGATCCAGTGTGCCAATCTATGTCTTTTAATTGGAGAACTGAGGCTGTTTACATTGAGAGTTATTACAGACAGATATTGATTTATTCATGTCCTTGCATTATTTTTCTTTTTGTTGCTTAGCTATTTGTCTTGCTCAATACATTCATTCTATCTAGATTTTTGGCTTTGTTGGCTTTCTTGTCTCTGATATTCTTATTTTTGGAGTGCAATATATCTTTAAAAATCTAGTACAAGTTCTCTAGTTATATATGATTCAAATATTCTTTTTTCTTTTTTGTCTTTTTGGGACAGGGTCTCACTATGCAGTTCAGGTTGGCTTTGAACTCACTTTATAACCCAGGCTGGCTTTGAACTCACAGCGATCCTCCTGTCTCAGCCTCCCAAGTGCTGCAATTATAGGCTTGCACCACGACGTGAGGCTGATTCAAATATTCTAGTCAAAATATGTGGGTTGCTTCTTTGACTTTAATTTTTTGACAGGGAAATATTTTTCAAACCTTCATGGGAAAAGTATCAGTAGTTTTCTTATTACTGTTCTTGGAAAGTTTTTCATAAGAAAATTAAACAAATGGAATAATTCCTATTTCTTAAGGGAATGACATGAAAACGTAGAAAGTATTATCTTTATGCAAAGAACATATAGGAGAAAAAATGCACATACATATCTAATAATATCAACAAGAAAAAAGACATTGCATGAAAGATGAAACATAATGAGAAGTTTTCAAACATAAGTCATTAAAGGGAAGGCAAATACAATGGCTTTTTATGTCAATAATAAAATACTGCCAAAGGAAAGGATATGGTACACTTTTCAAGGGACAAGAACATTGAAAGTAAGATATTATTTAAATATATCAGACGTGACAATAAATTGAAGAAAAATAGTACCCATTTATTAGTTGGAAAGGAAAAACTAATGACAGATGACATGAAAAAGACAGTGTTTTAAATCTTTTTCCTTCAGCATTTATCAAAAAGTCAACTGCTGTCTGAGAGCTGGATAAAATACTATATAGAGTAAATTGAACCAAAATATATAGGAAAAAAGAAAATGACAGAAAGAGCAATTTACTAGATTAATTGCTGACCTGCAAGTTACTCCAGATCTCAAAATAACATACCAACTCCTGTAGTCGAGGGTCTATGGGAAAAACTAGAATTCAATTCTAGATTGCCTTTTATATTTAAGACTCTCGGTTAGGCACTCAAGATATACTGTTGAATAATAAATACATAATTATTGCCATTATAAAATTTATAACCTAGCAATTAAGAAGTCTCATTTCTTAAGTCAACAGCTAGACAATTAACACTTTAAAAAAATTTTAAGATAGGATCTTGCTATGTTGCAAAGGTTGGCCTTGAACTCTTGGGCCCAAGTGATCCTATCTCAGCTTCTCAAGTAGTTGGGGCTATAGGCCATCTTCATTAATGTCAGTAGGGCTAAGGGTAATGGAGGGACAGGGCAAGATTCTATGAGACCTTATCACAGAAGAGCCGAGTCAGTCTAGGAGGCCAGAGATGGATTCTCTCCCAGAGTGACACGTATGATTTAAAGAACAGAGAGGGAAGGGACAAAAAATGTTTTGGACAAGCAAAAGAACCTCTGCAAAGGCTCTGGGATGGGAAGAAGTTTGGTATGTCTGGGAATCTCAACAAAACCACTTCAGCTGCAGTTGAGCAAGAGAAGGCCAGACTAGGAGAAAAAGGGGACAGAAGGGCCAGTTCACAAGGACCTGCTGATTTTAGAGTTCATTTTAAAGTAAATGGAAAATGATTAGGGAATTGTAAGAGAGAAAATGAGATTCATTTCACCTCTAGCAAGTGGACTTTCACAGATATGCAGAAAATGAATTAGAATTAACTTTGAAGTTTAATTTAGGAGAGAGATGATGATTGTTTTGATTGAGGAAGTTAAATTAGAGAGAAGAGGGAGTTGAGAGATAACTGGGGGATAACATTGATACATCTGGGTAATTGATTTGATATAGAAAATGAGCATGAAACAGGATTCAGAGCTTTCAAATGTTCAGATCCCTGATTCTGGAGGGTAGGATGGCAATGGTTGCCCAGCAACAGCAGGTTGCCTTTCTATGCTCAATCCCACCTCCATCTTGTAACCCAGCCCAGCCTACCAACACTTAGCATTGTCAAGTTCTACCAGAAAATACCTGAGAACATAGCTAGTAGAAAAAGGGTCAAACAGAATAATAGAGCTGACTGTGCAATGTGTAAGATATCTGCATAAAATTTAGTTCTGATTTTATTATATCATTTTTAATGTGCATGAATCCGCTACACAGTTTTGAAATGTATTGTTTTATCCACATACCCCTATAGTAGAGATTTAATCCAGAGCTTCATGTGTGATAGGCAGTTGCTCTACAGGTGAGGTACATCTCCAGCCCTTGACTATTTTTCACATTTAGTCTTTCCAATAATCTAGAGCTAGAAAAAAGGACTTGCTTCAGAGAGTCAAGCTTTGGCCCTCTTTCACTTGCACTCTACTCTCTAGGATGAGAGGTCCATGGAGCCAAGGGCACATGGTCCCTTGAGCTAGTGCCTCTTTTCAAACATTCTCCTCTCAGTAGTCTCAAGCTTGTTTCCAGGACCTGCATGGGCCATACCCTGGAGTCTGGCTTCTGAATCTGGAATCTGGAGTCTGGAGGGTGTGCAAATAGGTTGGAAATGTGGCAAGAGGAATCTGCTTGTGGGGACGTGCTCAGGACTTCTTGTTGTCCTTGTGGACCGGGTTGCCTATTCTGAGCAGCTCCCTGCCTTGGAGCCAGCCAACTATGGAATGAAACCTCTACAAACAGTGAGCTAAGTATAGCTTTCTTTCTTTAGCTTTGGGTGTTGGGTATTTTGTTGCAACAATGAGAAAAAGTAACTAAGACCTGAGTTGTAGGCAAGGTATTTTGTTTAGCCTTTGGAATGCAAAGATAAATAAGACAACTTTCTGTCCACAAGAAACTTAGAAGCAAAGACATATGTAAACAGCTCCTGGTCAAATGAGGCTGACTGAAATAAACATCACTTGGAGCACTCTGGGAATTGAGAAGAGGAAACAAGTTTTTATGACTAAGGGAGTTCAGGGAAGGCTTCACAGAGGAGAAAGAGAAGCTGCAGTTTTCTTAGAATTGAAAGATATATACTCAAATCATGAAAAGTTATTTATTGCCTCTAAACCTCAGTGTTCTTTTAGGGATTTAATAAGATAATATATCTGGAAATATCTATCATAGTGCCTGATATATTAAAATGTTTAATAAATGTTGCTTATTCTTCTCTTTATTCCTTTAAAGAATTTTTTAACTTCATGAAAATAATCTACCGTGTATACAGTTATGCATATGTTCAGGTTGCCCTGAAAACATACCAAGGATGTATGTGTGTGTGTGTGTATGTGTGTGTGTGTGTGTGTGTGTGTGCTGGGAAGGTTAAAGATACCTGGAAAAAAATCTCCTTGAGATGACACTTTTTCTTGCATCCCAGCACTCTACATATTCAATAATTGTTCAATGTTGTGGACTAATGTATTCAATAAATGTTCTTTGAGTAGATTATCAAATTAAGATTCACAGGAAGCTCATGGAGGCTTCTAAGGTTGGATGAGGGTAACCTGGTAAACTTGTAACATTCAGAGATTGTAGTTTCCTGAGCACTGACAGGTCCTGCTGCAGCCACCTCAGAAGTATTTTTCCTTTGTGGAACCTCTTGTGTGACTTCTAAAGTCACACTACTTTGCATGGGCACAGATACTACACTAGTAGACACTATTCATCTAAATATCTGGCCTTAGAGAGCCAAGGAGACATAAAGAGGGATCCCTGTTGATTCTGCACCAGATGTGGCAGAACACCACAGCTAATATGTAGGGAAAACAACCCTGCTATTCCAACTTCTTTTACAGAGTGAACTGCAAACCAGATCCAGAAAGTCTTCCTATGACTGAAGCAACTTTGGATTCTAAAAGCTACAATGTTCTCTGCTTCCTTTCCTAGAGAGAAATTTCTTCCAATCTGTTATTTTACTATTTTGCTTAAAACTGTCAAATAGTTTCCCATTACTTATAGGCTGGAGAAGGAAGACCAGTGGTTTTAGTACATACTGGCACCTTCCCATCTCACATTAATTTTTTTCTCCTTCCCACCACTGAACCACTGACAGGGGCTGTTTGTCTAATTTCTTATCCGCCCCCCACCCCTGCAATACTCATGCGCAGACACACACACACACACACACACACACACACACACACACACGGCAGTCTCAATGCAGCTATTAGCTCAAGGGTCACTTTCCCAGAGGAGCCTTCCTGCACTGGACCATTGTCACAGTTCTGTAATATATATCCTCAGTGAGCCCTAAGTGTGAAGGTTATTGTCCAAAGCTTCACAGTGTGAGGTGGGGTCTGAAACACAACCAACCCTGGACAAACATAATAATCAATTCAGCATGTAATAAAAAGAAAAGGAGCAGGCTGCCAAGATCTCAGACACTTGGTAGCATGTTGAATGAGGGTAGCCTGTGGAGACTAGATGCCAGTAGCATGCCTCTGCAAACACACCAAAGGTACCCCGGGGACCAAAGTCATACTCTCACCTCTTTATTTGGAGAGCATTGACTTAGAGTGTAGCACATAGAAAGTACTGGTGTATTCCCAAGCCCCCTAACACCACAGGGTGTTTCATAAATACACATATTCATGATATCTATTTTTTATCTGGGGTAGAGGACAGGAGAAGGTATCCCATTAACCTAACATTTTATGTTTCATGGTGATGTGTAGAATGTATAATATTGTATTAATTCTCATTTAATAACTTCCTTCCAATCATCCCAGCTGATTAAAATATCCAATACTTAAAATACATTATAATACAAGTATTTATATTAATATAATACTTATATTAATTACTATATTAGTTATAATAATACTTATATTAAAATCTTTGCCTCTGCAAAGGAGTTGGTTCCCTGGACTGCTTTGGATTTCCGGATCCTTGTGTTTATTCCTAGGAGAGGTAAAAGAGCGTCGGATTTGGAGTGGGGAACCCTAGATTTAAATTCTCATTAAAACTCTTTTAAAAACTCATGTTCATTGCAAGTCACTCAGTTGCCCCATGCTGCAAGTTCCTCAGCCATGAAGACCTTCCCTGTTGATCCTGGTGAAGACTGGATGAGATGAGGCTTGGGAAAAGACATGGCCCAGTCCTGGCAGGTAGAGCCTGTTCCCGCTCATAAATATTTTCTCCCTTGATGCTTGATTATTTTATTCATATGGCCAGTGTGAAGATAAGCTTCCCTCATTGCATCTAGTGCTACAGAATATTCCTTCAACTCTCCTCAGAACACAGTGAGGACAGGTGGTAACTACCACTGAGATAACCAGGGAAGACTCTTGAAGGACACTCAACAGTTGTCCCCCAAGGTGGTAAGAAACCATTGTGGGCAGAGATGAGGGGTTAGGCTTCAGTGGGCAAGGCGTGTTCAAGGAGAGTGTCCTCACACAGGAGGAGGGCAGTTGGTGCTGAGGTTTTGTTGCATTCAGAAGACCTCTTCTATATGACTCTGCAAGCTATCATCTGAGTGGTAGTAACTGAAGTTAGCTTTGTATTGTAGTCTATCTAGCTTCAGCACTTTCTGGGTAAGTTTATGATCTCAGCAAGAATTTTACCTCTAAGTCTCAGAGTCATCACCTATAAAATAGGAAATACTTGCATCTGCCTCATAAAGTTGGCTGAATGTTAACAAGATAAGGTGAGTAAAAGAAGCATCCTGGATGAATGCCTGGTGAACAGGAGATGCTGAAATATTAGCTGACATTACCATTGGTAGTCATTTACTATAATGCTTGTGCATATGTGTATCATACCTGAATATATTTGTAAAAGGGGAAAAGATGGGGAAAACAAGGTTAAAGGCAGATGAGACAAAACTCAAACAGCTAATCAATGAAAAGAGAAATAAGCAGAGGATAAAAAACAAAGTGGGCAGAAAAGACAAAGCTCAAAACTGAACAGTGGCACCCCTGTATGGAAACTGGGCCCAGTTACTTGTGTGCTGCCAGGTTTTAGAGTGAGGCTGGCCTTGACTAGAAATGAATGATAGTATCTCAGAAGGATTTTCTGGGTAGATATCATTTTCCTGCACTTGCCCGCCCCTCTTCTTCATCATAATCAGCCAAGCTTTGCTGAGCACCTGTGATCCACTGGACCAAGAGAAATAACTAAGACACAGTTTTAGATCTTGAAAAGTTCATGGTTTGTTTAGTGTTCCAAAACCCAGTAAAGGTTCTAGGCCTCTACACAGAGTTTTGTTTGTTTGTTTGTTTTTGGTTTTTCTCCGGTACCGGGAACCGAACTCACGACCTTGCGCATGCCAGGCAGGCGCTTTTGCCGCTGAGCTAAATCCCCAGCCCCTCTACACAGAGTTTTGGAGCCAACTCAAGTTCTACGTTTCTTTCTTGATGGGCTCATCCTTTGCAAGTTGGTGGGCAGTGGAAGGCAAGCCCTCACATCCAATTGAATCCTTTTTCTTCCCAAACACCTTTCCCCCTTTTTTACTATTTCAGCTTTTCTGCATCAAAAGTACTTGTATAAGTTAGAAAAATTAAAGTACATTTGAGGTGCTTAGGGAAGAGATTTTATAATCATACACTGCCTTCTGAGTGAGCTATAGAAGCTGAGCCAATGGTAAAATCTCTGGAAGGGAAGGAGAGAAAAGTTGGCTGACTCTGTTGTCCAGTATGGCATCATGCTATCACCTTTCTGACTACAAAGACTGGAAGTGAGTCCATAAAATCGGGCTGCAGACTTAGCCACAGCATTAACAGGTTAACCCCATGTCAAGCAGGCCCAGGGTAGACATTTTCTTGACAGGCACTCTGACAACCTCAAGAGATTCAGAGCACACAAGTGAAGGTGGTCTCCACTCAGACAGTTCCAGGAAAACCTGTGGAACACTGCATTGTCCACAAGCTATTTTGCAGCTGCTTCAATTAAAGAATTAAACTATATTTGAGTGGCAGCAGCATTCGCACGAACCAAATTGTATTCCTTCTTGGAAAACAAGCTACAGACCACATCTTTATTGTGCAGACACTCATTAACAAATATGTAAAACAAATACCAGTCAGGAAAAGATGTTTTCCTGCTTTGGAGATTTTTATAAAAACCATTTAATTCAATCTGGCACGCATGGCTGAACCTGAAATGGCTACAATGTGTAACTGGTGGGAAAGCGTGACCAAATAGTTCTATCAATCTACCTTCTGCAGGACAAATATGCCCAGAACTCAACGGGGGTTAGGAAGGAGGAGACATCTCCCTTTACTATTTCTGAATATAGAAGAAGCATTCATACATTCAGTATATTTCTTGAGGAAAAGCAATGCTGATTGCTTATAACCAAGGAAGTTCCTCTATCTTTCCCCTTGCTCTGGAGCAGTACAGACCACACTTACAGAGCCTAGGGCCATTTACAGGGAAATCTAAAAATTGGATTTTCATAGAGCATGGTGTTACATGCTAGTAACCCCAGTACTGTGGGAGGCTGAGGCAGGAGGTTTGCAAGTTTGAGCTCAGCTTGAGCAATTTATCAACTTAGATATTGTCTCAAAATAAGAAATGGGCTGGGGATGTAGCTTAATGTGAAGGACCTGAATTTAATACTCAGAACCGAAGAAAATGGCTTTTAAAAATCTATGGATTTTCACAAGAGTCCCAAATTATTTCATATTTCATTTTTAAAATGTAGGACATGCTTTTTGTGCTTTTAAAGTGTCCACTGGTATTATCTGGACTCTAGACTCTGTTCTAAGGCCCAGACTCAAGTGAACACAGAATTCAAGGTATAAGATCCATCTTTTAAAGAAAGTGTATATCTAGTGATTCTTTGAATATTTATTGATATCATTTTTCATGTGAATTAAAAATAGTTAGCTTTTCAATCTCTTAAGGTATATCACTGCACCCTGAAGCTAAGGAGTGAGTACAGAAATACAAAAAAGAAAATAAAGAATCAAGCTAAGGAGAGACAGTATTTTTGTTCTGCTTTACCTCTAGAAATGGAAGTTCATGTGTACTTTGCTGTTTTGAAAGAATAAAGAAGTAAATGAGGTATGTGAAGAAGCAGTTGAAAGGTGAGAGAAAAATAGGTCTTATGGAATAAAGCCTGCCTCTGTTCTGTGACTCAATAGGAGGAGAGAGAGGCCGTGGGGAGAAAAGGCAGAATCCTTTTCTTATCCTGGGCCTTGCACATAATTATTAGTACAGTGATCACTATTGTTGACATCAAGTGAAGAGGAGGACTGGAGTTAAATGGCAAACCCAGCCTTCCAAACCGAATCATTTCCAACAGAAAATACACTAGAAACAGAATTAACCAAAGTAGTCATCACTATAGTAGGATTTTCTGGGCCGTGGCTACATGGATGCTAACCTATGATCAGGGAAAAGCAGTTGTCTTGGTTGGATGTGGCAGACAATCATTGGAAGTGTTTATAAAATTTTTAGTCATCACCTCGTCCTTACTATTCAGAAAAAGATTGCAGCCTAGAGGCAGGAATACTTGTGGGCAAATGTTTTGCCAAAATAAGTCATTATTCTGAGTAAGTACAAATGAGAAGCCAAGGTATAATTCAATAACCAGCTTTGATATTTCAATATGCAATATACTCAATCAGGTATTTCCATATACACAAATATTGAAAGTCAATCATTACAAGCCTAAGTACCTTCATTTATGGGGTTTACAGGCTTTGTGTTAAGAGCTATTAATTGATGGAGAAGTTAGAAAAACGGCAACAAAAATTGAGTATGAAATAGAGCATAGACTCTCTAAAATGTGCAGAATTTTCAAAGATCAAAGGAGAGTCCCATTTCAGAAAGTTATAGTTTAGGAAAGAGCTGAATCCCAAATGAAGACATTATTATAAATCTTATTATATAACCTGATAATTCTGACGCTTGCAAAAGCATAATGACATCTGTCTCAAAGTGCATAAACTTTCCACATAAAATAAGCTGGATAGAAAAATTTTATCCTAGTTATTTCTTATCACCATTCTGCAATTTTACACGGTGGTAATTATTTCAAAAATATAAGTAAATTACTGAAAATGTATTGAAATTTTTCTGTATAAGTAGGTATTAAAATCTGCATAGTATAGGTCCACGAGGTCTCTTGCTTCTATACCTGAGACATTTCCCTATCAACTATAATAAAAGATGGCAGAGTCCCTCCTATCTTCTCTTCCTCATTGCCCAAAGACATAAACAAATGTTTCAGATGATCTTGACAGAGCTTAGACCAGAAAACAAAACAGGACCCTTTCATAAAGATTTTTTTGCTAGCGTCAAGGGTTTCTGCTCCACCTGCTTTCTTTCTCCAAGCCACCCAATCCTGTAACCCTTTTTCACAGGGCCAGCTTCAAGGCATACAGCTTGCACAGTTTCACAGGCACTCATATTCAGAAAGGGCTCAAAACAGCCCTGCACTTGGCTTCATGCTTTGCTACTGTCAATGTGAAATTCTTAATAATATCATCACTGACCTTGCTTTGTAGGTGAAATCTAATGGGACAGTAGAACACGCACAGAAGTAGAGGAAATGCGCACAATATGTGTGTGTCTAGGGTTCCTTGCCACCCAGTTAACATACAGCATTTGCTGTGCCCCGTGAGCACAAACTTCTGGTCAAACCACCATAAATAGGAACTCAGTGAGATGCTAGTAAGGGCAAGATAATGTGTGTAAGCAGAAATGAAAGAGCTGACCACCCCAAGAGGCCCCACTCTGTTCATATCAGAACTTTTATTTTGTTTTGTTTTTCTGAGACAGGGTACTTGCTATGCAGTTCAGGCTGGCCTTGAGCTCACTTTGTAGCCTGGGCTGTTCTTGAACTCACAACAATCCTCCTGCCTCAGCCTCCCAAGTGCTGGGATTACAGGTGTGCACCACCATGCTCGGCTACACATCAAAAGTTTTTCAGAATATAGGAAAAAGTCAATGACATTTTAAGAAACACACATGACCCAAGAACTCTATCATATCCTTTCTTGCTTGTATTATTCCTCTTTATTAGTTGGTTCCTTTTGCTGAAAACAATCATATGGAAAAAGGAAAGCTAGGGCAACACGTCACTCCTTTTTAACATGTTACTAATCTAATGATAGAGTTTTGGTAAAAAGTGCACATACAAAAAAGTAAAATAAAATTGGTTGAACTAGTGCAGTGTTTCCAGTGTTCTGGTAAAAGCATATACATATATGTATGCATATACAGACTATGAAATACAAATGATATAATCTTGGTAATTCTGTATACAATTTAAATGTTCTTATATTAGGATTTGAATTTTCTATGCACATTATCAAAAGAATAAAATTAATGTTATTTATTTAAAAATCTTCATTTTTCTTTGCTTAGAACATGAAATAACACATACAAAATACCATGACAAATTGAGAGACTGAAAGAAAAGAGAAAGCCTTATATTTTAGTAACTTTAATATCATTTTTCTGAAATAGATGCTTGCCATTTTCATAGCCTTTCCAGTTCTCAATTTTCTTAACTTGGTGCTGTTACATTTTCCCTTTTTTTGTCATGTATTTCATGGGTATCATCAAATGGATAGAAGCTAAAAGCCAGAAAAACCTTGTGGACTACTTGTTGGGAAGAGAGACCCAAAGCTGCCTTTCGATCACTAAAGGGAAAGACTCTAGTAGGAGAGAAGATAGAAGCTGGTAATTAAGGGAAAGAGGAGGATGGGTGAGACCCACAAATCCCAAGGAAACCAAAGCAGACTCATGGGCTGCTGCAGGGAGCAACACCTATCTACCTGTGTGGCCTCCTGATCTCAGAGGAACAGGAAGTGATACATGGGAATGGGCTGGGCTGGGCGTGTGGATTCAGAAGAAAGAGACTGACGGAAAAGACTCCCCAATATTTTACCTTCAAAAAATATTTCAGAAATTCGGTAGCATGAAGAAAGTAGTATTTAATACCAGTTAGGAATAATGTTTCAGCCTAAATTGTTATTTAGTACAAGTATCTATCCCCTATATTAGATGTTTCTACAAGAGCAAGACAAACTTACATGAAGAGATATCTGAGAATGAGTTATCTAACATGTATTTACCAACACTACACACACCCTAGGTGTCCGATAGAACAGGGATATGACAATTGCCATCATTCCTTAGACAAAAAGTTCTCAGCCTCAGAAACTAGTGTTTCTGCTATTTCTAGCCTTTTAGGATGGCTAATGTGGAAAACAGTAATATGTGCTACTTAAGGACCTGAGTGTGGGGAAATATATAGAAGAATGGGTATAGCAGTGGAAATCTCAGCCTTATGGCTGTAATGGTTAGACAGTCCAGATAGAATATTTTATCTTGTTTGTCAGCTGTTCTTCAGACAAAGGATTACTGTCAAGAACATATAAAGAATTTGAAAAAGTCAGACCTCCCAAATTTAAAGACCCAATCCAAAAACGGGCATCTGAGATGAATGCACACTTCTCAGATGAAGAAATACAAACAGCTAATAAATATATGAAAAAATATTCAACATCACTGGTCATTTCAGGAATGCAAATTAAAACAAGATTTTAATCTTGAGATTAAATCTGACCCCCTGAGATTCTATCTCACCACAGAAAGAATGCCTATCCCCAAGAAATCAACCCATAAAAAATTCTGGAGGGGCTGTGGGGAAAAAGGAACACTTTTCCACTGTCAGTGGGAGTGTAGCCTGGTACAACCACTGTGGAAATCAGTGTGGACATTCCTCAAAAAATGAGGATTGGAGGTTCCACTTGACTCAGCTATTCCCCTTCTTGGTATCTTCGCAGAGGAATTAAAAACATCATACCACAGTGATATATGTGTGCCCCTGTTTATAGCAGCAAAATTTGTAATATCTTCACCTTGTAAACAAACCAAATGTCCATCAGCTGAGACATGGATAAAAAGTTGCAATTCTTTTTTACAGTGGAGTACTACTCAGCCATAAAGAAGGATAAACTGGAGACTTTTATAGGTAAATGGGTGCAACTCGAGACCATACTCATAAATGAAATAACCCCGATGCACATGTGTACATATCACATTGTCTCCCTAGTGTGAGAAGCTGAAAGAGTAAATAAGATCCAAAATGTACAATAGATATTGTAAAATGGGAAGAAACTTCAAAAGAAAAGTGAAACTGGGATGGGGGATGGAGAAAAGAAGGGAGGGTAAAGCAAAACTATGGTAGCTAAAATAGTTATACCACTAATTTGTCTTAGTTTATTGAAAAGAAAGGTTTGTGCTAACATTGTTTGGACAATTAAATGCTTATATCTTGTACTCTGAGTAACTAACTTAAAGATAGCAATACACAATGTATTAACCATTGTTACCCTCCTATAATCTTGCTTTGAAATTTTATTTTTTTGCTTTAAAGTTTTTTTTTTAAAAGAATATTTTATCTTCATATGTAAATTGACATTTGCTTAACTACAAAGAAAACTATAACTTTGGCATGGCTATGAAATAGAAATAAGCATAAGTCATTTACACAAATATCATTTTTCTCATAGTGTAAGAGCATGTCTTGGTTACTTTTCTCTCGTTGCTGAGACAAAATACCCAACGCCCAAAATGAAGGAAGGAAAGGTTTATTTAGCTTACAGTTTGTGGAGGTTTCAGTCCACACTTGGCTGGCTCCAAGGCAGAAGATAGCAAAGCAACAAGAGCAAAGGGGGGAATGGCAGCCGAACAGCAAACAGCCAGAGCAAACGGGAGGGATGGCACCAAGCAGCCTCTTTTTCTGCCTTACTTTGTAAACAGGCTACCCCCACCTAAGGGGAGTGTAGCTCTCACATAATTTCCATGCCCTCCTCTTCCACAAGCTCAGGATGTATACAAAGTAAGCACCCTGGCTTCCTGTTGAGTCACTTAGCCAAACCTCTAGACTCCCCAAGTTGACACAATGTATCAGCCATAACACAGCAGTTATAGAAGTATCAGAACTACTTTGATGTAGGTTTATTTTTATTATGACACCAACTTCTATATTAGAGTTCTGTAACAGAAAGTTTAGTACTAGTCACAGGTGGTAGTTTTATTCCCAAATCACATTTCTTTGGTTCATGTTCCAGTGTGTGTCCTCATATAGCATGGCCATCTGCCTGCAACTTCAAAAATAAGCGCAGAAAACATTGTTTTAGCCTGGAGGCTAAGATGCAGTCATCATCATCATTAAGTTTATAGATGACGTTAACCAGAAGAAGTGCAGGGTGGGTATTTCAGATAGGAATAATGTCAAGGTACAGACCAGGAGAGAAGGTTTAAATCATAAAATAAATGATGAGGATGGACTGGCTTTGTGTTTTCGTGAGTAGATAGGATAAGGATCCACTGGGGTTGTGGGGAATGAAGCTGGTATAAATTTCTGGGACGTAACATTATGGGTCCAACTGTGCTAACGTAAATTCAAAACCTTGCAAAGATTTTTAGCCAGTCTATCCTTGCTTAGAGAGAGGTGGAAACTTAATTTTTCCTTTAGGAGCTCAAACCGCCATTGGGATTTGTATAGTGTTGACGTAATCAAGGATAAAAATATTCTGGGGTTTGCATAAAAGGAAGTGGATTGTAGAAAAAGATCCTTTTGTTCTCCTCTTATCCTCATCCCTTCCCATTCAATCTGTCCACATATCCATTTATCTTTTTATATCTGTCTCCTCACGTATCTTATCTGTCCCCTTCTGCCTTGTTTGCTCCAATTCATAAGTCTATGTGATCTGTTTTCTACAGAGTACTAGGGTCTTCCTCCTAAAACTTCATCTGTTCATAGCAGTTCCTGTTAAATCCCTTCACTGGCTACTCTTTTGCTCTTAGACTAAACAGCAGACTCCTCCTGGTGATCTGCATGCTCCATATGATCTGGCTCCTGCTTTAGCTACCTGACTCCACTTCAGATCACTCTATTACTCTCCTCTCTGTTCTGTGACTCCTTTGGACTTTCTTCTGAGATCCCTACAGTACTTCCTCTGACTTCTCTTAAGGCCACCTCATTTTTTCATTCAGTTATCTGCTTCAGTGCTCCTCAGAGACAAGTCTTTACTACTTTAGCTAAAATACTCACATTCCTAGACTCTCCAACCCTATTACATTTCCCACTCTGTGCAGTCATTATCTTTTATTTGGTTACTTACTATTATTTGTCTCTGTCCTAGACTGACTCTGAGCTCCTCGAGAGCAAGAGGTCATGTGTGTTCCCTTCAGAGTTTATTCCCAGAACTTAGCACAGTGCTGCCACAAGGATTTGATAAATATTTATCTTAATACAAATTAAATATTGATAAATATTTATGTCAATAAATAATTATTGAATATCTACATCTATCACCTGTCGCAAGGCCACTGCCAGTGTCAAGCCTACTTAACATCTGGACTTCTGAGTTCTATGGTGAGTTCTAGGAAGGGTGTCTGCAGCCACAAAACTTATTAATGTACTTGCATAGTAAAACTAACTATATTCAAGTCTCTTCAAGTAGGACAGATGGTTATTATGCATGGCCATGTGATCTCTGAATCTTCTATTATAGCAGTGGTAGTTTTTAAAAAGCATGTATTTTAAAAAAATTCTGGTACTTCCCACCCACATTGTCTCTGCCTTGTAGAATGCTTCTGAATTTCCTATTACCTTCATTCTCATTAAGGTGGTTTTAACATCTGTCTTCTAGATCCAAAATAATGACAAAAGAGACAACTGAATGGGTCCTCATCCCCGATAGCCTCTTAAGCAGGCATTCAGCTCAGCCCAGAGCCATTCCTCCTCTTTCTCCAGTGTTTGCTTTTCCCTAGACAGCTTTCAGTCCATTTGACTGGCTTAGATTCAAACACATTTAAATTTTGAAAGCTGAGCTTTATAACTCAAGATGCTTACATTCTCTGAGTCATGTCAGTTTATCAAAAGAGCACATGATGCAACTTTGAGAGGGCATTTCCGGAGGCAGAGCTAGGATTCCAGAAATGAGTAAGGGAGCAAGAGGATGGCTTATGCTTTGATCAACACTCATTCCCCAGGCCACATGGTGATTTCATCAGTGAACCAAAGTGTGTGCAGATCAAACCATGGAAGCCGGTGCAGAACAGACACCCAATTAGTTATAATAACCTTTGACTGGTAAGTGAAAGGAAAGAACTACGGAAACATGGACACCCAGAATGAATTTCAGGACCAAACCATACTGAGTTTCCTATCTGATGTGTCAGCCGGAAGGCGGCCCTCCTGAGAGATGTCCTGTGCATTCATTAGAATGCAGGGAGCCAAGTGATTGGGAAGCCACATCCCCAAATGGGCTTTACAGTTACTGTAAATGAAAAAGGGAGGCCATATATTTTTAAGAGAGAAAGTCATATAAATCTGACAGCTCCATTCCCGTTATAGCAAATCCAAGTCATCTCTAGCCAAACCACTCTATTTTCTTGACAGAGACTTGCACAGTGGGAAGGCACTATGAAAAATCAGTGGTAATAACCACAAACCACTTATGGTACACCATGGGCTAAATTGTGATGTTTTGGGGTTCATTTGGGGCAAGGTGGGGCAAGATAGGTCACCCTCAGTTTTCAAACACACATACACACACACACACACACACACACACACACTTCAAACCCTTTACTCAACCAACACAAATGCAGCCACAGCCTCACACAAGATAAATTATAAAAAATGTGTTCCCCCCTTAAATTTCATTAAGCTTTTCTGCTATGAATACTTATTTTCTGCTGTGTTGAAATAAACTGACAGGGACAAAAAGAGTATACTAATGTTTTCCAGGTCAATCTGCAAATATCAAGAGTGATATCTATCAATATTTATAATGCACAAACCCTGCTATAGTTTGGATATGATTTGTTCTCCAAAGGCCTCTGTGCTGGAAGTTTGACCGCCAGTATGATGTGTTGAGGTGGTGGAACCTTTCAGAGATGGGCCTAGTAGGAGATAGTCAGGTGATGGGAGCACTATCTTCATTGATGGATTATTGCTGACTCGTAGAGCTAAGTCAGGTCTTATGTGACTGGATTTTTTTTTTTTTTTTTTTTTTTTTTTTTTTTTTTTTTTGGTTTTTTCTCCGGTACCGGGAACCGAACTCACGACCTCGCGCTTGCCAGGCAGGCGCTTTTGCCGCTGAGCTAAATCCCCAGCCCCTGGATTTATTTTGTACTAGGGATTGAACCCAGAAACTTCACACTGAACTTCATCCCCAGCCCTTTATTTTTTTTTTATTTTGAGACAGTGTCTCACTAAGTTGCACAGGCTCAGCTTGAACTTGTGATCCTTCTGCCTCAGACTCTCAGTTCTTGAGAGTAGGCTGTTTATAAAGGAAAAGAGCCACATACTTGGTTCTTTCTGCATGTGGCTGGTCCTTTCTTGAGTTCTCCACCATGTTGATGCAGCCAAAGGGCCCTCACTGGGTTGCTGATGTCATACTGTTTAGATGCTCTGATTACTAGAATTGTGAGCCAAATAAACCTCTGAACTTTGTTACCTTTAGTAGACCTTTTGTAATAGCAACACCAACTAGATGAATATATACCTTTCATTATAAGGATGCTATTTTTAGATATTTTTACTATAGACTTGTAAAAATACACACAAACATCTTTACCCACCTTTTCTGGACCAAAATACCTGGCATACACAACTTAAAATGGAAAAGGTTATTTGAACTCAGAGTTTTCAGGCCATGGCTGGCCAGTGCCGAGGTAGAAACATCATAGCGAATGAGCATGGTGGAGCAAAGTTGTTTACCTCTTGGCATTAGAGAAATAGAGAGCGCAGGAAGAGAGCCAGGGAGGAAGGGGCTGGTGACGAGACGTGTCCTTCAAAGGTGTGGCTCAGGTGACTTACTTCTTCCCTTTGGGCTGGGCTTCTAATAACCCAGTCAGTTTGGGACTCATTAATGAATTAATCTGTCCATGAGGTTAGCATTCGCATAATCCAACTATCTTTTGAGGCCTTACCTTTGAATACTGTTGCAGTGGAAGTGCATGAGATTCTGGAGAATACTTCATATTTAAACCCTAACACCATTCTTCTATTTTTTTGTACTCAAGCAGCTGAATGTAGCTGGAGAAAAGCATATAATCAGGCAGACAAGTTTCACTTTAATATGACCTCAAGCTTCAACTGTGCTCCCAGTCCTGCTTTTCTAGTTTCTTGATCAAGTTTGCTTTTCAAATCTGATGTGTTTATTTTGTACAATTCTTTTCTCCTCAAAATCTCTTCTCCATTCATTTCTCTTTTGTTCAGCCAATGACTGACTTATGGTTCAAGCAATACTGTAAACCTTATTTTGAGGTTCTTTTTCTTTCCACCACCAAATCTATGCATGGTTGCCTTTGTACCCTTCACTCTCTTCCCTTACAAGTTGGAAGCGCTATTCCTCCTAATTTAGATTTTCTGCCTGAACATTTGTTTGTGCTCCAGACTGGTGCATGTTTGATATTCTACTTAGATCACTCATAAGCATCTCAAACTTAGCATGTTCTAAGTAAACCCCTGTTTTATGTTCGCCTTACAAACTTATCCCCCACTCCAAGTCTCCCCCACGATACTAAGTGGTTCCACCACTCAGTTGTTCAGGCCATTCTTCTTCAATCCCCATAATTATTCTTGTTGTTTACATTATTTTTTGTCTTTTAAATATGTTGGCCCAAGTCATCCATCATCATCTTGACCGGACTACTGAAATAGTTTCCTACCTGTTCCCACATCTACTCTTGCCCCATCTTTCCCTCTGTTCTCCACAGAGTAGCTGAGAAATCTTTAGGACATATGATCAAATTATTCCTCTGATTAAAATTCTCCAGTGGCTTCCCATTGCATTTCAGATAAAATGCAAGCTCCTTACAATATCTGGAAGAGTTGGCCTCTGTCTGTCTTTCCAATGTCACTTCATGGTATATTCCCCTCATTCACCACCTCTCAGCTACACTGACTTCTTTTAAGTTCCTTGAAAATGCCCAGTGCTTTCTTGACTAGGGGTTAGCAAATGCTGTTCTACATGTCCAGAATGCCCTGCCAGCTTTAGGTATACTTCTCTTTCCTTGGTAAGTATTTCTATGTACTTCGTTGCCCTTGTAGCACTTACCACAATGTATAATCATATATTTACTTCCTCATTTATTGTATATCTTTCTGCTGATAAATTTTAAGCTCCACAAGGCAAAGATCATTATACAGATACATATACCTAGCTGTTCCCGTGGGACCTTACATGCAGAAGTATATCAATAAATATTGATTAGTATTTGAGTAAATAAATGAATATAAAAATATTTGTTATAGAGTGGTATAATAGCAAGCAGTATAAAACCACTGTTTATTGATAAGCAACAGGTTATGTAAGTCATAGTATAGTACTAACACAGTTAGAGGTTTATTTGCACAAGTATAGAAAGCTATCCAAAGTATATTAAGTGAAAAAATCAAACTGCAGAACATTGTATTTTAAAAAGGTTTATGCCATACACAAATAATTATGCAATTCTCTATTACAGGGTGTTTAGATGATTGGTGTCATCCGTGGTGCCTCTGGCATAGGTTTCTTGGACCTTCACCAACTGCCAGAACTTCATCTGATTGGAAAAACCTGCAGCCCAAATTGGTGCCCACTGGTTCTTTTTGGTTCCTCTCTGGCTGCTTTATTGTACTTACAGACAGCCTAATGGAGGAATGTATATGTGGGGATAAGGAGTGGGATTTGTGTTCTTTCTTGCTTGGAGGTACTCAGCCTAGCCAGATTTATTTCATTTTGCTTGTGTTTTTCATCTGTCACTTGGAGGTCTTTAAATCTTTTAGTGGTTCAATTTAAGCATGCATAATGGATCACCTGGAGGGCTGTTAAAACCCAGATTCCTAGGCCTCATCCCATAGATTCTGACTCAGTAAAACTGGAGGGGGTTTAAGGATTCACCCTTCTAACAAGTTTCTAGATTATACTGATATCTGAGGCTGTACTTTGAGAACTGATACTTTAGTGGTATAACCTCAACTGTCCTTTCTCCATATATAGGAGATCCTGTGGGCAAATGTGATAAAGTCATGCAAGAGATCATCCATCTTTCTTGTTAGTTCTTATTCCAAAAGCCTTTGATTTCTCTGACAAACCACCAGAAATCTCTAGAGATGCAGTTAGTGGTTGTTTGAAATTTCTTTGCTCTTCCTCAGACAAGCTCCGGGCTTCTAGCCTTCAACCCTGCATTATACAAATTCCACACCACACCTTGGACTATGAGGTGTCAGATATGGGAAATCATGCATCACCCCTGCATTCACATCTTCATCACTACTATCCGCACCATCCCAGTGCAACCTCTTGTGGGTAGAGGGACTATTTATTGGGCGAAGTTACTGAAGGAAGGGGCTTCAGCCCTGTAGAAGAGCCCTGATATGTCAGTTATTCATTTCTACTCTTTACTGTGCCCCCATTTCCTTCTTCTGTTTCTTTCCCCAATATCAACTGAATATGTGTTCAGTGCCAGTCACTATACTGCAAAAGTTAGGGACAACAGACGTGGAAAACATATTTCTTACCTTCTAACAGTGTGGACCATAGTAGAAGAGATAAAAGAGAAAGATGTCTAAGTGTGGCTACCATAGAAAATCAACAATACATAGGTGGTATAATGCAACTACTTAGAAGTATAGAGAACACAGAGGTAGGAACAGCGACTGCAGAAATTAGGGAGCACTTCAAGAAGAAGATGCCAGTGCAGTGGTCACATGAACATGGAAAGAATATCGAGTCTATGCTTTGGGAAACAAAAAATACTAGACTCTTCCCTCAGTATGACTCTCTTCTATGCTATAGGAATTGGAGAAGGAGAAGCAGGAAAACAGTGTTTTCCCAAGCTTTTGCTTAGTGTCTCCAGATCTTTCCAACTGCAGCACTATTTTCCATGAGGAATTTGCCAACTTTCTAAATTTGTAGTTGTCATTGTGATCGAGGTGTAGTCTGCTGTGTACTCTAGGCTTCATATTCAAACACTAATGACATGCACGATTATAATGGGTGTAGCTCATGACTAGTATTCATGGTTTAAAAATCTCAAAGGGGCCTTTCTAGAGAAAGATTTACAATTTTCCATATAGTGTAACAAACTTAGTCTTATATATTTCATCTTCTGACATAGTACCTACACTTCAGTCTCACCAGAGAGATGGGCTATTGATTGATTTGTTTGTTTGTTTGTTTATTTATTTCACTATCCCCGTGTCATAGGAAATGGAGCACTCCTTTTTCCGGATATCAAAGGTGAAAGTACAATGCAGAAAGCCTTCTGGTGCCTCTGAACTTCTACTCTGCTAGCTGATCTCTAATCGTGTGGCCATTAGCAAGTTACTTCATCCCTTTATGGCTCCACTTTGCTCATCTCTAAGTGTAGATGATGCTGTTGCTTAAACTCATGAGGTGTTTTGTGAGAATGAAAGGAATTAATACATGTAAGCACTCAAAAACTATTAGAGTTTTTCCACTGACATTCAAACTAAGTAAGTACTTTTAGGTGAATTATTTCTTCTAGAAATTATTACTTTTTAAAAATTTTATTTCTATTATTTCTATTCTTTTCCCATATCTTTAATTGAAAACTATCTGGATTTCATGAAGGTCCTTTTTCAGACAGATCATGCATAATGTTTACTGCTTCAAAATGGAGATTCCTAAACTATTTCTATGGCTGAGCAGCTGTGTAGAGATTGGGAAAGAAAATTTTTCTTTCTGGTCTGTTGAAAGCATAGTATTTCTTGGTAACTCCCTCCAAGGTGATTATGAGGCACAAAGCTTCAAAAATGAGAACGTACACTAGATTGCAACAGCTGACCAGCACAAAAATCTTGAACTACCTCTTGCTATAACTGGAGGGTGACATGGTCAGGTCACAGACTCTTGAGTCAACCTGGGTGTGAATTTGACCTGTGATGTGTGATCTTGGCATTCCTTTGGTCATGACTCCCTTATTTTACTTATCTGGAAAAAAAAATAAGTAGATAAAAGTGCCTACTTCAAGGGAGTGTTGAGAGGACTACCGTGACTGTAGGTCTGAAAAGGCTTCCTTTGGTTTATTTTGAACTTCATTGGGAAAGGCCTTATTGATTTAGGGGGATTAATTCTCTTTCATGGACACGTCCCCTTTTCCATTTCATCGAATGCTTTGTGTTTACTCTGATCCCATGGTACCTTGATCTCCACTGAAGTCTGTCTTAGTCACTTTTCTCATCTCTGGGACATAATGTCTACCACCTGCAATTTAAGGGAGGAAAGGTTTATTGTGGCTCAAGGTTTGTAGAGGTTTCAGCCTATAGCAGCTGCCTCCAAGGCAGGGTGGCATGGCAGAGGGGCATGGTGGAAAAGAGTTGATCATGGCAAGATGGCTGGGAAAGAGAGAGGAATTAAAAGAGGAACTGGGAAGGGAGATAAACCCTTTCAGGTCATAGCACCAGTGATTTGCCTCTTTTGACCAGACTCTATCTCCTAATAGCAAGTCAGTTATGAGGCCCCATAATCCACTCATCCTCCAAAAGTCTGGCCTTCGAGTGCATGAGGCTCTTGGGGGACTTTTAGAAATAAATCCATAAGAAGCATCTAGGACCAAGTAAATCCCTTCTTTGAACCTTGATATTCTCAGTTGTAGAGACTAGATGATCTCTCAAGTTCCTTCTCATTTTAATATTCTATTAGTCTATGGATCTCAACTGGCATCCTTCCCAACTGATGCTTGGTTTTTACTGTTACAAAGCTAGATGCATTCAAGGGCAGTGTGGGCAACACAAATATCAGCCAATGGGCTAGACCTGCAAGTGAAGCAGCTCTGATGTCAAGAAGTATCGCCATAATTTTAGGCTCACATAACTTAGAGTAGAATTTTATAGAAAATAGAACTTTGGAAGTATTTATGGGAGTCATAATGGGACATTCTGAAGATATAATAATCCTTAATACAAAATTTCCTGGCTTTCTTTTGTGTCACTGGAACACAGTGTTTATGTTTCGTAATGTTAATCACATGCAATTCTTCTAAATCTGGGATCTAATGGATGCAAGAATCGGTCCAAATGTCAATTTTAAACATATGTTTTTTATATTGAGTAGACCTGCATGGTTCCAAACACCAGTTAACTCTTTGATGAAATTAGGGTCTGATTTTTTTCAGAAGTTATTCTAATTGTATTCAAGATGGGGAGAAATCCTCAGATCATTACAGCAATTGGGTCAGCAGAGGAATTAGAAGGCTACTTTCTGAAGTAAATCATGAAAGCCCGGGATGGCTCAGTGGATACTACTTACTTTGAAGAATGGAGGGAGTTAGGAAAATGTCAGGCAGACTTTGGTAGGATCTGGAAATTTGAAAATTGGACAGAAAAATGAAAGCCAATGTGAGAATCCTTTCGTGGGGATTTTAAATACAGATGGAGAACATACTGATTTTTTTGGTCATTAATAGTCATTTTGAATTTCAAAATGACCATTTTCATTTTTTTCTAATGATGTGAAACAGTTTCACTTAGTCCTCGGAGAGCAATTAACCAGGCAATTTGTTTGTGTCCAACAATTGTGCTTATTGTTTTGTCTGAAGAAGAGGGGGCTGGACAGAAATGGGGCTGGAAGATGACTTAGCCTTTCAGGTCAGGAAAAAATTTATAGTTTAAAAGTAATAGAAATAAGATTTAAATGCCAGGACATCACAAGTAGAAGAACTAGTAAAAGCCGTGATACTGAAGGATAGGTGGAATCTGCTCTAAAGATCTTACAACTATGACCTATTTATCTGACCAAGAGATTGAGGACAATTTGATTCTTAAAGTTCCTTTCCACTTGGTATTTCAAATAACATTGCTCTGACTCATAACCATTTGGATATTTAAATTGGAATTGCTTTTTGTGCCAGCAAAAGTCATGGAAGAAATCCACTTCGTAGTCATAACCTAGGATTTTTTTTTACCCCAAGTAAAATTTCCTACTTTAAGTATTCATCCCATATTTTAGTTTGGCTTCAGATAACTTTTGGCTACTTAAAACAATGCCACTCACCCTAAAGTATACAGATTAGGGATGGATATGACACCAAAGGCTGTGCCATAAATTCAGAAAGCAATTCCTAAAGAGATCTTTTCCAGGTATTCTGAGCAAAGGCAATACCAGTGAAAGAAATACACAGCCTTCTGAGATGACTTTTAAAAAAAAGTACACCCTTCATTTGGGTGTAGAAATTCTAGAATGTTTGATAAAAATCTGGTATGTTACCTCCTATACCTACCTCTTATGTGAGGTCATCCTCCCCTTGGTGACATCTGGCTACTCTTGGGAGTGCAAGTATAATGGTTTATTGAAAGGGTTCAACCTGGCAGGGATTCCCAGAAAGCAACTTTAAACTTAAAAAAAAAAACCAAAACCTTTTGTCTTTCAAACCCATTTCCCTATCTATTATGTCATCTCAAAGTGGATTTCTTACCATTTAGATATTAATGAATAATTTCATTTCAGATAATAAAAAGTTCAGCCAATATTGTATCAAAGCTTTAAATTTTTATCTAGTTAGATTCACATCTGGGCTAGTTTAAGTTTAACATAAATCAGAAAGTTGTAGTGGGGGGATATATAATTTTTCTTCTTAAAAATTTAATCTTCCCTACTGATTTCAGAAGGAGCAGAGGGAAAGAAGAAAGGCAAAATGGGAGAAAAATGCATTATTGAAAGGTATTGTTGTGATTTGGCTTTGGTATACCCTCTACAAAATCATGGGCCCTTCTCTTACTAGGCATCTTTGTGGATTCTTATAATACTCTCCTGCTGGGAATTTTCATGTTATACTGGTTTGCTTATTTGTTTGGGTACTGGGGATTGAACCCAGGGTATGCTAGGCAAGTGATCTACCACCGAGCTACATCTCTGGTACTACTCTGTTTTCTTATTCAGGCAATACACTTAATGGCTGACCATTTAAAACTCCTCCAGTCTTATACTGGAGGTGCAACTCTTACAACTCTTTTCTATTGATTGTGATGAAGCTAGGTTAGTTTTCTTCTGGGGTGTCCATTCGAGCCCAAGAGAAATAGGAACCTTGCCCTGCCTTCAGTAAAAGCTGTAATTTGGTAGCACAGTGCTTTCTCATCTCATGCAATTATTAAAGGCAGTACAGTCTACCTTTTCATTCATTATTTCCAGGCAAAATTCATATCTTAAACTGTGGTTGACAGACTTGAGGGGGCACAGGTCATGTCCTCCCAAGACGTATACTTATGGTACTCCTGAGGCCAAAGAACTACCTCTGGGCCTGGCATGGAAATAAAGAGCTTTCTTTTTATTCTTAAATTAGGCTGATACAACTCTCTTCGGAAAGAGACACTATTTTCTCTCTCCCTGGAGCTCTGTCACATATGTAGACAGGGGATGGGTTTGGACATAGAACTGGTTTGTAGCTACCCCTTACAACATTCTGCATGGATGGTCTAACTGTAATCTCTCTTTAAGGCATATGAGCACTTTACAGTCATTGGCCTCAGCTTTGGGGGCTCAACAGAAAAGGACAACGGCCTCCCAAATGCTGGGTTTGCAGGTGTGTGCTACCACACCTGGTGATAAAACTGCTCAAATTTTGGAAGAAAATGAACTGCTCAAGAAGCAGGTCGGGTAAGAATCACTGAGGTAGTGCTGGTAAGAAACAATGTGTCTTACGTAAATAGACAATGTTGATGGCTTTTCACATTAAGTTATTAAGGTAGGGTCTCTGTTTTTCAGAGATGAATCTGAAAAACATAGGAAAGAAAGGAGAAGGTCAGGGTTGGTGATGAAACATCAAAAAGTGAAGTTGAGCATAGGGATCCAGAGCTCTTCTAGGCCAAAACGTCAGAGATCAGGGTCAGGTAAGGCAGGAGAAAGATTATACCTCTGAATATACAGATCAGTCCTGGGGAATTTGCTCATTAACAGGGAGGAGAATACCTAAGACTTCATGTGACTGAAAACACATTCACTCTCATCACGCACACAAATGCCATAAGTGTTTTCAGGATGCTAACTCTGCACCAGGCACTGAGATTGTAGCAGTTAACACAGTGGCGATTACCCAGAGAAGAAATAAACCACATTCAAGAGACTAGAATAAATTCATTATTCTAAATGCATGTTTAGTTAAAGAATAGAGTGTAAGAAGGATGGCAAGAGATATGGGTAGAGACCAAGTCACGTGGGTCCCTGTGTAATATCTTATGGATTCTGAATTTTATTCCAGAGGCAATGAATTCAGGGTTTTAATCAGGTGCTAATAAGCACTCTGTTTTAGGAAATCATTTTGGCTGCAGTAGAGAAAATAGATTGGAGACAGACATGGCAGAAAGGTAGAAACAAATTAGGGAGGTGTGGGGAGTGAGTGAGGGGATGTGTTAAAATCAAACAATTGGCACATGGTGGTGCCTTTTCTTTAGACATGGAAAAGAGCTAAGACTAAAACTAAAGGCAAGGGAAGGCAGGGGTAAGGGAATGGAGGTGCTGAGATTACACTTAAACATGCTGTGAAACACCTGAGAAGGTATGTCCAGTAAGAAAAAAAGTTAGAAAAAATGAGCAAGATATAAGTATTTGCAAGTGAACAAAAATAGATGATATTTGTGAATTTGTATGAGATGTACAGAGATGAAGAAAGGAAGCAGGCCTAGGAAAGAACCTTGAAGAGTACTGACATCTATAGGAGAGCAAGAAGAGGATTCACAGAGGGAAATGAAGAGTGGGAAGAAAGTTAGGCAAAAAGTCAAGAGAGAGCAGTGGCTCAGAGCTAAGCACCTATCAGTCTCCTCTTTTGGGCTTCTTTCATTTCCCTGTGGGTCCTGGAATTACTATCAGAAGAGACTTAGAAATATTTTACACTAGTTGCTTGGGGCAACTGGGAGCAAAGGAGGCAGATTATTCCTTCGTCTATGAAATGTCTCCCAGCATATCTCATTAAGAAGACCTGGGTCAGTATTTCTCAATATTGGCTGTACACTGGAATCATCTGGAGAGCTTTAAAAACACTAACAAATGGGTCCTATCCTCTCCAAATTATGATTTAATTGGTCTTGAATGCTGGTTGTGGATTGGACTTTTTAGGAGCTGCTTAGGTGATTCCAAATGTGTAGCCAAGTTTGAGAAGAACGGACATAGCTCCTACTTAAGAAAATTTGATTTTGCATCTGTTTACTGACAAAAGATATACATCAATCTGTAGAGAATCACTTAGTTTAGCTTAATGGAAAAATGAACAGTTTGAGCAAGCTCTTGATGGATGCAAGTGAATGGAGGTATGAGCACACCTACCTGTGGGGGCAATGACAACACCAACGGGGCCACAGAAGATGAGTTCATGTGTTTTGTCAAGTACACAGACACATCTTATCAAAATCACCCATAAGTGGTCAGGGACATACACGACTATCTAGTAGCTGCATCAAACAGGACTAGAATAATGTTCTCCTGAATTATTGCCCCATAGAGGGAGAAAGCAATAGGTTATTGCTTAATATTAAGCTCAGGAGAGTTGTGAAGAGATTGAAATTTGTTTTTGGCCTCTCTTTTCAAACCATTTTATCAGTAAATCAAATCCACAATATCTAACAGTCTAATAACTACAAGGCATGCTGCTTACCTTTCCTTAAAAAGTATGCTAAGAAAGCTGTTTATGCCATTGTATCTTTAACATTTTACTCATATTATTAGAAAGGTATGGGTGGCGTTCTCTTCTAGTAACTTTTCTATGCATCTCTTCTTAACTTCTCTTTATTTCCTTTCTTCATTCTAACTCACTATGCCCTCTTGCTCCCGGCTTCATGCTATTCCTCCTCTTTTCTTCTTTTTCTCTCATATATCTGTCTCTTTCAGGTTTTTTTTTTTTTTTTTTTTTTTTGGCGTTTTACCCTACACACATTGCCTCCTTAATTGCCTTTTAACCTCTATACTCATTTCTGTTTTTTCCCAGCCTTTAGGCACATCTTTCTTTGTTTTGTCTCCATCATTCTCTTGCATTCTTCAACATTCTTCCTTTATCTTTAAGAGAAGACATTATGAGAGAAAAAGCCATTGGGCAGAGAAGTGGCTCTGCCTTGTCAGTGACATTACATTCTTCAAATAAGCCACTTTTTTGGGCCTCACTTGATGTGGATCAGTGGGCATTCAATCCTGACTGCATAAGGAATTTTTTAAAAACAGCAGAAGGATCCCAATGCAGATGAGTAAAATCAGAATATGTTGTGATAGGATTATTGCCAGATTCATTTCCTTTGGCTAGGAAGGTATAAGGTATAAAGAGACTGCTCTCAGAAGCTAAAAAATTCCATGTCATGTCATTTTGCAAATAGCAATCTGGCTTTATCTTGGAGAAACTTTTTGTCTTAGTTATTTTTCTCATTACTGCAACAGAATACCCAACACCCACAAGTTAAGGAAGAAAGGTTTATTCCGGCTGACAGTTTGTAGAGAATACAGGCTGGCTGGCTCCATGGCAGGATGGCATAGCACAAGGTCATCACAGAAAAGAAACAGTTCATAGCACAACAGGCAGAAGCCAGGAAAAGCAACAAGCAGCAGAAACAGCACAAAGCAAACTTCCTTTTCCCTTGTATCCCATCCAGGCGACAAGCCTTTTGGGTGGTGGCACCCCCACCCAGTGTGGCCCTTTCTTTTATTCACACTGAGAACTATGCTAATTCCAATCAGTGGACTAATTTAATACCACATACCCCTAATCCTAGTATCACATATTCTAGATCCAGCCACTCCAGAAAGCCCCACTTATGGGTGCATGAGGTTTTGGGGTAACATCTAGACACAAGCCGTAACACTTTTCAATTTCATAGTTGCAAGATTCTAGGTTCTTAAGATGAGCAAAAATAAATGGAAACGAAAAATAACACTAAGATGCAGAGAAGAAATCTGAAAGGTTTGGCTGAAAGTCACATTTAAATAAATCACATCACTCATAACTTGCAGGAAGCAAATGAGACACAATAAGGAATATAAACGTCTGCATGGAAAACATCAGCGAGAGAAGGTGAAGCTCTACTCCAACAGCCAATCAGAAGCCTTAACATAAATAAAAAATAAAAATGTTATGTAAAGACCAGTTTTATGTATCTACTAATACCAAGAATAACTGTCAGAGATCAACTAGACTAATTCAGCACACTTCAAAGGATGGTCTACAGATCCATGGGGATTGTCTAGACCAGTGATGGTGAATTGGTGAACCTTTTAGAGCTCTGAATGATAATGAACATCCTGTTGTAGCAGGCATGCCATCTGTTTGCCACTACTGCTCTAGAAAGTTCAGAGGTTCTTTAAGCTCCATACTACTTTCACAATAATATTATGAGGTTATTTGCTTCATTTAGTCTGTTGGCATTTGGGCTGATGGTGGAAAAGCAATAGAGAGTGAGCTGCTGCAGTCTAGGTTGAGATAGTGCCATGTAACTGCACTAGTGTCATATTTTGCATTGTCACACATTTTACAGTAAACAAAAAACCCAGTGTATCACAGAATACAATGACAAGGAAAATTTTATCTTCTTAATTTTGATACCTGAAGATATCTCTTTACTATTCCATGTGACAAAATAAAAAGTACCCAGGAGCACTCCTGCTTCACTCTGAATGAAGCACAGTGATTATCCTGGGAAGTGGTGAAGTAAGCCAGTTAGCTGGTCTCTTCAAGGAACATTATTATTTATTGAATAAATTATTTGCAAACTATGATTATTCATATTTGAGTGTTTTGGCAGACATTTTCTCCAAGATTAATGAGGAGAACTTGTAACATTAAGGAAAACAACTGAGAGAATTTTTTGCCATAATAAAAATTCAAGCTTTCAAGTCAAAATTAGAATTTTAGAAGACTAGTGTCTATCTTTGCAAGCCCAGTAACTTCCCAATAACTAGTGATTTTTCTGAAGAGACTATGTATGATACTAATGAAGTATTTTTTGACATTTTATAATGAAATTATTCAATGTTTAGAAAGTTCATATCGCTCATTGAGTCATATGTTACAAATGGTAAATGAATGATGTTATTGTGTAGGTAAAACATCTATTCAAATGACAAGCCAAGCCAATGGATTTTAATCTATGAGCTTTGAGATTTCATTGATAAGGTTTTGGAATCAAATTTGCTATTTTGAAAAAAATCACTGTGCGTTTTGGTATAGTATCAAACAACAGTATCTGAATTATCTGAAAGGGCTACTAACTATTCCTCCCTTATTCAACTACATATCTGTGTAATATTTTCTTCATATAGTTCAAACAAAATGACATACTGCAACAAAGTGATTGCAGAAGCTGTTGTTATTTTTTAATCCTTAAAATAAAAAAATAAGCTAAGAGTCAGGCAGTTCATTCATTAATTCACTAAATATTTATTGTTTTAGGCACTAAATATACAATAGTCAAGAAAACAGATAAAAATCCCTACCCTGTGGAGCTTTTGTGGCAGGGTTTGATAGTTTCGTTCTTATGCTGTCCTAACTCATTGTGGAACATAGGTAAATCATTTCATTTTTAAAAAAATTTGTATTTGGAAGCTTATCTCAAGGAAAACTCATACATTTCAACATAGATTCAGGGATTTTATAGCCTGATATGAAAATTATGAAGGAATTCAAAAGCAACACTTTGTTTCAAATAACCATACTTTCATTTCTTAAGTTGAGAGTTTTTGTTTCTCATTTATTACTCTCTTTAAAATAAAGGGCTTAGAAAAATATAATAAAAGATTATTGGGGCTGGGGATTTAGCTCAGCGGCAAAGCGCCTGCCTGGCAAGCGCAAGGTCGTGAGTTCGGTTCCCGGTACCGGAGAAAAACCAAAAAAAAAAAAGATTATTGTCTAAACTTTTTCAAAATTCTAAATCTGTATGTGATTGTTTTCTCTCTAAAGCAAAGCATGAAGTCGGGGACATGTGTAAAACTTTAAAACTTCATCATCAAATTCTATTCTCTTCCAAATCTAACATTTTAAATATGTGAAATTATTTACAATTAAGAAAAAATACTCATATTGTGTAATAAGGGTAAATAATCACAACTTTATTTATTAAGATAATTAGCCATCATACAGATATTTTGGGTTTAAACCTAATTAGGGTTATAGTGAATCATCTCTGCCATATTCCAACATAAATATTTGATTATTTCACTGATTACACACACACATATATATATACAATATATTTTATTTATTTATAAACATTTTAATATTTATTTATTTTTATTTTATTCATTTTTATTGTTTATTCTTATTGTCTATTTATTTTTATTGTTCTGCTGTTTTTGTACGGGCACATATTTTTGACACATAATGATCACATTCATCATAGGGAATATTACCTGTACATGATATATCTTAATTCCTTGTTTCTTCCTATTCCCGTTTCCTCCCTTCAAGCATCCTTTCCCTCCCCATTTACAAAACTTTGTTTTCCTTTTCCCCTTCCATTCCCTTTTTAAAATCCCTTTTCCCTCCTTTATCTTCCCCTTCTCCCTTTCCTTGTTCCTCTTCCCATTTGAACATGCTCTTCCTTATGTCCCAGTATCTATCTTACATTTTGCTCCTTATTTACCCTTTGAGTTTCTCACACGATAGAAATAATGCAATATGTAAACTTTTATGTCAAGTTTATTTCATTTAAAATTATGGTCTTGAGGTGCACCCATTTTTCTAGAAATGTCTCAAGTTTATCTTCTCTTATGACAGAGTAGTATTCCACTGTATATAAAACCCACATTTTCTTTATCCATTCACTCACTGATGGGCATATGTGCTGTTTCCAAGATTTAGCTATTATAAATTGTGCTGCTATAAATATGAGCATACATATATCACTGTGGTATGATGCTTTTAACTTTTTCAGGAAGGTACCTAGAATGGGAATATTTGGGTCAAATGGAACCTCTAGTTTTAGTTTCTTGAGGAATCTCCATAATGATTTCCCTAGTGGTTGTACCAATTCACACTCCCACCAATAATGGAAAAGCATTCCTTTTTCCCCACAGTCTCACCAGCATATGTTGTTGTTTAAGTCTTGATGATAGCCATTCTTTCTGAAGTGAGATGGAAGCTCATTGTTGTCTTAATTTGCATTTCTTGAATGACCAGGGATGTTGAACATTTTTTGAATATTTGGTGTTTGTACTTCTTCATCTGAGAAATGTCTGTTCATTTTAGATGCCCATTTTTGGATTGGGTATTTAAGTTTGGGGGGGGGTCTGATTTTTTTGAGTTCTTTACATATTCTAGACATTAGTCCTTTGTCTGAGGAGTAGCTGGTAATTTTTTTCCCCATTCTGTGGGAAATGTTGTCTCTTCATGCTATTGGTGGTTTCTTTTGCTATGCAAAGGCTTTTTAATTTGATGTGATCACAGTTGTTTATTTTTCTAATATTTTCTGTGTAATCAGTGTTTTGTTCATAAAGTCTTTGCCTACACACGTCAAGAGTTTTATCTATTATATCTTCCAGTAGATTAAGTGTTTCCATTTTAATATTTAGATCTTTGATCCATTTCAATTTTAGTTTAGTGCACAGTAAGAGATATGGGTCTTGGTTTAATCTTTGGCATGTGGAAAGCCAGTTTTCCCAACATCATTTATTAAGGAGGCTATCTTTCTGTTTGGCTCTTTTTTCAAAGATATGGTCGCTGAGTAAGCTTGGAGTTGTTCCTGAATCTTCTGTTCTGTTCTACTGATCCTTGAATCTGTAGTTTTTGCCAGTGCCATGCTTTTGTACCACTGTAGTTTTGAAGTATAACTTCAAATCAAGGCTTGTAATGCTCCCTGCCTTGTTGGCCAGAATTGCTTTTGCTATTCTAGGTCTCTTTTTGTTCCATATGAATTTTAGGAATGTTTTGTCTAGTTCTGTGAAGTATGCTATTGGTGTTTTGATAGGGATTACATTAAATCTGCATTAAGTCTCTATAACAGTTTTGGAAGAATGGTCATTTTCACTATGTTGATTCTGCCTACCCCCAAACTGGGATATCTTTCCGTTTACTGATATCCTCTTTGATTCCCCTTTTGAGAGTACTATAATTTCCAATGTATAGGTCTTTCAGTTCCTTTGAGGTTGATTTCTAAGTATTTCATTTTTCTTGGTGCTATTGTGAAAGATGTTATTTCCCCAATTTTCTCTCTGTGAGTTAGTTATTTGTGTATTGATTTTTGAGTCTGGATTATGTATCCTGCTATGCTGCTAAATTTGGTTATTAAATCTAGGAGTCTTTTGGTGGAGGCTTTGGGATCTTCTGTGTGGAGTATCAGGCCTCTGCTGTGTTTGGATAGGGCATGATGGGGTGAAAGCCCCATATTCCACAAGTCTATCTATTTAGGGACTTCTCAAAATGGCTGTTCCTGTGATGGGCAAAGACAGATGTCCTGCAAGCCAACTGTATTGAGCTGCTTCCTTTCTTTTAAACTCTTACATGTATATTGTGCTTGATCTACAAGTCTCTCTTTTCAAAAAGATTATTTGTATGTCTCTTCCCTTCTACCAATTACCCGTTCTTCTCGGAGCCCCTCAGATGCGACTCCTTCTCTATTCAGACAGCACTTACTTTTGCTAGGGCTTGATTTTCCATATGTAAAATGGGCCATTTTGAAAGACTGGTGCCTAAAGAATCCCTGAAATCTTTGATGCTATACCTTTGACTGAGCTTCTTGCGATGATCCTATTGCTTCATATGAAATGATCTCCCTTGTTTGCACTTGGCTAACTCATCTTCTGTTAGGTTTCATTTTTTTTTAAATTAAAAGCAACACTTAATGCTTTTTACATTTGTAAATACCAGTGAAACTCAATGCCCCAAATTACAGCACTACAAAGAACTTATGAATACAAATATCTGAGATCCGAAAGTGACAGGTCAGTCCTCGGGCACCTAAGCACCGGCTGAAGCCACAGGAGCTGGGAAGGCGCCTTTCTTCCCACTACTGCACAGCGCGATCACTGCCGTCTGAATTCCAGAACGTCTACCGGAAGCACGTGATCTTGCTTGTGGGAGATGCAGACACAAGATAGTCGGAGTTGGCTGTTACCTGTATGAAGACGTGGTATCAAGTTAACTTTTACAAGAGCACTATCCTTCCAGTCAAAGGCCCTTCAGCCGTGGGTATGCAGTAGTCAGATCTTCAGAAGATGCTTTTCATAGGCTGAAGAAGCACTTGGCCGGTCCAAGACACTTCAATACTTGTCTCCTTCACAGTTTCAGAAGCACCAGAGGCACACGTGCCCTTCCCACGCTTGTCCCTGGCTTTCACCAAGATCAAGTCTAACTTGACGCGCTCGGCTTGGGCAGTTTTTACTGTGTTTGCTGTGTGCTCTCCACTCAGACTGCTTACAGATATCTGAGATTTTTCTTCAGTCAGGCTATCTTTAGACCCATTTCTTCTCCGATGAACTGTAGAGCCACCAGAACCCTGAGCGTCCAAAAAATGAGTCACTGGAAGTGGTGGCATAAGATCTATTTTTGAATTTACTTCCAAGAGAACAGATCTCTCCCCATCTGAATGCTGCAACCTGCGATACCAGCAGTAACTTCGTAGCGAATGTGAATGCTTAATGTGGACTGGGTCACCCTGAGTCTATTTTAGTGTACGAAATCTCTTTCAGTTGCTCTTCTGACAATCCAGATGGATCCACAAGCTCCTTTTGAATGTGCTTCCGCAAGTCTTCTTTTGCTTAGATATCGGGGCTTCTCTGGATCACCTGTTGTTGGGGTCTGACTGGTTTTTTTCCTGTTGTTTCAGTAATATGCCTTCCCACTGAGGCGCTGAATCAACCATATCATTCTCCAGCTGTATTCTGTTTCTTTTCTTCTGATGCTCTCTGTTAGAATTTTCTTATTCACTACCACTGCTGGTGTTACAGCGTGAGTGTGCCCTCTTCCTTTGCATTAGATCTGAGTCTTCACCACTGTTATGGGCTTTCCTTAGGTTTCATTTTGAATGTCACTTCTCAGAGTTTTCCTTACTGCTTTGGTTAGCCCTCTCTGTAATACGTATTTGTACTAGACTCTCTCCTTTTTAGTACACTTACTAGATGGGTAATTTCTTCTTTAGTATCTGTTTTCCACACTGGACTGTGAGCTCTCTTAACAGAGGAACTGTGTCTTCCTTTTTACCATACTGAATCTGTTGCCTAATAGATATTTTTAGAGATATCTTCCCTAGCCACCTTATTCAAAAATTTTACTTTTTTCCCAAATACTTCATAAAAACACTATATGACTTTTAAAATTCTTAGTATGTATCTCTGTGTAACATACTATATGTCTTATTTTTCATGATCATCATCTATGGAGGTCTATAATTATGAAAAATCCATGAAGGCTATAGTAATCTTTTCTGCTCAGCATGTAGCCTCAGTAACTAAAAAGGACAGAAACATAGAAAGAAATCAATAACTTTAGTTGAATAAATTTGTTGTTGAATTTGCCATCAGTGGTGGAGCACATATATTGAACCCTTTCCCCACTCCTCCAGGATTAAACCCAGGACCTTCACCCTGAGCTACATTCCTAGACCTTTTTAAATTTTATTTTGAGATATGGTCTCAGTCACTAAGTTTCCCAGGCTGGTTTCAAACATACCATCTCCTTGCCTCAGCCTGCTAGAGTGCTGGTATTATAGGCATGAGCCATAATGCTAGGCTTTCTTTATTTTTTAGCAATGGTGTTGAATTTGCTTTTATTCTTACATATGCTTTTATCTAATTTCTCTAGTGTAGAAAAATACATGTTTGTGTGAATGTTGAACAAGGTCATGAACGAAATTTATCTGTAAAGGGTTTGACATAAATTGGCCTGTGTGGTAAAGGGCTTATAACCTTGACTATCACTGGACTGTAAAGATGTTGTAGGCCAAATGCAATTATAGGTGCTTGGCCATTCTTTAAAACCACTTACAACTGTGTCTTAAGCATATTTTTGAGAAAATCAAGAGCATATGAACAAAGCAAAAGACTTTTTTTAAAGACTACATAATAGAGGACCAGAATCCAAAAGATCTTGGAGCAATGAACCAAGGACATGAAAAATAAACTTCTTCAAAACCACATAAATAACTTAAACAGATAATATATGCTCTCTAAAAATATAGTTTATAAGATAGAGGGAAAGTTAAACAGCAAGAAAAAGTTTAGTAAACAAAAACAACCAATCCATAGCACATTAAGACTTATAATCCACTTAGGAAACACCAAATTTCAAATGCACAGCCATTTCAAATGCATCTACCATGATATAATTGAATTCTGGATGCAAAGAGGAAATATCAAGATAATTAAATTTAAGGCTGTGTGAAGTTAAGGACAAAAATTTAAACTGTATCAAATTAAAAAAGAGAAGCAAGTACACGGGAAGGAAGAGGAACAGTTACTTTTAAAGAAATAATGTTTATGTAAGACTCAGATGCTCATTAGGTGGAGAACTATTTATTAGTTTCCTTCATATAACTTTAAAAATGGAATATTAATTAACAATTTAATGTGGATGTTTTTTCCATGTAGCTGGAAAAATAGTTTTCTACTTTTCAATTATAATTTTAAAAGGCTTTAACACTAAGATATTCTTACAGTATGACAATAGGGTTTAATTATTAAAATTCAGTTTTGAAAGGCTGAACTTTGATGCTCTGAAATGTGCTGCATAAATCAAATTCTAAACCATGCAGAAGCATTACGTTTGTTGAAATATTGCAACTGTTTCCACAAATTGCTTAAAAACTAAAGTGAAGATATTGAAATTCACTTGTTCATGTACACACATTCATTTAAATTAAGAATTATTTGAATTACACATAATTTCTAAGAAGTTGGGCAAAAGGTCTTTGTCCTCCACAGTAATTCTACTTAAAGACTTGCACATTTTTGAAATTCTAGGTATTGTCCTGGGTATTGGAAATGTAGATCTAAACAGCACATAGTCCTTGTCTTCTAAAGCTGATGATCTCATAGAGGAACAAAATTGCCCACAAAAACTAATATAATGACAGTTATATATCTAATAAGAGGACAAACCATTATGGCTACCAAGAAGGATATATTACTCACTTCTAATCACTCCTATATAAAACCTTTGCTATAATCTTGATTCTCTGATTGCAGTGAAAGTGCTAGACAGAAAAAAGTATAATGTCAATAGAAGGTTGGCCAATTCCCTTCATCTCTATCTCCTTGTATAATTTCAGAAAATCAGAGATGGACACTTACTATTTTGAATCCTCAGGTAAGCAGAGCAAGAGCTTCTTTGAATACTGACAAAGCCATATCATGGTAGGAATCCCACTTGAACACTCTATGAAGTTACGATGTTAGGTCCATTTCATTTTCCCTTAATTCTATGTCTAAGTACTTCTGTAGCAGAAAATGCCCCACCCCCATCCCAGCCAGTATACTTCAGTTTCTTAGTTGCCCAGGTAATATTCCTGTTCCACTTCTGGTTGTTTCTGTCTCTTAGAAAAGGCTGGTCACTGTAATGCATAGCTGGTCACTATGATGCACATTGTACAAGTCAATCCCCAACTGACAAGGCTTTCTATCTCTGTACTTCTTGCTTGATTATCCCATGTAAGTCCTAGAACACCAGAGATCAGGGCCTGATATTCTGCGAATGATTCTGGGCAGTGCCCATTGATATAAATAAATCTGTCTCCAAATTCTGGTTGTCATTTCAGTGTTTCTGCTTGCTGCTGCATCTGGTGCATTGGCCCAGAAGACCAACCATGCTGACCTCTTTGGTCAGTGGTCATGGCTTTCATGGACAAAACAAGGACCTTTCTACATCCTGACAGGAAGGTGCACCCTCTAGATTTCTTGAGGTGTGGAGGAGGGACAGTTACTTTTAAAGAAATAATGTTTATGTAAGACTCAGCCACACATCAGCTTGATAGACTGTTAATCACCTTGGGCAAGATCTCTGTGCCATCCACATGCATCCATGACCTTACATTCTGTGGTTTCTGATCTATACACACTTTTTAGACCATTCTAGATTTAAAAGATGCCTTCCTCTGCTTGAAAGTTGCTCCCATAAGTCCTTTCAACTGGGAAAATCCCGAGGTAAAAAGCCACCTCACTTGAACTCAATTGTCATAAGGGGATAAAAACTCTCCCACCTTCGCTCCACATCTGTGTCCTGAAAAAAGAAAGAAAGCCTCCTAATCATCAAAACAAACCCACAAAACCATCTGACAGGCTCTCAGATTTAGGCCAAGCCAGAAAAGCTTTATCTTGTTCTGCCTGAGGACGCTGAGTTCAACCTGCCTCCTCCGTACATTAATCAACCCCAAGCTGCTGAGCCAGCTGTAACACCATCACCACCAATTCCATCTCCTGCACCACAGCCTCCTGCTCTACTGTCAGCAACTCCTTCTGATTCTGTTTAATACTGAAGAACACCACTGTATTTATTTTAGATGGGGCCCAAGCCTGGTTAAAGTCAAAAGTCCCCACTACTGTGGTTGATCTTGATTTTTGGGTGAATACAGTCTTCCCCTGAGCACATCCAAACTGGGACTGTAATGCAACAGAGGGCCATGAAACCTTAGATCAGTACTGTACTGCTCTCCTGGCAGACCTTAAAGAGAGAGGTAAGAAGCTAAAAACATGTGTAAAGTTACTGAAGTTACTTGACCAAGATTTGATGAGCATCCAAGGCACACTGGACACTCTCCTAAATCAGATTAACTCCCTCAATACCTTGCCAGAGTAATGTTATGGGACAGACAGGCCTAAAAGATGTCTACTGCTTCTAGTTGGGCCTTGTCTCAGAAGATCATATGGAACATGACCAGCAAAGATTTGCCAGGGAAATTAAAGAGGAGAAATGTAGCAGAAAATGACGCCCCCCAGCCAGTATACTTGTTTTTTAGTTGTCCGGGCAATAGTTCCTGTTCCAGTTCCAGTTGCTTCTGTCTCTTAGAAATGGCTGGTCACTGTGATGCATAGCTGGTTACTATGATGCACATTATACAAACCAATCCCCAACTGACAAGCCATTCTGCCTCTGTACTTCCTGCTTGACTATCCTATATAAGCCCTTGACCACCAGAGATCAGGGCCTAATATTCTGGGAATGATCTTGATCAATACCTGTTGACATAAAGAAATCTGCCTCCAAATCCTAGGGGTCATTTTGCTGTTTCTGCTTGACATTGCATTTCAGCATCTGGATCCATATTGAAAGGTTCAGGAAAAGTAAGTACAATCTTATTTGATAAGCACAATATGATTGATATTCATTTTTCTCTTACTATGGCAGGTAAGAAACCACAGGTTCAATTTTTTGATTAATCTTTTATTAGCTTCCTACTGAATTTTTCACACAGTAGATCCCCAAGTCATCACTGCTCCCACATAGCCCCCTTGTAATAGACACCCTTAAATTCTAATTTCTGTTTTAGTCTAAGTGATGTGAATATCCTAACTTCCAATTTTAGCACTTTTTTTTTTTTTTTTTTTTTTTTTTTGCCTTTTTGAGACAGGGTCTTGCTATTCAGTTCAGGCTGGCCTTGAACTCACTTTGTAGCCCAACCTGGCTTTGAGCTCACAGTGATCCTCCTGCCTCAGCCTCCCAAGTGCTGGGATTTCAGGCATGGGCCACCTCACCTGGCCTCCAATCCTAGTAATCTCAAAAATCTTGGTTACAGTGCTTTGGTTGAGACTTGAGATTCTGAAATTAAGTTCCCCGAAATTAAAATTGCCAGTGAATGAGTTATTGACTTTGAGAGCCTGGGAAAGTTGTTTAAAACTAGGAGGCTCATTTTTTCTTCTATAAAATGAGAAAACTAAGATTAAAAACTTTTAAATTACTGAGACTATTTCCCAATACTTAGCATAATTAGCATAATGATAATTAGCATAATGATAATTACTACCATATTATTTTTATCCTTCCATTACTGAGAATGAAGAGAAGTGTCATACTTATTAAGGATCTCCTTTCCTCTGCTCTGGCTTCCTTCAGAAATTGGTGCCTCTAAAGATTTGTAACTTATATCTTGACTTATTCCTTTAAGTATATTCTCTCATTACTTCAAAATTTCATTTTAAAAATCTGTTTCCTCATTTCTGCTATAGCACTGTGGTTCTTCCTGGCAGAACTGGTAAAATTCTTGAGAATATGTCTCCAACCCTTGCCTGCTCTTGAAATCACCCACTTACTAGGTTGCATCTAATCCATTAGATGCAAGTGTTCTTTTGCATCCTCAGTGAACTTCTCACTACCAGTTGTGAAAGCTTTTCTGGATCTTTCTTTTTCTCTACCTTTGCATTCTATATTGGCAATTGAACACTGACCAATAATTTTCTCCTTCTTAAAACTGTTTTCAACCTTCAACTGTTAGAATTTTTTTCCTGCCTCTTAGACTAATTTCTCTTCTCTTCTCTTCTCTTCTCTTCTCTTCTCTTCTCTTCTCTTCTCTTCTCTTCTCTTCTCTTCTCTTCTC
>NW_004955507.1:4527961-4573921 GCF_000276665.1 Chinchilla lanigera
TTCCCTTCCCTTCCCTTCCCTTCCCTTCCCTTCCCTTCCCTTCCCTTCTCTTCCCTTCCCTTCTCTTCTTTTTTCTCTTCCTTCCCCTTGTTTGTCCTCATCTAGAGATCTTTTCTCAAGTTATCTTCAGGCTGCTTCTGCCTGATCTGTTCTTCATCAGTATCATCTACCCTGAGAGTTTAGCTCTACTTTTGACTCTCAATCAGTATTCTTGGCTTGATATCTCATGAAATCTACAGTCTTGTATTTCCAGCTGTGCAGAGGTCATTGACACCTGTATTTCTTTTTGTGCTTGAAAATCAACTCATCCAAGTTGTCCTTCCGAATAAAAATTTCTTACTTGATTTACCTGTTGGGGCAAACTCTTCTCATACCATTCCCTTTCTCTCTAAGTTTCATTCATGGTCTTTCCATCCCTTTGAAATGCCACTTTCCAGTCTGCTCTACTGCTATTGAAAAATTTCTCTTTTTTCTCAGTCCAGCCAACTTCTTCAGCTCAAATGTCACTTTCTCAGGAAAACACTTAATGTCCTCCCACTCATATTAATGCTTTCTGATGACAGCATTTACATTTGTTTCAAAGCACTTAAAATAAGTGATAATTATACATTCTTCTCTGTGATAATTTGTTATCTTTTCCCCCCATATATAGGCTTCATGCATCCAGGCACTAGTTTGTTTTGATCCCAGTTGTATCTACAGTATCTGTGTTATGGCGAGATTTCAGTTACTATGCACTGATAGACAAAACAGTAAGTGTGTGCAAAGCATATGCAATATTTTTGAAGAAGTACAAATAAAGTGGACTCTCTGTGTCCAAAGGTTCCACATCCACCTGTAGACTAGAAATATTTGAGAAAAATATATATCTATACTGAATATATTGAAAATTTTTACCATTATTCCATAAAGTATGATATAACAACTATTTATACAGTAATTACATAATATTATGTGTTTAAAATAATCTAGAAATAATTTAAAGTATGTGAGAGATGAGGTATATAGGTTATATGCAAACATTATATGATTTCTTATAAGGGTCTTGAAACAACAACAGATTTTGATATCTGTGGAGGGCCCCACACCCTCATGGATACTCAGGGATGGCTGTGGTATTAGGACTGAAGTGTAAGAGGGAAAAGGAAACAGTGAAAGGTGACATTAAAAAGTGTGCAGGGGTCAGTTTACTGCAGACTGTGTAAGCTTGTTAGAAAGCTTAGTTTTATCTTCAAGTGGGTAGTGGATCCCTTAAGTTTAATTAGGAAAGTAAAACAATCAGATGTCTGCTTTAGGAAGATCACACTGATAGTGCAGGAACAAAGGGAGACTAGAGAGGGTATTCATCTCTACATGTAGAGAATGAAGACTTAGACTATGTATTTAGGTTTTGGTAGTGAGTTTCTGCTGGTTTTGCCTGTTCAACATCAAGTCCCATTTCTTCTGGGAATAGCACCTTGATTTTCCTTTTGGAAAATCCTCAGAGGGTACAGTTCTGTTGAGTCTGTGAATACAGATACACTTCTCTTGCACCAAAGAGTGGGAATGCAAGCCATATTCAGCCAGTGAAACATTCCCTGGAATCTGAAATTTGAACTGGGTAACACAAAGATTGGGACTAATTCATCCCTATTGGGCTCTGATGCCCATTAAGTGGCTGCTACCTGGGTTCCCAGACACCCAACTTCTGACCCTTTCTTAGGTGCTTAGCTTTAAAAAGAAGTCTATGTGCTTGTCCTATCTTTCCAAAAACTCATCCTTTAGCACTTGTTAGCCAGAGTTGGCTTCTGTTGGCTCTAACAGATGCAGCACTATATCCCAAACTTTCCTGGACACAAACATCATCTAACGCGCTTAAAATATGTACTCATGGAGATCCTATCTCATCGCAAATCACCAAATCAGAAACTCCAGGGGAAGGGCTTTGTAATCTTTATCACTAAGAAATTTTCTCTAGTAAGTTTTAATAACCACATAAATTTGTCAAATATTGAAATAGGTCAAAGATTTTTGGAAAAGGAAAAGAAATGACTGATGGATATAGTGATAATTTAGATGTGGTGATCAGGGAAGAGGGACCTGGCTTGAGTGACTGTGAGGATGGTGATGCAATGAAAACTTGAGGAGAAGTATGTTTATGGGGTGCAGTGGATTCAGTTTTGGGGATATGTAGATTTTTAGATACCTCAGGACATTTAAGGAAAGATGGGAGCTAGTAAGTTGTTTTGCCATTGATTAGATGTGTAACCTTGGACAAGATAAGTAGTTTCTTTGTATAATGGGGATAACAGTAACAATAAAACTACTTATAGGGTTTTAATGACACAATATAAAACCCTTAGAACTGTGTCTGGTGCACAGAATGTGATAGATACTGTATATGTGTTAAGGGAGTGAGTGAAACAGTGGGATATTAGGGTCTGTATTTTAGGACAGAATTTCTGGCAGGAGATGAAGTCTTGTAAGTTATGATCCTAGAGGGAGTGTTTGAAGTTATAGAAATAAATGATCAAAGAATGTATGTAGTATATAAAAAATGGAAGGACCCTTATTTTGTGTTTTCCCTCTTATTTTAACCTATCAAACTTCTTCAATTACCATATTTCATCAACTCTACAATAATTTCTACCCAAATTTTTAACATCTGTGTAAGAGGGATGCCTTTTACTGTCAATAACATGTCATAGTTTAATTATCAGAGTTCTTTTTTGTAGTGGCATAGGAAACAGTGGTGTGTCTTTCAGTTGACAGCACCTTAAATTTGATGAGACATATGAGAAGTGTGATCTCTTCTTTGAACCTTCAAGACACCCCGTGTAAGCCTCTACTTTAATGTTTATTTTAGTTTTCCCTGTATTAGGGTTGTCTATCAACTACCTGGCTGCAAGGTCGCGAAGTATCAAGGAGTCCTCAACTCTCATTTTTGTATCTCTAAGAATACATTAAATGCATCTGTCTGCAGATGGAACTAAATAAAAATTGCTTGGATTAAACTGAGTTCCAAAGCAGCCCATAAATTATTTTTGGAATTTCTCATATTTTGCAATTAGCCTCATTGCTGTTCCCATCTCTTAGTGAATTTGACATGCCTAAACACAGACTTGTATTGGGTTACTAATGTTATACTTGATTCAAAGAAAGCATCTGTCATATGACTTCTCCAGGTAGTTAATAATATGAACTATTTCAAGAAAACATATTCAGGTATTCCTGGAAATATTTAAACTAGATGACAACACTTCCTGCAAAGTTATACTGAGAACAGAGAACAATGTTCACACACATTAATCATTAACTGTGTAATTGCAGTAGATGCTGATTCTTTCTGAACTATCTCAGTTTGCACTGTGTTCTTTCTACCTGTCAATCAAGTTCTATTCATGCCTCTAATTATATGTAGGATTTTGAGCACCTATTACATGTGTATTCAGTATCCCAGGATCTCCAGAGAGCACAAAATGTTCAGACATGCATCATAATTAAACTAAAGGGTTCACCTTACTGAATAGGCACAGACTGTACTTTACGTCTTTGGCAATGGCCAGGGAAATCCTTTCAGTCTATCCCAGCTGAATTTTCTACCAGTCTTCTCTCTACCACTTCTGGTTCTGACATCCCATTGCTTCTGACCTAATCTTACTTCTCACCTCCTGGATCCTCAGATCACATGAAATCATTATCCTCCCCTCTTTTCCAAGGCCACAGGTCACTAAAGCATCTTTACTGTCACAATTAGAACAAGAAACATAATTGTTGACACTCAGGGATTGCTATTTTTTTCTTTATGGCTTTTCCCATGCTGGGTGGAAAGTTGCTTTTCATCCACACTGGAACTCCTTTTGTCCAGCTGGGCAGCAGAATTGCCTCTGCCAGGTCAATCCCCTAGTCCTTGTTTTTTTCTGCTGTATAATCTGGCATCTTGGTTTTGTTCATTGATTACTTTCTCATCCACATAACTCACACAGGACTCAAGGGTACTTTATGAGAGTCCTGAGTGTTAATTATGGGGATATAAGACTGTAATAATCACCAAGGTGATATATGGTTTTTTAGTCCCATATTGCTTTTCTTCTATAATCTGGAGAGAAATCTATTATGCCTAACAAGATGCAGATTCTTTCCGTCCTCTAACCTATACTTTCTTGGCATCCTGGCTTCTCTCCCCAGGCTTCCAGCCATTCAGACTCTTCACCAGTATCCAAATTCCCTATGTACTCAGGCATTGCTTTATTTTTGCTTCTGCTGTTTACTTAAGCCTGGAATTTTCTTCCATACTCTTTGTCCATTGAAATTCCGTTCATCCATCCAAGCCTGATCTAATCACCCCTCCTTCATGAAGTCTCTTAGTCTTCACTTGAAAACAATTTTCTTTCTCTGTTGTCCTACACTACTTGTGTTGTTGTGTCTGTACTTACTACACTGTGTTTGAATACTTATTTGTAAGTATTACAAAATCTTAATAATAATACTTAAATATCTAACTCTCCATAAAATTTTAAATTTTAGCTGATATGGTGTCACAAACCTGCAATCCCAGCATTGTGAGGCTGATGGAGGAGGATTACCAATAGTTTGATCCCAGCCTGGGCTACACAGTAAGTCCAAGGACAACCTCAACTACATAATGAGACCTTGTTTCAAAACAGTAACAACAAAATGAAGTCTTTGTGGTCAGGGACCCCATTTTACTCCTTTTACCACCACAGATAAGGCTATGCAACATGTTATGGTTTGTGTCTGGGTGTCCCCCTCCCAAAGCCCCATGCAATTGTACATGGGGCTTTTTCAGGCATTGCTAAATGCCTCAGGGAGATTTCCTGCTAAATGCCTCAGGGAGATTTCCTGCAGGGCCTTGTATGTGTTTGCTGGGCCAGATCGCCCTGAATCTAGAGTGTGTGACGCTGGGATTAAGAGCAGGTGATCAGTTCACCGATTGATTTGGCATCATCCTAATCCTAGCAGTCTAGATAGTGTATAAAAGGGGCAGAAAGACATTGTTAAGGTCGGTTGTTGATTTTTCTGTCCTCTGTGAACCGTTCTGTTCTGCAAAGCCCCCCTACCCTGCAACCAGCTGACTATGGGGTAAAACCTCTACAAACTGTGCTAAATAAATCTTTCCTCCTTTGACTTTGGGCATTAGGTACTTCATCTCAGCAACAAGAAAAGTAACTAAGACAACATTTATGAAATACATGACTGCACGAAGGCAAAGAGTGTTTAGAAAGATATAGGTATCATAAAATTAAATGGCAGTCCAAAAAATTAAGTTGAATAACTAGAGGCCTTTGCAATTTTGAATTCTGTCAAATTAACAGGGAAGTCTTTCAGTTGCAGAGGAAAGCACACTGGCCTAGGAATTCAGAGATTTGAGTGTCTGTCTTGGTTCAGCCTTGGATATGTCAGGTTTTCTCTTTGGCTTAGTTTCTTCGTAGTTGAAAGGAGGGGATTGCCCCTCACCAGTCTTTCTGAAAGCTTAATTATTTCAGTATCTGTACAATAACTGTGTTTTATTAGCTTAATAGCAAGTAGAGTCCTAAGGGCTCTAAAATTTTCCCTGGGGAAGTTACACTCTTCCTCTTGAGGCATTTAGCAAAACACTAAATGCATCTTTAATGGAGAATGATTCAGCAGTAGTTCCTGGGATCTGCATGTAATTTAATAAGACTTCCAGCACCTCTAATGACTGGGATTCTACCTTTTTTATGCTTCCCCTCTGAGCATGGTGCAGTTTGCACTTTATGTCTTTTGTGCAGCCTCGGCTTTCCTGCACGGCCTTGTATGTGTTTGCTGGGCCAGATCTCCCCTCTGAGGGCTCTTTATGTTTGCACACTCAGCTTGTCCTGTGGACTTGTCTCACTAAACTCCCCTTTGAGTGCTGTATATTTTGGCACAGTACAGTTCTCTAAGGGATTCTTTTCTCCATTAACACCTCTTGTCTTGCAGTTATAGCAAAGTCTTTTGTGCTTTTGCCTCAAGCAAATAAGTCCACATTTTACTGTTCTTAACTGTTCATATATTTATTTCTATTTGTTTTCTATATTTTCTACAATGAACACGTATGAAATTTATAATAACCTACATATTGTAGTTTTTTAAAATGTGAAGGGACCATCAGGTCACAGATAATAGAATATGGGCATTTTACCCTTATTCTCTTCTTTCAAACACATTTGACAAAAACAAAAATAATGAAAATTAGCAATAAGAACAAGTCCTATTATCAGTGAAAGAAGACTGCCACAATGTCAACCAGAATTACAAAGCATACTTAACAATTGCTAGGCTTCTTGAGGTAGAATGAAGGGTTCCAGAGAGAGTCATAGCCTTGACAGTAAATTTTGTTAGAACTAAGAAATCTAGGGCCATAAGTGAACCACCGGAGAAACTAGAGACTATCCCTACAGAGATGTAGCTCCTCATTATGAAAAGATTGAGTTGAAAAAGAAACCATGTTGATCTCCCACTTTTGTTGTTTACTGCACTCATCTCTAGACAAGAAAGAATGGTGATGGTAAAGAGAGGGATGAACTCATCAAGTAACAACACAAGTCTATATCTGCAGGGAATTGCGATGAGCTGTACTGACCTCTAGAATGTAGAGATATAAGGCACAGGAAATATAAACTTGGTCGAAACAGGTATGAACAATAAATCCTAATAGAAATATTACACTGATTCCATATACATGTTTGTTGAGAAAATAGATCTCCCCGTTCAAGAATTTGTACTAATTAGAATAGAAGAAATAAAACTGTTATTATTTGGTAGCAATATTATTGTGTATACAGAAAATTGAAAAGAATTTATAAACTGTTGGAGTTAACAAGTGAACTTAGCAAAGTCACTGCATAGAGGTCAATATTCAAAGCTTATTTTGATTAGAATATATTAGCAACAACTACCTGGAAGATAAAACATTAAGGAATATAACTTCAACAAATATAAAAAACCTAGAAATATATCTAGGGAAAGGAGGGTAGGACATTTACCCTGAATATTATAAAACATTATTGAGGAGAACTAAGAAACCTAAATAAATGAAAGGATTTACCATGGAAGACAATATTGAAAAACCACAAATTTCTCATAAATTAAACTACAAATTCTGTGAAATCCCTGTCAAAATTTCAGCAGTTGTTTTTTTCAGAAGACAATGAATTGGTGCTAGAATTTATATGGAAATGCAAAATGTCAAAAAGGATCCAAGATAATTTTGAGGAAGGAAAACAAAGCTGGAAAAGACTTACACTACTAGATGTGAAGACTTATTATACAATTATAGTAATTAAGACATTGAGATTTTGGTGTAAGAATAAACAGACAAATGAAACATAACACAGAATTGAGAGGCAGGTCCTTACATGTATAATAATCTGATTTATGACAAAAGCATCAATGCAGTACATTGGAGGAAGGAGGATATTTTTCAATAAATGGTGTTGAGTCAGTTGGGTGTCCATATGGAAAAATATTTACTGATTCCTATCTTATACTATATAAAAATAAATCCAGATGTATTGTACATATAAATGCAAGAGGCAAAACAAGAAAGTTTTCAGAGGAAACAGAACACCTTCGTGACAGTGCATGCAAATATTTCTTAAACAAGACAAAGGCAGTTTTAAAACACAAAATTAAAAAATTGGATGATGTTAAAATTAACAATATGTTTTTACTAAAAGACACCACTGAAGGAGAGAAAAGGCAAGTGACTGATGGAGGGGAAGAAAATATGCATAGCACAAGTACCTATGAAAGATTCATATCTAGAATAAACAAAGACAAAGACAAACAGATTAATAGAAACATGAGCAGAAAACATGATCAACACATCATAAAAATGATTATCCAAATGGTGAATGACCATAGGAGATGGTGCTTGATTTTATTAGTCATCAGGGCAACATAAATCCTAAAACCACTACACACCCATGAAAATGGCTAAAATATGAAAAAATGAATTGAAAAACTGGAACTATTGGTGGGAATGTAAATGTGTAGAAGTAATTTGGTGGCATCTATTAAAACTGCACGTATACATATTCTATGATTTTACTACTTCATTCCTGGGTATGTACTCAATATATTCTCACATTTACCAAAAGACATCCAGTAGATGTTTCTAGGAGCAGCAGGTGTAATAATTAAAATGCTAAAATTCTAAATGCCCACAGGTGTGGGAAAAAGGGGTCCAGAGGTCTGGTTGACGGCTGTGGTGGAGGAACGAGTCTGGGCCAACTCAAGACTCCTCGGCAAACCGAGTAAATCACCCCGTCTAGGCTGTCCAGCTCTGACCTCTTACTTCCGCAACGCCCCCGACCAACAGTACCACCTCCAAACCATGCCCCTAGCTCACCTCCATTGCCACGCCTCTAGCCTGCTCTATAAAATGCCTGGTACTTCCTCAATAAAGTAGATCTGCGCCATCAGCCTGGTCTCCTGTGTCTTCTTTTCACCGTGTCGCCGCTTACCACGGGCCCAGGTCCCTCGACTCCAGGAGGTTCAACCTCACACAGGCAGTATAATGGATACATAAACTATAATATAGACACAAAGTAGGCTACTGTACAATAGTCAGAATGAGCAATCCACAACTATACCCCAAAATAAGGATGTTTCACACAAGCATAATTTAATGTTGAATGAAAAAACGTAGGCACACAAAACATTACTTTATGAGTCATAGAGTCATAAATTGCAGAACCACTGACCCACTGACCAGCCTCATGTAGACAAGGCCAATGCCCAGGGACAGAAGGTAAGCCCAGAGGATTAACAGACCAAAGGAGAAAGTATGGACCTGCCTAGCAGTGCTAGCCTCAAGGAAAGCCCATAGCTATTGTAGACTATAAAAACAATGTGGGGTTTTACTCTGAAAGAGACGCCTTTATGGTAGGGTAGAGTTGGAAAAGAAATCCAATGGAGCACCTGCCATACTGCTAGAGATTGTTTCACTAGGTATCATTTTGGGAAGGACTTAACTGTTTAAGATTGAGCTACAGAACAACTATAGAGCAACTCCATTTCCGGGTTTCTTTCTCATGTTATCCTCTCACAGTGACTGAGTGAGAGACAACCATGGGAGACAGCTGCGGAAAGTGTATGGGCTAGACACAAAACTCCTGAAAAGTTTATGCTCATGCCAAGAAGAACATGGAACCTCCTTTCTGTAGTGAGAAACCAGGCATGACAAGTATGGTTATCAGTCAGAGGAGCTGGATCTGAAAGGGCTGGCATTATGTCCAATAGTCTGCTTTAATCCCTGGCCTGTGGCCCACACTCAGCAGAAAACAGTGGGCTGACTACTTTCTCTTTCTACTAATGAAAGTAAGAGCACTCCTTGCCTTGGACAGTTGCCACAATCTAGGGTGTATGGACAGAGGAGCCACTGGAGCACAGGGGATGCCTCACAAACCCACAGGCCATAAAGATGGAGAAAACTGTGACTTGCTAGATTCCAAGACAACAGACACTAGAAAGAAACCATTCATTCAAAATTACAGAGGAGTTTTTTTTTTGTACTCAACAGTGTTTTAAATGAAATATTCTTTTCTGATACTTTAAAATCCATATAAATTAGCTAGTATTTTAAAGAACTTTTGAAATAAGTGAAATGGAGGAAATATACAACCCCCCAAAAGTTTTATCTTTCCCTTGTAAACAAATTTCTTTTGAATTTTAAACAACCTATCATTTACCTTTTACCAGATAAACCAAGGTAGACACAGTTGCACAGATAGACAACAGTGGCCATGAATTCAGCAACATGGAAACCAGGAATATCCATTCTGGTAGAGATGGAGCATTTTTACATGACAAGTAGGGTGGACTCATTGCTTTGTGGGTAATGTGAATATTTGGGCTGCACACAGATGAAAATAGATTAGATACCTCCATTTGTTATTGTTCTGAACGGAAATGAAAGTGCATGGGAAATACTTCAAAAAATCAACAACTGGGATCTCCTTTTATTGAAAAGTTTTGGTACATCTAAAAAAGTCACCAACAGAATAAAAAGAAAATCCACGAATTGGGAAAAAATTTTAGCCAACTGTCCCTCAGACAAAGGACTTCTATCTAGAACATATAAAGTATTTTAAAAAATCAGGCCCCCAAAGTTCAAAAATCCAATCCAAAAATGGGCATGTGACATGAATACAGAGGAATTTTTGGGGGGATCCAAATTTTCATATTTTTTCCTTCTCTTACCTTTGCTGGTTTATGGGATTTTGGGGTATTTTCTCTTTTTCTGCCTTTTCTTCTTTTAACTATTTTCCTTATTTCTTATGTTTCTTTATTTTTTATTTTTTTTATTTTTTGGTTTTTCTCTGGTACCAGGAACCGAACTCACTACCTTGCGCTTGCCAGGCAGGCGCTTTTGCCGCTGAGCTAAATCCCCAGCCCCATGTTTCTTTATTATGCTCTTCATTTTTTCTTAATTTTTCCTTTTTTTTGGTACCAGGAATTGAACTCAGGACCTTGAGCTTACCAGGCAGGTGCTTGTGCCACTGAGCTATATCCCTGGCTAATTTTTCTTTTTCTTGTTTGTTTGTTTTTTTTGTTATTTTTATTCTAAGCTATTAATTTTCATTTTTCTTCAACAGGATCCTTTATCTCACTTTGTTTTCCTGTGTCTCATTCTTCATTAATTCATTTTTCAAAGTTTCTTTTTTTGATTTTCTGGTTCCCTACTCCTCTGTCTTTAGTAATATAACCACTAAACATTAGACATCTTTAGATAGTTAGTTAGCTCAATGTTATTACTGTTGAGCACTGTTTGTTAGTAGAGGTATAGTTGCTGCATTTAGTAGATATGTGCTGTATGTCAGTATTTAATTTGCCTTAGTGTTTACAAAATAATTATAGATCTCTTTTCTATTATTAAGTGTGATACATTATTGATTCTCAGGGTATAATAATATCCAGTTTGTCAGTGATGCTGTTATTGTTGCTGATTTTATTGCTGTTGGCAGGGTTGCATGGTTGTTGCTACTAACTGGTTTTCTCTGCATGCTAATATCTGAATGCCTTTGTGGCATTAACAATACTTTGTCCCATTCCTGGATAACTGGGTGCTGGGCCAAATACACTTCAGGCTCCCCACCCAAATAAACAGATGTGGTTGGGTTTTGGGGTGGAGGCAAAGGGCTATAGTTAGACATGCCCAGAGTGCATCACTGAAAAGAAGACACTAACTAAAAAGTTCTCAAAACTAGTAAAAATATCTTCTACTATAATTAAACCTGCAACATCCACACAAAAAACTAACAAACAAAATAACAAAAATAGAAACATGAGAGGACAGGGCAACAAAATTCCTCCCAAAACTCCCAACTTCTCCAAAGTTGATCCATGGGACAATGAGGGGGAGGAAGTCAAAAGGCACACAGCTGAATTATTCAAAAGGATAAAGAAGATAAAAAAGACAAGGCAATAAGGTGCTTGGTGAGCTTAAAGAAGATATAACTAAACAGATAATGAATGTAATAAAAATGATCAGCAAGATTACAGTAGATACTAATAAAAACCTAGTTGAGCTAAACAAAATCATGCAAAACATGAATGTCCAGTTTGGCAAAGAATTAGAATCCATTAAATGATATCAAACAGAAATTCAGGAGATTAAAAATTCTTTTGAAAGTCTGGGCAACATAAGTACCCAGTGTGAGGTCTGGGAGAGTGCCAGAACTAGTGGCAAATGGCATGGTGTATGCAAGAAATACATGTAATCCAAAAAGAAATTATAGAGTAAAAATCAAAATATGTAAAAAAAAATCCATGACATGGGAAACTTAAAACAAGCAGGTGTACCTACCCTATTTTCAAACAAAGTAGATTTCAAGCCAAAACCAATCAGAAGGGAAAAAGAATATTACTACATATTGGTTAATGGAACAAGTCAACAAAACAATTATAAACATATAAGCACTGAACCCTAGTGCACCCAACTTCACAAAGCAAACACTAGTGGATGTAAAAAACTAGATAAATATGAACACATTTATAGTGAGGAACTTTAATACCCCACAGTCACAAATAGATCAGCTAGACAAAAAATAAAACAAACAAAAAGCAAAGAACTATTAGAGATGGACCAAACTTTTGAACAAACTGACTTAATGAGCAGTACATAGAACTTTCTCCAGAACATGCCACATACTAGCCAATAGAGCATACTAAAGTAAATGCAAAAGAATAAAAATGGAAAGTAAAACAACAGTGAAAATTCAACTTATTTCTGAAAGAATGGCTATCATCAAGGAATCAAATAGTAACAAATCCTGGCTAGGTGGCAGGGCAAAAGGAACATTTCTACATTGTTGGTGGGAATGTAAACTAATATAACTACTATAGAAAGCAGTATGGAGATTCCTCTAAACATTAAAACTAGAAATTCTCTTCAATCAAGCTATTCTCCTTCTAGGTAGCTTTCTGAAAGAGTTAAAGACATCACACTACGGTGATACATGTACATGCATGTTTACAGCAGTACAATCCATAACAACCAAATCTTGGAAGCAGCTTATATGTCCCTCAACAGATGACTGGATAAAGAAAATATTATATTTATATACAATGGGGTAGTACTCTGCCATAAAGAAGAATAAACTTGAACTGTTTGTAGGAAAACAGATGCACTTTCAGGTCATAATGATTAAGTGAAACAAATCAGACACACAAGTTTAAATATGGCATGTTTTTTTCTTATATAAGAAGCCCAAAATACAAATAAAGAACAAAATAAAAATAAGTAATAGGAAACAGGGAGTTAAATCTTTTACGAAATGGAATGGAACCAACAAATAGAAGGGTAAGAAGAGGAGGGGAAGAGGATGAAAAAAGAGTTGAGATGTGTTGTGTGCATGCACCAACACCCCATAAAGAATGTAACTATTATGTACTGCAAATGTACTAATAAAAATAAGAATTGCTTAAAAAATCTGAAGCTTTGTCCAGGGTAGATTACCTCCAAGAGCCCTCTGGAACTGAGCAGAGGCTGTGTCTTTAGATAGGGTCTGCAGCACTTTTTATAACTTTGCTTATTAAAATTCTCTGCGTAGATCCTATGGACACGTGAATTTGTGTTCCTAGGAATGAGAACAGTTCTTTCTACTGGTTCTCTACTGGTTCATTAGCTCAGGTCTGAGTCCCTGGAATGGAGCCCATTCTTGCCCCTGTGTGCTTCCTTCTTACCACTACTGCTCTCCAGGACCAAACTCTGCTTTCACTATAACTGTACCTCAGGATACTCTCCAGGCATTTTGTCCTGAAGCCTTCTCTCCTGGTCTGTGCTGACATTCATCTGACTCTATCTATCCTCACCCCAACCTCAAATCCTTTCTCTGTCTCACCTATCTGTATCCTTATTATATGAATTCATTTGTTCACTGATTCAGCAAACATTTATTGAGGACCTATTATGTACCAGACTCTGTAGGTGAATTAAAGGATAATTTGGTCCCTAAGGAGCCTATCCTCTGAGGACAAGTAGAGACAACTTGTGAGAGTCATTTTATGAAGAAAGCATTATAAGAATCTGGCAATCTGAGATTAATTCTATCTGGGAGGGGAGTGTGGGGCTTGTGCAAGAGATGATTTGTGAGTTACATTTTGAAGAAGTGTCAGGTATTCGGATTTGGATACACTGAGAATAGAGGTGATTATTCTATACAAAGGCTGGATTGTCTTTCCGTGGTAGAAAGTACTTCAGTATGGCTGGATGGAAAGGAGAGCACTGGAAAGTAAGGTTGGAAAATGAAGCTGGGGTCACACCACTGAGTGTAACTTGAGCCTCACTAAGGACATCATTATACAAGCAGTGTTAACAATTGAGTACTAGGGTGATAAAGAAGCTGTTATCTATGCCCCTTTCTCCATTCTCTTTAACCCCCTTACACTTGCTAACATCACTCTGAATTTCTTCCCCTAATGTTGACAATCTCCTCCAATCAGCAGAACAGATCCTAGGTCCCAGGAGTATGGTCACCACCTATTGCTTTTTTGCCTACTCATTTGCTAGTAAGCCAAGGTTCTTCTTAAAGTGTGATCAGATAAGCTGCCTTCTCTCCACCAGATTTCATTCTGATAAGCACCTGAAGGAAGGGGCAGAGGCACACTGAACTTGTCAGTTGCCCAAATGCACCTCACAGATCATCCTGTGCCCTGTACTCCTAAGGATCTGCTGATGAAATCCAAATATCCAAAGCCCAAAGCTTAAAGGCTGCTCCCGTTTCCACATAGGCCCCCCACTTCCTCTTTCTCACAGATTTCTTTTTCTCCACTGAGTATAATTTCTTAGTCCACTAAGGGGAGGATGATGCCTCCTTTAAATCACTCCTTCTACACACAACTTCACAGTAGAACGGTCATTGACAAGTACAAAGTATTTGATCCTCTACAAGTATTTTATTCTCACATAAATCCTTCAAAACAGCCTGTAAAATCAGCAATAAGGTCTTCTGACTTCAAATCTTCTAGTCTATTCTTATATATAACAGTAATATGATATAATATACCACATATTTGTAATATGAACAATGAAATGATTCTATGTGCATTTCAATCTCTGTTGAGGATTAGTTTTTTATATTTTATTCTATTTTTCTTTTTCTTACTTGGATAATTTGATTTTATCTGAGGCATGGCACGGAACTTCTAATTTTAAGATAATCTTCTGTGATCTATCACATAAATAACTCCTGCTGTTCTGGCTCTATAAAGCAACAGAGGCAGAAGGATCTCAAGTTCAAGCCCAGCATGGGCAACTTGGTGACTTAACAAGATGTTGTTTTAAAATTAAAAAAATAAAAAAGGACAGGGGAGTAGCTAAGTGTGAAGGCCCTGGTTCAATTCCCAGTACCACAAAACAAAACAAAACAAAATAAGAAACTTTAAAATAAACAGTAAAACTCTTGATTGTAAGTAACTTGTTCTGTAAATGTTCTGCAAGATGAGCAAGTTAAAATCCTAATAAATTTTAATTTGATAAACAAGTGATGTCTTGTAATATGAGTAGAATGTGATGCTGAATCTCACATGATCACAACTCATCCAATAGTTCTTCTTTCTCTCCCTATCTCTCTTTCTCAATTGTGGGTGATTGTCTCCCAACAGGAAGAGGTTATGGAAGAGTTCTCATCTGCACAGAAAGGAGAAAAAGGCAGAGCAATCCCTCACTTAAGATGAGATTAGGGAAAGCTGGGCATGGTGAAGCACACTTACAATCCCAGCATTCAGAAGGCTGAGGTAGGAGGAGTTCCAGGCTAGCCTGGGCTACATAGTGACTTCAAGGCTGGCCTGAACTACATAGCCAGGCCCTGTTTCAGACTGACAGAGAGAAGGGAGGGGAAACAGAGAGACAGAGAGTTTAGAGAGATGTGTAAATGTGGGAAACACTACAAAATTTTGTAAAAAAAGCACTATTGGCATAAATCTTCTATGACAAACCAACAGCCAACAGCATATTAAATGGACAAAAACTGAAAGCTTTTGATTTAAAATCAGGAACAAGACAAAGATGTCCACTGTCACCACTCCTATTCAACATAGTTCTGGAAACATTAGCCAGAGCAATTAGACAAAAGAGAGAAATAAAAGGAATAAAGATAAGAAAGGAAGAAGTGAAATTATCTTTATTCTCAGCTGACATGATACTCTACATAGAAGACCCCAAAAATTCCACCAAAAGACTCCTAGAGTTAATCAACAAATTTAGTAGCATAGGTGGATACAAATCAGCACTCAAATATCAATAGCATTCCTATACACAAAAAACAAACATACTGAGAGAGAAATAAGGGAAACCATACCTTTCACAATAGAATGCAAAAAATTGAAATACTTAGGAATTAATCTAACAAAGTAAGTAAAAGATCTATACAGTGAAAATTATAATACTCTGACAAAAGAGATTGAAGAGGATTTTTAAAAATGGAAAGATATTCCTTGCTCATGGATAAGAAGAACCAACATTGTGAAAATGGTCATACTCCCAGAATTGTTATAAAGATTCAATGCAATCCCAATGAAAATTCCATTGGTATACCTCACAGACCTAGAGAAAATATTCCTAAATTCATCTGGATCCAGAAGAGACCCAGAATAGCAGAAGCAATCCTGGGCAACAAGGACAAGGCAGGAGGTATCACAATCCCTGATTTGAAATTATACTACAAAGCTACTGTGATAATATCAGTATGGAACTGGCAAAAAACAGACCTGAAGATCAGTGGAATGGACTAGAAATGCAGCCACAACTCCAAAGACACTCAGCCAACTTATCTTTGACAAAGGGGCCAAATGTGTTCACTGGAAGAAAGATAGCCTCTTTCATGAATGGTGCTGGAAAAACTGGCTACCCACAGCCCAAAGACTAAAACCAGACCCAGCCTATCACCATGCACCAAAATAAAGTCAAAATGGCTTAAAGATCTAAATATTAAAACAGAAACATTAAATATATTGGAAGAGAAAGTATGTGGAAGTCATGAAGACATAGGGGTATAGGCAGAGAGTTCATGAACAAAAACCAAACTGCACAGGAAATATTTCAAAGAATCAACAACTGGGATCTCATCTCATTGAAAAGTTTTTGCACATCTAAAGAAATCACCAACAGGATGAAAAGAAAACCCACAAATTGGGAAAAAATTCTAGCCAACTGTCCCTCAGACAAAGGACTCCTGTCTAGAACATATAAAGAATTAAAAATATCAAGCCCTCAAAATTCAAAGACCCAATCCAAAAATGGACATCTAAGATGAATACACGCTTCTCACAAGAAGAAAAACAAATGGCAAATAAATACATGAAAAAATGTTCAACATCATTAGTTATCTGAAAAATGGAAATTAAAACAACACTGAGATTCCATCTCACCCCAGAAAGAATGGCTATCATCAAGAAATCAACTCATAACGAATGATGTAGGGGCTGTGGGGAAAAAAGAACACTTCTCCACTGTTGGTGGGAGTGTAGACTGGTGCAACCACTGTGGAAATCAGTCTGGAAATTCCTAAGTAAACTAATATTAGAGGTCCCATACAACCTAGCTATTCCCCTCCTGGGTATTTTTCCAGAACTGAAAACATCATACCACAGTGATATATGTGCATCCATGTTCATAGCGGCACAAGTTGTAATAGATAAATCTTGGAAACAACACAAATGTCCATCAACTGAGGAACAGATAAAAAAGATGTGGTATTTTTATAAAATGGAGTATTACTGAGCTATAAAGAAAGATGAACTTGAGGATTTATAGGTAAATGGATGCAACTGAAGACCATACTCATAAGTAAAATAAATGAGATTCACATGTGTAAACTTCGTATTTCCTCCCTACTATAAGAATCTGAAAGAGTAAATAAAATCTGAAAGGTACAATAGATATTGTGAAAGGGAAGAGAAACTGCTCAAATAGGAAGGAGAAAATGGGATGAAGGAGGGGAAAGGAAAAAGAAAGAAGGAAGAGAAAAAAATGTATATGCATACACAGGATAGCTAGGACAATTGTACTAGTAAGATCTGTTGATTTATTGAAAGGAATTGTTAATGTGTAATCGTTTGATCAGTCTTGCATGCCTACATCTGATTATATGTGCAACCATTTTGAAGGCTACATTATGTAATATAACAACCGTTGTTAATATCCTATCACCATGTTTTGAAATTCTGCATCATTTTTATTGTTCTCTATGCTGTTTTGTTTATGTATTTATTTTTGTTATTTTGGGTTTTTTCTTTTCTCTTTAAAATGAAAAACAAAATTTATATGTATATACAATGATAGCTGGGATAGGTGTACTGCTGATGTCTGTGGTCTGTTGAAAAAAACAGTCACTGCTTAAAATGTTCTTTTTTCTTGACCAATTTTGCATGCTTGAATCTGGTAATCAGAATTACTGATCTGAAAACAACAATATGCAGTATAAGAGCCATTGTTGAGCCCCTACCATCTTGTACGGTGAAGCTCTGGATCATTTCCAGTGTTTCATATTACTTGTTACTGTCTTTGATTGTTTCATCAATCTTACATTCTTATATCTTGTGGACTGAGCAACTTAATTGAAGATAACAGTATGTAATGTAGCAACCATTGTTAATTCCATCATTTTGTTTTGAGGTCACGTATCATTTTAGTTGTTTTTGTGTTGTTTTGATTTTGTCTTCATTGTTGCTTTGTTAGTTTTTAAATTAAAAATATTTATAATAATTTCCTTACAAAAATTTTTTAAAAACCCACAGAATGCAACATCCCCCCAAACCCTAAATTTACTGCCATATTGATACTACTTCCTACAAGTTTGATATGATACCATATAGAAGACATTTAAGAAACCATCAAATATTTAGGAACATCCAACATCAAAATTTAACTGTATATAGTAGCCCCTCAAAAACCTGCAATCTGAATTTTTTAAAAAGTATTTTGTTTACAAGGAATCTTTTCAGGTATACAAAAATCTGTACAGCTTTTATATTAAAACTAATTTGAGCTGTACCTGAACTCACACTCTTAGCAAAACAATTGCCTGAGAACACACATACACCACACATGTCATTACTGGACTGGCAGTTATTCTTTGTTTTCATGTTTATCATCTTTATCATTATTTACTCCCTCTCCCCTTCCCCTTTATCCCCCCTACTCCCATTTCTTCTCCTCTTGCTCATCTTCTGGGTTCTTTTTCTTTGAGCCTGTTGGTCTATTAATAACCTTTCTTGTTTGTTTCAGTTTTGTCCTTGGCAAAGTATGCAGCAATGTCATTTTCATACTTCTCCTTTAGCATAGCTGCTTTCTATTCACATGGTTATCTTTGACTGCTCAGACTACAATTCATTCAGTTATTCACCTATTCTTGCACAGTACAGCAGTGGGTAAGCCCAGGTGTTCACTGTTGATCTTTGGGTGATGTTCAGAGTAAAACAGGAAGAAGGTAGATGGTAGGCTTTTGAGAACATTGGGTTCCTTTTTTCTTTCCCTTATTGTCACCTTTGAGAGGAACAAAGGTTTGTTCCCTTTCATAGCGAACTTTGTCACTTTCTGCTGTAGCTTCAAACTTTAATGTTTCCTTTGCAGACATGGTCTTTCATCTCTCCACATATTTCTTGGTGAATTTGGCAAAATTGATGGAAGGACATGGCTGGTTCTTATTGTGCATTTCTTGGAAGGTGTGTACAAAGAAGGTGTACATGGACATTTTGCCCCTAGACTTGTTGGGGTCTCCTTTACCCATGGTGACAGGACTGTGCATCCCTGGTTTGAGCTTTTCCTCAGAGTCTGGCATATTGGCTAAATTTGACAGAGAAGTTTCCTTCCTACTGCTCTGGTGAATTCAACATTTTAGCTCTATCATACTTCCTTGTTATCCTTTTTCTGTAAACCACATGCACATGTGTACATGCAGATACATATACATAACTAGTGTCATTTTCTATACTGAAGATTGTGACATACTTGTTTAGCTTCATGTTAATCACAGACACTTTCCAGAGATGCTAAAAGGCGGGCTCCTAGCATTAGACAGAATTCCTGGGTGGGACTATTGCTCCTGTTCTTGATTTATTGTGAAGACTGAACAAACTTGTAGCTTTTCTAAGTAACCATTTTCCTTAACTGTACAACAGAACTAATGACACCTACTTTTCTTAGATACCATAAGGAGTAAACACAGAATGTAATAGATACTATTTTCCTTAGTAAGGACCATTTTGTTTTCCTCAATTGCAAGGAAAACTGCTTTCCCTAGTAGCCAGCTAAGATGGACTTAAAACTAGTTGTATTTTTGTGTCCCTTCCACTGTCATCATTTAAACTAAAGTGTTATCCTTTTCCCAGAAGTACATTGCATAGTGGTTTAGAGAATGTGCTCTATATTCAAACTGCCTGGGACAAATTCTGACTCTGCCATTAACACAAGCAAATTCTTTATCCCTTTGTGACTTGGTTTTTCTTATTTGTAAATATATTTTTCATAGTAGTTATAAATTTACAGAATTCTTTGGGGATGAGCATGTTCATATAGTTAATAAAGAATCTAAAACATTGTTAACTATTTTTACAATCTGTGCAGTTTTCTACAAGCATATTTTTCTTTCAAATTTGTAACTGTTCAAGAATTTCTTAACTACAGTGTTTTCTTTCTTACAATCTGAAGCAGAATTTTACTAGCTACAAACTCATAATGGTTGTTCATCTACATCCACCAGCCCACAGTATAAAACAATTTTTGTTTGGCAAATTAAGTAGTTAAGAATGTTGTTTCCATTAATTTTACTACCTACGTACCTCCTGGAGGCAGGGCAAGGCAGTCTAGTTAAACCAAACCAAACAAAGCATTTTAGGGGCTTATAACCAAATGCTTATTTGCAGTTGTTCTAAATCATCTCAGCCAGATGGGCATGTTTTAAATATTTTCAAGGAAGAAAATTTCACAAGCTTTCTCAGTAACCTGTCATAATGTTTCCAACCCTATTGAAATTTCCTCCAGAAAATCTAATGTCTGGAAAACTCCACAATGTATCATCCAAACTAGGACATTTACTAATTCACTGGAATAAACTGGGACAATACAGGGCAAACTGGAATGCAAGTCACCCTTCTATACTGCAGTCCCGCCTGTCATGAGCATTGTTCACATCCTTTTACCTAGTATGCAGAAGGAACAAGTGGTCTTAATGTCTACAAAACAACTTTATACTCTTAAGCTTTTACTTGTTCTGTCAGTTTATGGAATGGAGGAAAAAGCAGCAGAAGCACAACCAGGCAAAAGCTTAAAGTCTATTTTTTTCTTTGTCTGCTTTCCTCTCAGTGATGATGATGATAATGATGATACTTGTAAAGCAGTTAATATGTACCAGACACACTGGAGAGCGCTACACATGTATTAGTTCATTCAATTTTCACAAAATATCATCATCATCATCACATCCTTGTTTTGCAGATGAAGAAATGACAGAGAGAAAGCGAGAGGGAGAGAGACAGAGAAAGAAGAAGGAGAGGAGGAGGAAGAGGAAGGAGGAAGAGGAAAAGAAGAAGGGTGAGGAAGAGGAGGAGGAGATAGGGGGCACCTCACCTAAGGTTATGCAGCCAGAATCTGCCCTAAGTTGAAGTCTAGAGTCTGGGTTCTTAGTCAAGAAGCTCACCTCCAGGCCTTCTGCACGATTATAGTTGGACAAAACCTTTTGCTGTAGTGTCCCACTTGATCGGACACTGCTTTATAATGAGAACACTTCAGAATGCTTTGCAGTATAGGAAATGTACATTTGCTTCTTAAATCTTCACAACTATGTGAAGTGGTCAATGAAGGTTATTATTATTACTATTTAATAAATGAAAAAAACGTATGAGGAAGAAAACTCAAGTTTTACAGAGAGAAATCATTATAGCTAAGACTACTACTCAGGGCTAGGCTCTGAATGTTCTTTTCACCAAGTGCCAATTATTTACATCTGTGATCTTAGTGGCTATTTCCATTTTAACTGAGATGGTCATGAAAAAGCAAAGCCTACCATGAAGTGTGATTTTTGAACAGTGGCATCTTGACCACTATGGCACATGCATGGGAGGCATCTGCGGATGGAGAGCCTCTCCAGGATCCTTCAAACCAGTTCTCTAACATCACATCTCTTCTCTATGAAGCCATGCTAAAAACCTAGGTACATATAAGCCACCACATGTTTTTTAAAAAGTCAAATTTAATTGGTGGATCTTTTCCCCATTTACTCCAAGTGTTAGTGCAAAGGCAGCATATCAGGCCACCCGTAACCTGTCTACACGGCCAGAGAGGTTGTGAGGGAGAAGTATACACCAAGGAGCTATAGAAAAGCTTGCTCCTAGAGACACTGTGCTTCCAGCACTTAGGTTCAATTATCTGTTCCTGGAGGTGGGACACTGAAGAGTCTGTGTTAGAGGCTCTCCATGGAGTGGGAGGTGACCTTACAAGGAAGAGAAAAACTGGGGAAAATGCATAAAAATATAGAAAATCAAACTCAGCTCCATGAAAGATTTATTTTTCCTCATTACCATTATATTTCACTAGACTTATCTGCTCAAGAAAGTAATGAGTTCTATATGACTAAATGTACTCAAACAGGGGTAGATGCTTTTTTCTAGGAAGGAAATAAAGTCATCGGCAGTGCATAAACATCTCTCAGGGAGCAAGTGAAATACAGACTACAAAGCTGTGTCCCACATTATGATCCTCAGGAATCTGCATTTCTTAAAAGCTTCCTTGCTGATTCTGATGCAGGTAGCCCAAGCAATACTGCGGGAAATGGATTCCCATTAGAGTGTGAGACGGGATGAAGTGCAAGGCAGGGGCGAGGGCCGGGAGGAGGCTCATATGCATCCCTTTTGAGCTGAACCATATGGTTGGGTGAACTTTACTCTTTAAGTCTTTCTAATATTAATCTTCTTTTTGGATGTTTATACCTTGGTTTCCTGACAGAGAATGCTTGAGTGACATATGAGGTGAGAGATCTGGGGCGTAATAATACCATGTCATGGAAACACTCATAAAGCCATGACCCCATGGCATATGAATTCTACGTGGGGTTTGCACAGGTATTAAATGTTCTGTGGTTGGCTTTTGGAAGTTTGCTCTATCCTGACACCAGGATTTCTAAGCTGGCCTGGAGGAAAGCAGGCCTGCAGCTTCCTGGTGTTTGGAGCAGATGGGGAAAGAGTCTGAAATATTCCTTGTCATCACCTGCAGCTGACAGACCACAGGCAGAGGAGGCAGCAGCGGGAAGTCAGACCAGTTGATTTGGGAGAAAAGAGAAATCAACGGTGATGCCTTACGAATGCTTCCTTCTTGGGTTCCTCTCCAAATGATGGTGTGTGTGTGTGTGTGTGTGTGTGTGTGTGTGTGTGTGTGTGTGCACGTGCTCACGCATGTGTGTGTATCAAATTGGGTAGCACTTGTCTCTGGTTGGAAGTGGTAATAAATCAGGGGTTACAAAACCGCCACTAGCCACCTCCTGCAGGTCCAGTCAAAGAAACAGGCCTTTGAGAGCACAGCTGAGTCGGCAGGATCCCCAGTCCTACGGCCCCACCTCACGGGATGAAAATCACACATCTGGGATCAAGCATGCCAGATGTGCAAAGGGCTAACACTGAAAAGACACTGCTGGAAGATTACATAGCTCGCAAAAACACTAGTGTAAGGTTCAAAAGTTACTTGTTTTTTTTTTTATTTATAGCCTTAGTCACCACAGTGGTTTTATCATCTGGGTAGTCAGCTCTTCCCTGTACCCTGATTCTCTGTCCTAGACTGTGAAAGGGTGCAGAAGGATTTAGTTGTTTGAAGAAGCCATGTTGATTTCACTGGGGCAGTGACAGTAAAGACCCAGAAGAAAAAAGGAATCCTGATTGAAATCCTGATTTGATATCAGTTCTGGCATTTGTTAAATATAGGACCTTGAGCAAGTTATTTTAATTTCTATGAACTTCAGAATTTTAATCTAGAAAAATGGGCTACAACCTATCTACTTCAGTGGTTCAGTGTGGGGATTCAGTGAATCCACCACAGAGAAAGGCCCTAGATGCTAGATCAGGCTTGGCACGGAGTAAGAGCTGGAGCAGAAAAAGGAAGGTGAGTATTGTTCAGGGAAGGAGGTAGGAAGAGGGAAGTCACTTCCTGCTCAGTCACAGAGGTCTATGGAGACAGAGCAATTGTAAGATTGTCTTTAGGACTCTGGTTATAGGGGCTGCTGTGAAAAGTGCTTCTTGTTATCTGTGCAATGCTGGTTGGTTTCTCTTTCTCTCTGAACCCCTCAACTCCTTTCTTTCCCTTGAGGTCTCTTATATATCCTTCCGTTCTGTGCTTCAGGTCCTTTCTCTGACCCCACACCCACAACCTACCCACACTGAGATGTTTTTCCTTAGAGCAGCAAAGACATAAGCCCTGAAGATTAATGAGAATCATTCAAGGTTTTTATCCAGCTAAGGAAAGCAAAATTCCTTGCAGGCAGAGCCTCAACACGCATTGCATTTGTGAGTTTTAAATTAAAAATCAGTTGTGGGGTTTCTTTTGGGGATATGAAAGCATCCTACAATTAGATAGTGATGATGGTTGCTCAGTTATGTGAATATACTAAGGCCTGCTAAATTATGCACCTTAAAAGGGTGAATTTTGTGTGATATGAGTTATACCATAATAAAGCCATTATAAAAATAGGTCAGACTAGCTAGCTTTCCATTCTTTTGCTCTTCTCCAGTTTTATTAAAATATAAATTATAATTTAATTATAAATTCAAATTATAAATACAATTATAATATAAAGGACCATAACACACCATGCATCCATTTTAATCTACGATTAAGTACCATCTTTGTCTCTTGAAATCCATATTCATTCTCATTCTCATTTTCTTTCTCTCCTTATCTCTCTCTTTCTCTTCCCTACCCACTTCTCTGGCACTACTATACCTGTCAAAATTCAACTCATCTTTCTAAGTTTGACTCATGAAATCTTTCCTGGTCTTCTCTCTCCAGTCACTTATCAAACCTGTGCTCAGTGTGTCTCATGGGACCAGGATCTAAGGTGCAGAAATGAGAATGAAAGAAGTATATTAACAATACCATTTGTACGGTCTGTTTCACCTGAAGGACATTCAGCCCTTTCAGGACAGCTCCCTAGTCTCCATCTCAGACTAGGATAGATGTCCAAGCAACCTTTCTGTTTCCGGGATCCTCCAACTCCAGTGGTTCCCAAATGGCTGCCACTAAAGAAGCTTTCTTCTACACCTTTTCCATTTACTTTATTATCTTAATTAGGAATCCAACATGACTCCATAGAGTTCATTGAAGTGTTAACAACTAGCTATTTTATATCTTACCAGCATCTCTGACCTCCTCACACCACGCTTACTGTACTCCAGGCAGGATGTCTACAGGTTTCTGCAAGGGTTTTCTCTCTCAGGTGGAATCCTTATCCCAAGATGCTCCTTTCTTGCCTCTTGACGCTTCCCAAAGCCAGATCTAACCATTTTCTTCTCCTTGAAGGAAGTCTTCCTGTAGGAACCTTATTCTACTTTCTGTGTTTAGCTTGTGGTCTATGATTTTGCTGTTCTTGGTACTATCTGTACCACATGACTTCTATTGCCTTTCATGGCCTCACAGCATAATGTTGTGTACCCAACAGGTACTCAAAGAAGGTTTGTTTAAAAAAAATAATTAACTGATAAGGAATTAGGTCTGAATTGCTCATGCACATGCTAAGCATTGGTGGGGACCTTCTTTACTTCCTCCCTCTCTATTTTCTTCCTTCCTTCTCTATTTCCTGCCTCTTTCTCTCCTTAGCTTGACTTGGTCATTAGAATACGAAAATCAGCAGGTAGTGGTTGATTTGGTAGTGTAACACATTGCTTCATCTGCTCATCCCCCCTCCCCTTACTATTTCAGATCCACCCACATAGTTACCACAGAAGCAGCCTTTTCGTTCAATAGGATCCTGGCCATGGCCACCAATAGATCAACTGGAGTTTCTTCCTTAAAACTGTACCACTGTCTTCTGACTCTGTGTTCAAAGATTGAAATGACCTATCCTAGTTTTCAAAATGTTATTCCTTCTAAGATTCTGTTTTTAACTACATAGTGTTAATTATTATATGTTTAGAGTTTTAGGGCTGTACTTTGTAAATTCTCAAGCATATAAATCTAATGACATATGCTTGTTACGGTCTCACTAAAGGTCGTGAGGCTGTACAACTTTCTTTTAAAAATAGAATTCAGGCAAATAAAGGCATTAAGTGATCCTAGTGGAATGGAAGATTTATTGTTTAAACTTTGAAAAGTCAGGAAATTCCAGAGTTGGATTCCAAGAGAGATATTTCTAGAAATGAATGTAGAAATACCTAATGTATATCAATGTTTGGTCCATTTTCTGCCTGGTACAATAATCCTATGGATTAAGCATAGAGATCATATTGCACAGACCCTAATTCTGTTCTTTGCAAAAAGATCAATATTTAATGGATGATGGTTGAGTTTCGAAGGAGTAAAATAATTTTACATTAAATAAGCATTTTATGTAAGAAATAGTGAAGAACAGAAAAACAAAATGACTTGTGTGTCTACCATGCATACAGAAGTCCTAGTTTATTTCTTACTCCAAAGATTGACTCCAATTTTGAAATTTCAACATTTAGAAGTTGCTGACTTAGTTCATGAGATTAAGAAATTGTGAGTAGAAGCAAAGACATTCAAAGATGACTCCAAAACAAAGTTCCATAACAATCTTATACAAAATAATTGCCAGGCAAGTGAGGGTCTGTAGGCCTAGCCCAGTGATGGCAAACTTTTAGAGCTTGTAATGATAACAAATGGCTCACTGCAGCATATGTGCCATAGGTTCACCATCACTGGCTGAGCCTGATTCATTTCAGGCACTGGCAATGTTAGGTTTATTTTCATAGCTGTGCTCTCCATCTACTCTGGGATAGTAAGTCCTTGGAATTCTACAAGGTTATTCAGAGCAAAAGAATTCCCATATTCCTTTCTTTTCATATTTGTTCTTATTCTAAATTTCAAAAAAAACAGCTTTCCTTGCATAGTATCTTCTTTTCATTAAGATGAGATGCTATGATTGATGATTTATGTTTTCTCTGGAGATGGCACCTGCATATTCCCTAGGTCAATTTTATTCTTTTCTATGAACATATATCTCAATGTGCGTCCTTCTGTTTTGGCCACTTGCTTTAATTTTCTCTTTCCTGATCTGATTCACACATGCTCACATGCATGGAGATGACTGGGTTGAGTTCTTCCTTCTGAAGGTATTTTATGAACTCTTGTACCTGTCTTTCACATTCTGCCAATTGCATCCTCTCCATCTCTTCACTTCCCTGCTTTCTAGAGAGTGAACTCACCTTCCATGACTAATGCAATCCGTAAGCAGTCTTCATGCTGATTCCACAGATTTTAATTTCCTAACATTTCCCTTTAGACCCTTCCTAACATCCTCTTTTTAAAATGAAAATCCCTTCTTGGAGTTAGAGGTTTTGTATGGCCTCCTGTGTGAACTCCCTTGACAGGGCTCATATGCTTCAGGTGGTATATGCTCAAGCAAGAGCTGCATAGACAGTAAAGCAGAGGGTTCTGAGAAAGTTTCTACCAACATTTATAAGGAACCAGCGATGTGCTGAGCACCTGTGGGGAGTGGTACATGAGACAAGGATGAATGGATTAAGAGAGCTCTGAGATCCTTAGTATGACATTCTAGGGAAAAATACATAGAGGGAAGCATGGTACTGTATAGGATATAGCTGAAGAGGCACTAGCTTTGAGGCAACAGATGTGCATAACCTTGGGCCACTTACTTAACCTTATGTTCCTCAACAGTAAAACAAGATGATGTCTCAAGGGGACATTGTGAGAATTCACTAATGCAATAGTATATATTTGTTGTTACTACTATTTTTAAAATGTAATAGCAGCACTTACTGTTAAGACCCTTGAGTCAGCTATATGAACTCTAGAAATAATTTCTTTCTCTTTCTTTCTTTTATTTTGATTCTGATATGTGTAACCATTTATTTTCCCTTGGGGGTGTGCTGTTCTTGGAGGTACTGCAATGCCAGCTCAATTCATGGAGTGGACAGAGCAGGCTCCTATTACACCTCCTTCTCCAAAAATCCATTTATATATTGTACTCAGATGGAGGATATATCAGAAATTAAACTGAAGGAATACTACATTTGATTTTAGCAAAAAGGCCAAGAAGTAATTTGGAACTCATTTCTATTGTAGAAAATCTTTCAGAGACACTTTTAGTGCACATGAGGTAGAAATTGTTCCAGCTTATCAGTGAGCCTGATTCTTGAGACCAGGCTTTAGAACATCTTTTACTTCTACCCAAAGAGCTTATTTTTACTATGAGGCACCTGAAGAAGAATTCTTTGAAAAACCCACTCTGCAGAGTTAAATATGATGGGGTGCTTCCCTCAGTTCTAGGACCAAAGGTGAAACAGTGAAAGTGCTTCCGTTTGATTCTTGATCTTGCAATATATAATGGAAACCAACCAGAATTCAGCCTCTGTCTATCCTCTTGTTTTTTCACAAGGACCATGGGTCACATAGTTTATGGCTTAAATCTAGAAAGGCTCTATCTGATACTAAGGAGAGTCTCAGAGTATATAGTTGTATAGATGAGGAGCTGCAATTATAAGTTATCTGTACTATTAGGCAATCCTTGGAGATGGCTTCCAATTTAGTTATGATAAAGCATGCCTACAAAGATTTTCTTTTTCTTTTTACAGCTTTATTGAGATATAATTTACATCCCATCCAATTTATCCATTAAAATGCATAACTCAGTGACTTTTAGTACATACAGAATTGTTCATCCATTACATCATCAATTTGGGGGGTGGTGGTTACTGGGAATTGAACTCAGGACCTAGTGCTTGCTAAGCAGGGGCTGTGCTGCTGAGCTATATCACTAGCCCCAAATCCCCAATTTTAGAACATTTTGGTTGCCCTAAAAAGAAACCCAGCTCCTCAGCTATTATTCTCTGAATTTACCCCCAACTTGCAGGCCTAATTGACTTTCTGTCCCTATGCATTTGCTTATTCTGACATGTCATCTCAATGAAGTCATGCACTCCATGGCCCTTTGTGCCTATCTTTTTTCACTTAGTATGACTATATTTCTTACAGACTGATGCATATTAAATACTTGTCAAAGGGGAATTGTTAAAAACAGCCCACTGTGGATTAATGCAGCACTTTAAAAAAATGGGCGGCTGTACATATGTTAACAAAGGTCTCCAAAATATAAATATGAATATGAAATCTGGAGGAATACACATCTAAATAATGTGAAGACCTCCAAAGGAGAGAGGTGTAAGACTAAAAATAGAGGATAAAATTTCTCTTCTTCTTTAGAAGATACTAATGTTTTCAAGAATAATTATTCACTATTTTATAACTGAAGATCAACTAAAAGGAAAAAAGTATAAATGAAAGTAAAAGAAGTAAGAGGTTTCCTTGAGAAGTTCCAAAGGAAGTTGGATACCTAGGATGCCCTAGGTATCCTGATACTGCAAAAGAACTTGGAGTCATTCTGACACCATAGAGTTATTCCTTTTATCCAATTTGCACAAAAACTATTTGGATAGGATTCAGCTTGGCATAAAGCCCAAGGAAGGATGATCCACTTTGTGCATTGGAGTTAGGAATCAGTTCTCTTATCCACAGGAGTTATCCTGAGTTTTCCACTAAATTCACCACTTAGCAACTTAACCCCAGCGTCACTCAGGCAGCATGTTTGTTTATGTACTTCCTATCCTCAGGGTTGCTTGGGGAGGTGTCATTTTTAGCCAGTTGATTCTTATTTGCATGAGATACCCTTGTACATCTATTTGTTTTATATTGACTATTTTTGTACACTTTTTAATTTAGAGCATTGTATTTGTCTTTGATGTTTGTTTCTAGTGAAATCTAATAATGTTATGGTTATTTTCTTTTACTAATTTTTTGTTTATTTGTGAAAAATAACCTATAATTTTGTGTTATAATCTATAAATCTTTTATCATAAATACATTAGATATAATTTTTAACTTCTCCAGAATTCAGTGATATTCTTTTACAAACTGGACACATTTGGGACACTGAGACTGAACAGGAAGTAAGTGCCAAAATATCTGCTAAAGAAAAAACTGAAAAAGGGAGAACTGTTAGCATATCAGAGAGGAAAAGTCTGTTATGAAGTGGAAAGACAAAAAAGTCATCTCCTTATTGTCAACTATTAATAATGCAGAAATGATAGAACTTGAAAGAAGAAATAATACTAAAAAAATTCCAATAGGTGGTCATGATTATAATAATTCTATGGGTGGCACTGACAGAGGTCACCAACATCTAACAAGCTATCCTGTAATTCAAAAGCAAGGAAAATATATTACTACAAAATATTTATGCACCTTCTGGATCAAACAATATGGAACTCATTTGTTATTTATTTAAAACAAAGGGCTTCAAAAAGTCATTTACAATTTAGATTAAGTGGTTAAAGGGAAATGGGAAGGAATATTGGGAGCTGTGAGCAGGGACAGACCGTTAAGATCCAGAGAAAGGTAAGACAGGGAGGAACTCATTACTGCAGGATGATTACATGGAGATGGAAATCCAGTTTCTAGACCCTTTGGAACCAATTCCACTTCAGTGATCTCCATAAATGTTAGTAGAGGAGTTCTTAACACAAAGAAGGGAGCCTTTTACCTTCCCCCTTTTAACCTTTATTGTTTTCTGGGATAGCAGAGAAGAAAGCTGGGCAGATCCATTCTGCTGTCAGTCATTGCAGCAGAGAAACTCTAAGAAATCAAGCTGAGCAACCTTTGAAAGGAGAAGACTTTAGATATGATTCTGGATGCAGTTAATTACGGAAGAATTTGGAAGAGTTCATTGTTAGAGACCTAAGCATAACTGAACTTGTGTCTGTAATAATATTAGAATGTCTGCTAACTACTTATTTAAGGATAAAATACAAGTATTTTATGGATGCTCATTTTCTGCAGAGCACCACCCTACTCCTGTGGTAAATGCTGGATCTTAAGCAGAAGAGAGCTGAACTGGAGTGTCTTGAAAAACAGAGATAAGTAAAAATTCACTGATCCTAAAAGTTGCTCAAAAAAGTAAAGTCATTTGTCTGATATCGAATACTGAATCTGTAATAGTAAATGTCATAATGATGAAAAAATAGTTAATATTTACTAAGTGCTTACTATATGCCAAGCACTATACCAAGTATTTCATATTGATTATTTCAATATATCCTAAAAACAGCTTTATACTGTAGATCCTATTGTTATTCCTATTTTATGGATAAAGAAATACAAACTGAGAAAGATAAGTAAATTGCATAAAGCCACATTGCTAGTGCAAGGCCAGAACTAGACCTTGTATCCTTTACTTCCAGTTGAATATTTCTCTTTTTTTTTGTTTTTTTTTTTGTTTTTTTTTTGTTTTTCTCCGGTACCGGAAACAGAACTCACAACCTTGCGCTTGCCAGGCAGGCACTTTTGCTGCTGAGCTAAATCCCCAGCCCCAAATATTTCTCTAATAATAGCATAATATTATGCAACTCTTGACTTTCTTTCCCTAGGCTTTTTATGATCACTGAAACCCTTAATTTATTTATAGCTTCCAATTTCAGAATGAACTGCTTAATCTTTTCTTGTCATTCATCTGATAAAGACAAGAAGTCATATTTGTAAATAATTACCTTCCAGAATTTCACCCAGTTAGGATTTTCATATGTTGACACACAATGCAGGTGTTTATTGTTGGCATTTAGATAAAAATGAAATTGTTTCTTAAATTTCTAAGAGGAATGAAGCCTCTGTTTAATACCTTACTGGAACAAATATATGTAAAGATAAAAAATGCTCAACTTATGACACCACAGATAAAAGCTAGAGTAGGTTAAAATAATCAAAAGTGTCATGGAAGAGCACAAATCACCAGAGAAACAATAAAAATTCTGCCATATGAGAAAATGGATTACATTTACCATAGGGAATAGTGTAGGCTAGCGGGAGGGGGAGGGCCAAGTCTTTGAAAGCCCCTCATCCACAGAATGAAGTCAACTGAAGACCACAGAAATATAAAAAGCAACTCAATTTTGTTTAATATATACTTTTTTGAGAAACAGAAAATGTTGGGCTCATCTGCTTTTTCAATTACTAACAGGAAACATGAAACTATTCAATAAATGAATGCACCAAAAACTGTAATAAAAATTACTTCAGGTCCAAGTTACAATCAGGGAAAGGGGAAAAAGAGAGGTGAAGAAGGAGGGAGGGCAGGAGAGAAAAAAAGAGGAAGCTCAGCAGGGCCCTACATACCTCTCCCATCTGTCACTGTCAGACCCTGTCCTGCTTTTCTGCCTCTTCACAGCCTAAACCTGTCCAGTACCCCTTGCTTCCACTTTTCTCCGTCCCTCCGTTACCTCCCCGCAACCACCTACCCCTACTATTCTTCAAAAACTGGGAAGATCAGCAACAAACACTTTTTTTTTTCAGTCATGGCTCTTACTCTCTATGGACCTTCTACTGATTTTTCATTTGCTTATCAGCTCTTCTTTCTTTATTGTTTTTTTTTATTCATTTGCCAAACTAATAAATTCACATGGTTAAAAAAACACAAAAAGACTTATAATGAAGAATGTTGCCTCTCCTCCCAAATATATTACTCTTTCTCGATTACTACATTTAGAAATTATTCCTGATTTTCTGATATGAAAAATGAAAAATTAGCTCAGAACAATGTTCATTTTCTGTTCCCTCTTTTTTTTCTCTTAATATGATGAAGTTATATTCTTACTTTCTCTTCATCTCTGCAATTCAAAATTCAACATAGTTAAATCTTTCATTCTTTTGTGAGCAACCATACATAATTAGCTATAATAATTTTCTGAGAACAGAAAAAAGTGACAGGCAAACAGTTTAACAATTTTTATCATTTCTCTGTCTTCATTAACATTTTATTTTACTAATGCAGGAGGCTCTTGCCCAAGAACACACAATCTGAGATGTTATTGTTTCAAAAACTTCCTGAAGTTTTTGCACATGAGACTTTTTTCTAAGGTTTTCTAAAGGTAGTATGGGCTGTTGATTCTCTAAGGCTCTTTGAAAATTTTACCCCAGAACTCTAGCTTTGTAGTATACCATGTGTACTCAGTCTTAAGCATGTCCCCACATTAAATGACTCACTTTATATTACACTTTAAAAATGCCTCAAAAATAGTTTGTGTTTGTCCTTGCCCTTCTGATATGTTGCTAAAACTTTCTGAAGGTGTTCTTTTCTTTTTGAGAACAGTAAGCAATGAATTTGTTTTGCCTTATGAGGAGGTTAGTGTCAGCCAGGTATGGTGGTGCATACCTGTAATCCCAGCACTCTTGGAGCCTGAGGCAGGAAGATCAAATGTTTGAGCTCAATCTGAGTGACTTAGTGAAACCCTATCTCAAAATAAGAAATAAAAAAGGGCTGGGGATATAGTTGAGTGTGAAGGCCGTGACTGTGGTGGGGGTGGAGGGGAGAGGTTAATGTGATGGTAATTCTGAAGTATCATTGAACAAGTGTGGTAGTTCAGCTGAGATTCCATTGAAAGCTCTTTACTCTCACCTGAGAAACAGTGCTCCTCTGAGCTCTTAACCTCCTGCTGGGGCCTCTCTGACACTGACTTTAAAATTTTAATTCTAAATCAGGCCTGGCTCTGACTTCCTTTTTCTTTTGTTTCTTTAAGGCCTCAGAATACTAAATTTCTTTTGTATCACAGGATTAAGAAACTCCTTTTAGGAATCCTTTGATTATCTGCTTATTGGAAAAGCTTTTATCTTTGGTGATTATCTGCCTTATTATTAAAATTAGTCTTTGTTTCAGTCTGTCTTTGCCTCTCTTGTTGTAAACAAGGAAAGTTCAAAGGGGAGGGTAGAGACCTAAGTGTTCCTAATTTGGCACGGAACACTAAGAATTTCTGAAAGTTTCTTCCTCAACATTCTTTGGACCAATGAATTCAGGTCAGTTTTCAAAACCTGATTAGAACTTTTCTCACTCTTGCCATTTTGTCTACAAGACACTGACTCAGGGAGAGATCTTATCTCTACACCTTCCATCCCATGGGAAGTGCAAATTCATCAAGTTTTCCACTGGAGATGGTCCAGCCATCTGGGTAAGAGCCCAAGTCATGAGGTGCAAGTGATACCTAAAACCGACTATTTCTGTGCTCTCATGGTTTGTCTCAGTCTAATTCTAGTGGTTTGACCTCCCTACCTTCCTTCTGCTTCATACATGTACCTATACGAAATTCAAATGCATGACCTTACTTTGTGAATGGCATAATTGCACCAAGGATAATTTAGAATGACAATTATTTCTTCTGAGAATCAATTTACAATGAAAGACAGTAATATCAAATATTCTGCAGTTTTTAATAGTGAAAGAAAAAGTCCAAAGGAACTTTGGATTTCAAAATTGTTTCTTTAAGCGATTGACCAAAGCAAAGGAAAAAATGTGAAATGCTTAAAGCTGCCTTTCACCCAGCTGGTGTTCCCCTCAATCTCAGGACTTGAAGTAAATGGCCTTCACATTCTCTCCCTCTTCCTCCTAACCTGTGTTCTTCTACTTCTCTCTACTTCTGTTTCTTTCAGACCCACTCTCTTCTATTGGTTGGAGGCCTAAGAACTCAGTTACCTCTAAAAGTTAAACCACTTTCAGAAAAGCAAAACAAAAACAAAAACAAAAACCAAACTTAAAAAACCCTGGCTTGTAATTCCTCATCTTATTCAGAGCTGAGAGTGATTGAAAAGATTTTCCAAAGCCTAAACCAGATGCTATGAAATTTGTTCATGAGTTTAAAGTAGTTTTAACTATGTATAATGTGGGGATCCCAAAGTCTATATATTTCTGGGAACCTCATATATAAGAAAAACATGGATGGAGAAGGCAGAATAGGAAGAGGTTAAGGGTGATGTAAAAGTCTCAGAATTATGTCAGAAGCTCTGATTCAGTCTTATAAAAAAAGGATGAGCCCATCTGAGACTTCGAGGATAAGGTCTTTGATGCTTTTTTGACAGCATTCAGTACTAAATCCTGAAGCACAGGTGACTCCAGTTCTCGCCTTACTTTTCTGAATGGTCTTAAAATAGAAATAGGAGTCTTAATAGACAAAAAAAATCTGGAATGAGGATAGAGTCCTTTTGCAAGAACTTCAACATCTCACTGGATATTTAAAAAAAGGCTTAGAACAAAAATTAGCTAGGTAGTTCTTGCTGCTGCTTTGGTAATCAGTCTGCAGAACTTTGCCTGACTGCTGACACTCAACTCCACTTCTAAGAGGAGACCGTTAGTTCTTTCATGTTTTCCTCTTTCCTCCTACCTTCTACTTCCCAGTTCTGTTTTATTTTTACATCTTTCCAATATTTATGATCTGTTCTGTAATGGTGGCTATTTTCCATTCATAGTCAAAAGGTATATTCTACGTGTTGAAAACTATCCATGGAAAGTCATATCACCTTTTGGCTTGCTTGTATTTGAATCATGACTTTCTTATTTGGTTCTCACCTTTTCCTTCCAGGGAAAAGCTCTGTGTATAGTTCTGTGTGCATAGTTCATAGTTTTGTGTATTGTTTACTAAGTTTCCACCAGTGGTTATACTTTAATGTAACTAGACTACAACATCCAAATCAGAAACTTGACTTTAGTACAATTTATGTACAGCTATATGCCATTTTATCACATGTGTACATTTGCGTAGCCACCATAGTTGAGATACAGAACTATTCCACCACAAAGAGCTCCCTCATGTTACCTCTTAATAGTCATACTCATCTTACAAACTGTCCTGGCATTCATGAATTTGTTCTCCATCTTTATGAGTTCATCATTTTCAAAATTGGTATCTAAATGGAACCATATGTTATCTGGTCTCTTGATACTGGCTTTCACCATTCAGTATTCTGATGCTGAGATCTTCTGTGGTTTGAAAGTATACCCTCCAAAATTCAGGTGTTGCCAATGTGAGAATATGGAGAACATGAAGAGGTGACTGGAAAAGAGAACATTTCCTCACGAATGGGATTAAAGCCCTTAGAAAAGAGTCTTCATACAGCAGTTGGCTCACTTGCCCTCTGCCTTCCACCGTGTGAGAACAGTGTTTCTCCATTCTGGAAAGCACAGGCCTATCCAGAGAACCTGCTGGCGCCTTGATCTTGGACTTTCCAGGCTTCAGAACTATGATAATTAAATTTCTGTACTCTGTAAATTATGATGTTTTTGGTATTCTTTTATAGCAGCACAAAGTAAACTAAAACAACAGTCCCCCAAATTGTATATACTGACAATTCTTTCCTTTCTGTGGTTAAATACTATTTGATGGTATGGCTGTATTATAGTTGAATCATTTACCTACTGAGAGATATTTCAGTGGTCAACATTTTTTGCTATTACTAGTAGAGCCTATATGAATAATAGTATATTGTTTTCATGCAGATATAAATTTTAATTTCTCTATGATAAACACCTAGGAGTATGATTGCTAGGTTGTATGGTAAGTATTAGTTTTACAAAACTGCTAAACTTTTTTCCAGAGTGGTCATATTGTCTTACAATTCCATCAGCCCTTTATGAGAAACTCAGTTTTGTGCATCCTTATCAGCAGTGTATTTCAAACTATCAGTCTCCAGAGGTAGGCGCACCTGTGTTTGGTTGTCATTATCCCCCGAGTCATAGAAATGCCAGTTCTTCATTTTCTTTTGATCTCCTGAAACTTATACTTGTCAGTCTCTTCTTTTAGGTTGACAATCAAGAAATACAGAATGACAAGAGACTTTGTGGTTATGTTGAAGCCAGGTCAGTAGTGGGGTGGCATGTCCTTCTGAATGGAATCAGGAAGTAGGAGCATGGAGGAACATCCAATTCCAATCCTAGGCTGATAGTCTGATAGGAAGGGTGACCTTAAAGCATTTGATTGGATTCCACTTATAGCTCTTATATAGCTCGCCATGGGGAAAGCATTATAATCTCAGGAGGAGGCAGAATCACTAGACTAGAGGATTTTTTCTCCTCACTTTAGATGTGAACAGGGAGGATATGAAGAAAGGAATTTTTCTTAAAAAGATATCTGGGTGATATTTCATGTTATAGTGCATCCTATGTAAATTCACCCAACACAAACCTAGAAGCAGAACATTTGTCATGATAGATCCATACTCTAAGCCTTTTAGCATACCAGATCATATAGATTTATAAGTTAAGTGTATCAGGTCAATTTAGAATATAAAATGCTAATAAAATAATTACTCAGAGAGGCTGGGCACTAGAATCATCTGGAGGCATTTTTATGCTCCTGTCTGATAGTTGATGTGGGCCAGGACCTCAGTAGGGCTACTGGTTGGAACCCTTATATGTGGCATCTCCATGTAGTCTCTTTGTGTAGGTTAATAAGGGCTTCCTACAGCATGAAAGTTGGGACAGAAGGGTGGGTCACCTGAAAAATCAAGGCAAAAATGATCAGCCTTTTATGATGTGGTCTTGGAAGTCACATAGTACATCTTCCACTGACCATCAGTGTGGGCTGCCTGAGGAGCCTGCTTAGATTTAAGGGCTTAGGTGTAGGGATAGGGACAGAGGCCTGCACTTTGTGGGATGAGGGGTTACTTACAGTGTAAGAAGATGGTAAGGGATGGAAGATATTATTATGATCTGTGACTGTTAATTCTGATATGTTAACTTGATTGGATCAATAAATGCATAGATGATTAGTAAGGTACAGTTTTGGGTGTGTGTGTAGGTCAAGAAGTCAGGACCCCTGGCCATGGCCCCCTTCTGTAGCATTATTCCCTCATTCTGCTTCCCAGCCTTCATGAACTGAGCAGTTTTACTCTGCCAGGGCCTTCTGCTATGTTTCTACTTTGGGGCCAGAGTCCCCTAAAACTATAAATCAAATTAAATTGCTCCTCCTTTTAGTTGTTTGTTACTATGGATATAGTAAATCTACACAGATTTAGGCAAAAGCTTAACATCAATGGTGTCTCACACAAAGAGTGTTGGGTATTGTGTCTCAGGAATAGGAAAGTTGACTTATACATGGTCCTTTGGAAAATAGTAAAAGCAAGCGTACACCTAGGATTTTGGCTGAGTAGGTGTTTATTGATCTAACTCAAGGTGATTGCAGATGTATTTCTAACAAGTAGATCTCTTTCCCTCAGTGGTCTCATTTTCTGTGGTTGGGAATTTCCAGGGGTGAGAAAGAAGGCCTAGAATAGGCCTTATGATGCTTTCTCCTATGGGCTGAGCCAGCCTCTCACCCTGAACAACTTTTTGTGGAAAAGAAGCATTGTGGAGGCTACTGACTTTCCTAACATTGTTCTTTAGGAACTAATAAAGTGGAATAAGCAGTCTTCACATGTAAGTTGTGGCCCATTATAATCAATAAGACCCCTCAAAGCTTAAAGTTGGAGATGGAGAAAAATTATACAATAATAGTTATTTAAAATTCTTTTTTTTGTTTTGTTTTGTTTTTTTTTTTCCAGTTCCAGGAATCAAACTCACTACCTTACACTTGCCAGGCAGGTGCTGTGCCACTGAGCTAAAGCCCCAGTCCCTAAAATTCTTATATATAGAATTGAGCAGATAGGAAAGATTTTAAAGATAAGAGTCCAGATTCATTCAGATTTTATTTGAGTCAGACAATCTGTTCTACAGAATTTAGTTAATGATTTATAAGCTAACAACAATTCAGAAATTTCCTGTTAATTAAATGTTGTATATATGAGGTGATCAATAAAACACTAAATACAATGACAGTTTTCAAGTTACTTCTTAAAATTGAGAAAAATATAACAGAAACATGTATAGTAAGTCTTGTGCTCTGACTATGCAATGTTTTCCCTCTGCTCCACCATACACAGTGCTTCTTGGAGAACTCTTTCTTGCCTCTTAAATCCCAGTGTAGCCATCACCCATACAGAACTAATTATACCTGCCTTGATGTTTTGACAGCTCTCTGTACAGTTTTACATGACAGCACTAGTCACAATGAATTAGAACAAGCTGTTTATGTGTCTGTCTTTGCATCAAGAGATTTGTGAGGGAAGAAATAACTTATTGATATTTGTAATCCCTTACTTTGTATACAAGTTTTGTACAGTGCCTGGAATTGAATAAATGAAGAATGATATCTGGATGGAAAAAGGGCAAGAAAGCAGGCAGGCCAGTCAGCAGGCAGGCAAGAGAGTGGATGAAGGACTTCGGATTTGTGTGCACATTGTGTAACTCTGCTTTTGTTCTAGACAGGACGTGGTCATGGAAGTTTGCTTAATCAGTGCAGATTAATGGATAGATTGCTGGAATATTTTAGTTCTCCAAACAAACTAGAACTCTAATGTACAAGATATGATAGAAAATATGATGAATGCTTGGATTAAAAAAACTATTACAGTAAAAGATACATTGCCATTATCCCCTCTCAAAATACTAAAAATATTCCCCTCACTTTTATCATACTTATTCCATTGTTCCTAGAAATGTCATTTACTGTAATAACTTTAAAAAAAAATTAAGTATTCACCATATATTTTGATTGCCCCTTCTATGAACAAATCATAGAAGTCTTTAGAATTCTTAATGATTCACAATATAGGGTTAATTGAACTTATTTTCTTTCTATGTTTTTCCTAAATTTCTTTTCTTTTGAGCATTTAAATCCACACAGTTATCACTCAGTTTGAAATGTCTTTATAGAATTGTATTGCAAACATTATTTACTTTTTATTACCCCTGTTAAGGGACTATCTACATTTTATATTAAAATCTTTTTAACATTTAAAAATAAAGTTTGTGACCAAGGTATTGCAGCATGTGTCTGTGATTCTAGGTAACCTGGGAGGTTAAGGTAAGAGGATTGATTGAGCACAGGAGTTTGAGACCAACTTAGGTAATATAGAAAGATTTTGTCTCAAAAAAGAAAAAGAAAATCATGCTGGGTGTTCCAAAAGTTCACTGTCTGACTATAAGTAGTTTGTAAATGTGAGTCTTCTTGAAGAACAAAAGCAATTTTTACCTTGAAAAATCTACTTTAACTTACTACACGTTAGAGTGCACATTAGAACCTCAGTGAGCCCAGAAATTAAAAATAAAAAATAACCTTTTAATTTCAGGGCTAGAAATTGGCTAATATAAAATTTAGATTCAAATAATATACTTATTACTATTAAATTAAAGTATTTGAGAGACAGTAACTATAGCTGCTAGACTATATAAATAATCGGTTACTATGGATATAGTAAATCAATACAGATTTAGGTAAAAGCTGAACATCAATGGTGTCTCACACAAAGGGTGGGAGCAGTGCACCCTGGGTACAGGCACTAGGGGAAAGTACAGTGTGTATTGAGATTTCCAAGCAATAATAAAACTGAGTAAAATTCAGTCTGTTTTTTATTACTATCATGTGCTAACAACTCTAAACATTACCAGTGATAAAATACTCCTCCCTGAAAAAGTCTTTTGTTGGTCTAATTTCTAAACAACCCCCATGGTTACTGTTGAGTTTAAATAATATATGTGTAAGCTTCAAATTAGCACATTTTAAATAATTTCTCCTTTAGTAAACATTGTATTCTATATGGAAGTTAATTCCAAGAACTACCAATTATTCAGTTGTCCTTTGCACACATGTTCCTTGTGAGAATAAGTCAGTAACAGTGTGTGTGAGCTGTCTGGAGCAGTGCAAATTGTCTTCTAGTCAGGAGTTCACAACTTCACATCTCCAGCCCATATGAAATTACACATTTCTACTTGTAAACAGAGTGTTCTGAATAAACAGTGATTGCATGGTTATCCCAGAGAAAATAGAACTGCACTTATTGCAGGACTAGAATTAATACCCTCATTATATTACCACCTGAAGAGTGTATGTTGAAAATGTGATCAATAGAACAGAATACAGCTGTGCAATACACTATTTCTGTTGGAAAATTTCAACTTTTTATTTATACTAAAATATTTTACTGAATTTAAATGATATATTTAAATAGAAGTATCTTTAAAATAGAAATATATTTGTACTTTTAAATTCTCAACTCTTTTAATACTGTGAGAGTAATCAAGAAAATGTTATTATTGGTTATCACTACAAATAATTTTTCCATTTTGAGGAAAAAGTATTAAAGAATGATTCCCCTCTGAGTGTCCAATGCACCAGACATGGCATGCATGGTTTGGCTGTGTGGTAGGGTGAGGACAGGCAGAGTGCTGGAGCAGAGCAGGGGGCACCAGTGCATCAGCTCCCTTGTTCCTCCCATTTCAGTCCCCACCAAATTTACTCACCCAATATTTTATGTCTGAAATTTTGCTCTCAGCATTCAACTAATGAATTCTTTTACAGCATCACCTTCACTAAAGAGTATTTACATTATGTAGGAGCCTTTTAAAAAACACATTTTTAGTGAGAGGTAGATAATTTGTCATTTAATTCACTCATTTAAGGCATAAAATTCAATGGTTTTTAGTATATTCACAAAATTATACAACCATCACCAAAATCAATTTTAGAAAATTTTTATCATGCAAGAAAGAAACTTCACAATGTACTCCAGGTTCACTCATATTGTAGCATGTATCAGTGATTTATTCCTTTTCTTGCCCAGTAATATTCCATTGCATGGACAAACTAATGTTATTCATCTGTTCATCAGTTAATGGACAGGTGAGGTTTTCTACCTTTCAACAATCTTGAATAATGTTGCTATGGATATTCATATATAAACTTTTCTGTGGTTATATTTTTTTAATTCTCTTGAGAATATGCCTCGCAGTAGAAATGCTGGAACATGTATAACTATTTATTTAATTGTTTGTTTATTATTTATTTATTTATTTATTTAGAGACAGGGTTTTACTTTGTAGTGCAGGCTGGCCTTAAACACACTGTGTAATCAATTGCCTGGGTACCATGGACTAGTGGTCAAAGTTCTGCCACCATTGTGGTTCGAAGCTGAGGTCTGGGAGAGAGAGGTACATTCCATCAACTGCCTGGGGACCCTGGACCTGGTGCCTCATGTTGTTGCACCATTGTCACTCACAACTGAGGCCTGTGGCCAGTTATTCAACTGCCTGCAGACCCTGGACTGGCAGCATGCCTACCAGTGCCATTGTGGTTTTCAGCTGAGGCCTATGACCCCTTAATCAACTACCCAGGGACCTGGTGGCCTGCACTCCACTGCCATTGTGGTTTGTGGCTGAGGCCTGTACACTTTCTATCAATTGCCTGGGGACCCTGGTCCAGAAGGCCAGTTTTCCACTGCTGTTGTAGTCCTCATTTGAGCTGTGTGCTCCATCAACTGTCTTGGGTTCCTGGACCTAGTGGCACACTTCCTGTGATCATGTAGGGCAAGTCTGACACTCAGGAAAATTAGGGACCCTAGAGACTAGGGACCCTAGAGACTTTCAGTGAGCTGCCTGGGAAGGGTGTGGTCCAGTACTTTGCCACAAACATACAAAATTACATGATGAAGGGAAAAAAATGCAGTCTAGAACCCCACCCACCCTGGACAAGTCCAGGAGACATCAACATAGGAGAACTTGGAAGTCACACATCTATAATCTCTGAGATGATCACAAGTAAAGTAAAGAAAAACTCCATCAGGCCATAGAAGAAATCAGATCAGAAATAATCTCTCTGGTAAAAAATGAAATGACAACAATAATAAAAGACTTGCTCAGCACATCTAAAGAAGACATATATACAAAAGAAACAAGCACAGAAAAATGATGGAAATGTTAAATGAACAATATAGAGAAGAACTAGAATGTTAAATGAACAATATAGGGAAGAACAGATTCAAAGATATATCCAGGAAATCAAAACTTCCATCAAAAGCTGGCAAAAAAGCTTGAATGAAACTGAAGATAGACTTTAAGATCTTGAAGACACCTTTGCAGCTAATGCTCGTATAGGAAGGATCTTCTAATAATAAGGAACCAGGAAATATTAATTAAACAGCTACAAGATGATGCAACGAAAAATAATGTAAGACTAATAGGTGTCAACAAAACAGCAGCAGTCAACAAAAAAGACATAAAAAGACTATTTGCAGAGGTAATAGCAGAAAGAAAGTTCCCAAGCATGGAAAAAGAATCTGACATACAGTAAGTGAGGCATATAGAACTCCAACTAGCCATAACCAAAATAAAACTCCACCCACACATATAATAATCAAGATCTCAGAAATCCAGCAAGAGAACAGAATATTAAAAGCTGTCAGAGAAAATAAACAGATCACCTATAAAAGAAAGCCCATCAGAATCACAGCAGATTTCTCAACACAAGCCATCAAATCAAGAAGAGATTGGAGTGAAGTATTCCAGGTCCTAAAACAAAACAACCTCCAACCCAGATTGATGTATCCTGCAAAAGTATCCTTCAAACTTAGTGGAAAAATACAATATTTCCATGACAAAGAATAACTGAAGAACTTCATGAGTGGCAAACCACCCCTACAGAGTACTGAAAGATATTCTAGAAAGAGATAAAAATGACCACAATTTCAAGAACAACAGTAGAAAGGAACCACTTAGCAGAGAAAACAATTAAACAGAGAGTAAAAGTAGGAAGCCAATAGCAGGTAAATAACATGACAAAGATAAGCCAATACATATCAGTTATAATCATTAATGTAAAAGGCCTGAATTCACCAATCAGAAGAAGCAGACAGGCAGAGTGGATCAAGAAACAAAATCCAACAATATGCGGTATACAAGAAACAACTTTAACTGAAGAGAAAATTCATAGACTGAAAGTCAAAGGATGGAAAACAATTCTCATGGGACAGAAACCCAGAAAAGAGCAGGAGTAGCTATTCTGTGTGCAGACAATGTGAACTTCAAACCAAGAGTGATCAAAAGATATAAAGAAGTTCACCCTTACATGTTAGGGGAAAACTTCACAAGGAAGAGGTAACAATCATAAATATGTATGCACCAAATATGGGAGCACCCAACTATATAAGACAAACCTTAATAGACATGAAAACCAAAATAACTAATAAGACTATTGTAATGGGCGACCTTAATACCTGACTGACACAAACAGGTCAACTGAACAAAAAGTCAGCAAAGAAATAGCAGAACTGAACAAAAGTTGTGAACAAGTATACTTAGTAGATATTTGCAGACTATTCCACCCCACAACATCAGAATACAGATTCTTCTCAGCTGCACATGGTATGTTCTCTAAAATAGATCATGTATTAGCCCACAGAACATGCATGAGTGAATTCAAGGGAACTGAAATTATCCTATGCATATTATCTGAGCATAGTCCAATGAAATTTAAAATTAATGACAAAAGGAACTACAGAAACTCCATAAACACATGGAAATTAAATAATATCCTCTTGAACAACAAATGGGTCACAGATGAAATCAAAGAAGAAATTAAACAATATCTACAAATGAAAAACACCAAAAATAAAACTTACCAGAATTTATGGGATGCACTGAAAGCAGTCCCCAAAGGGAAGTTTATAGCAGTGAACTCACACATTAGGAAAACAGAAAGACAACAAATAAATAGCCTAATATTGCATCTCAAACTTTCAAAAAAAGAACAAGTCAAGCCCAAAGCCCAAAGAAGGGAGGAAATCATAAAGATCAGAGCAGAAATAATAAAGATCAGGACAGAAATAAATGCAACTGAGATGAAGAAAGCACTACAAAGAATTAATGAATCAAAAAATTGGTTCTCTGAAAGAATAAATAAAATTGATAAACTATGAGCCAACCTTATCAAAAAAAGGAAAGAATTCAAATTCATGCAATAAGGAATGAAAGGGGGAAATCACTACAGATCCTATAGAAATTCAGAAGATCATCAATACCTAGTTTGAAAATCTTTAGTCCCATTGGATAGAAAACACAGAAGAAATGGACAGATTGCTACATATGTATGAATTACCAAAGTTGAATCAAGAATATATAAAAATTATGAATAACCCAATATCAATTAATAAAATAAAAAATGTGATTAACAACCTACCAACAAAGAAAAGCTCAGGGCCTGATGGATTCACAGCTGAATTCTACAAGAAATTCAGAGAAGATTTAATGTCAACACTCCTAAAACTCTTCTGTGAAATTGAAAACAAAGCAATTTTCCCTAACACATTTCTGGAGGCAACAAAAAAGAGAACTACAGGCAATCTCCCTAATGAGCATAGATGCAAAGATACTCAATAAAATACTAACAAACAGAATCCAGCAAATCATCAAGAAGATGATACACCATGACCAAGTGGTATTCACCCCAGGGATGCAGTGATGGTTCAATATATGCAAATAAATAAATGTAATACACCTTATCAACAGAGCCAAAAAAAAAAACCCACATGATCATATCAATAGATGCAGAAAAAGCTTTTGACAAAGTACAACACTCATTCATGATAAAAGCCCTACAGAAAATCAGAATAAATGGTCTTTACCTCAATCTAATCAAAGCCATCTATGACAAATGAATAGACAACATGACACTATCTGTACAAAAACTAAAAGCTTTCAGTGTAAAATCAGGAACAAGACAAGGATGTCCACTGTCACCACTCCCATTCAATATAGTTCTGGAAAGATTAGCCAGAGAATTAGACAAGAGAGAGATATAAAAGGAATAAGATAGGAAAGGAAGAAGTGAAATTATCATTGTCTGCAGATGACATGACACTCTACATGGAAAACCCCCAAAACTCTACTAAAAGACTTCTAGAATTAACCAACAAATTCAGTAGTACAGCTGGATACAATGTCAACACTCACAAATCAATAGCATACCTATGCATAAACAACAAACACAATGAGAGAGAAATTAAGGAAACCACACCTTTCACAATAGCATCTCAAAAGATGAAATACTTAGGTATCAACCTAACAAAAGAAGTAAAAGATCTATACAGTGAAAATTACAGTACTCTGAAAAAAGAGATCAAAGGCTATTTCAGACAATGGAGAGATACTCCTTGCTCATGGATTGGAAGAACCAACATGTGAAAATGGCCATACTCTCAAAACTGTTGTACAGATTCAATGCAATCCCAATTAAAATACCATTAGTATACCTTACAAACCTAGAGAAAACATTCCTAAAATTCATGTGGAAACAAAGAGATCCAGAATAGCAAAAGCAATCCTGGAAAACAAAGCCAAGTCAGGTGGCATCACAACCCCTGACTTGAAAAATATTACAAAGCTGCTGTGATAAAATCAGCATGGTATCAGGAAAAAACCAGACATGAGGATCAATGGAACAGACTGGAAAATGCGGCCACAACAACAACACATTCAACCACCTTATCTTTGACAAAGGCCAAACAAACTCACTGGAAGAAAGATAGCCTCCTTAATAAATGGTATTGGAAAAACTGCCTTTCCACATGCTGAAGACTAAAACTAGACCCATATC
>NW_004955507.1:4574521-4649174 GCF_000276665.1 Chinchilla lanigera
ATAAAGAAATCCAAATGGCAAATAAATACATGAAAAAATGTTCAACATCATTAGTCATTCATGAAATGGAAATTAAAACAATACTGAGATTCCATCTCACCCCAGAAGGAATGGTTATCATCAAGAAATCAACCCATAACAAATGCTGGAGGGGCTGTAGGAAAAGGAATTCTCCATTGTTGGTGGCAGTGTAGACTGGTGCAACCACTGTGGAGATCAGTCTGGAGATTCCTCAGTAAACTAAGATACCTCTAGTCTTAGTCCCATCCAACTCAGCTATTCCCCTCCTGGGTATTTTCCCAGAAGAACTGAAAACATCGTAGCACAGTTATCTATGTGCATTCATATTTATGGCAGCACAATTTGTAATAGCTAAATTGTTGAAGCAACCCAAATGCCCATCAACTGAGGAACAGTAAAAAAGATGTGGTAATTTTACATAGTGGAATATTACTCAGGTATAAAGAAAGATAAATTAGAGGCTTTTATAGGTAAATGGATGCAAGTGTAGTCCATACTCATAAATGAAATAAACCAGACCTGCATACGTTAACACTATATTGTCTCACTAGTGTAAGAACCTGAAAGAGTAAATAAAATCTAAAAGGTATAACAAATATTAAGAAAGGGCAAGAAACTGATCTAAAGGAAAGAATAAATGGGATGAGAGAAGAAAGAAAAGAAAGAATTGAAAATATGTATATATGTATACACAAGATAGCTAAGTTAATTGTACTACCAATTTCTATTGCTTTATTGAAAGGAACAGTTAGTGTGTAATTGGTCAACCTTACATGCCTATATTTGTTTATCTGAGTAGCCAATTGAAGATAATATATGTAATACAACAACCATTGTTAATATTGTATCATCTTGTCTGAAACACTGTATTGCTTTTATTGTATTTATGTTGTTTTGTCTATGTCTGTGTGTTTGTTAATATATTTTCATTCTTTTATCTTTAAAAAAAATAAAAATAAACTCGTTATGTAACCCAAACTGATCTTCAACTCACAGCGATCCTCCTGCTTTGCTTCCCAAAAGCTGGAATTACAGGCATGTGCCACCATGCCCAGTGTACATGTGTAACCTTTTAAAAAAACTATGAGACTGTTTTACAGAGTAGCTGCACCCTTTTATTATCCCACCAGCTCTATGGAAGGATTCTAGTTACTCCATTTGACAGAAGCATTTGAATGAAGGGAAAGGAAAAAGAGAATGAAGGGAATAAACGTTTGCTCCAAAACCTGTGCACTTTTCATTATGATGCCATGAGCCTTCACACTGTATCTTCAAATGTGTTGAGAAGAAAAGTGAGAAAATGGGCAGCTGAGTGGTGAGAACCAAAATCCAAAACAGGAGAATGGTAAGATTAAAAGAGGTACGAACACAGTGTGTCAAACTGAACCTTTCTCTTTTGTTTTTCAGAACAGTGAAAAGGGTCTTTGTTATGTAATAATATGGACCCTTTGCAAAAATACCATGTGCCTGAAATTTCACAACACTGAACATAATTACATTTGGTAGAATAATTTGCTTATGTTGTCTTTTTCATTGTTTGGTGAATTCTTCAAAGCCAGAGCATCTTTTGAGCTCAGAAAAGCAGATTTTGATTGAAAGTCTACTGTGTTCAGAGTTTTGTGAGCCATATCATAATTTGGAAAACATGCACAAATTTATTCATTAAGATATTAAGCACTCAGGCAAATTGCGGCCATGTCACTGGAAAAATTGCTCAACAGCCTCACATATGCTGAAGAGAGCAACTGGTACAGTTTCCTAATTGTAAATTAAGAGACACTTAAGGCCAGAGAATTTTCCACTGTGTCCCTAGCATGTCCTTTTTCTCATAGCTGTTCCTTCCCACCCCTCTTAATAAAATTCAAAATACCCAAACAACGGCTGCTAAATTTTGAGTGCAATTCCTTCCTCTTCTGAGAACTGTCTCAGTCCAACAATTCCCGAAACTAGCTGAACTTCAGCTAACCTCTCCTGCTTGCAGCTTATACAAGCTTTTGTCTGCCTTCCTCAAGTTAGAGTGGGAGACTTAGGAACCTTCACTTGCCTGGCATTTTTGAATAAAGACTATACAAACATGCTGTAGTTGATTTTTTCACTCATATGGCAGTAAAGTATAATGAGAATGATATATTTAAACTAATGTTTAAAATTTTTATTATAAATTACTTCATTGAAACAATAATTTTCATTTTCTGTAACCAGTTGCAGTTTTCATTCTCTGTAAATCTTGCTGCTCTTCAGCTCTTTATGTATTAAAGGAAAGACATTTAAACTTCTGAATGTCAGATACCACTTAGAACAAAAAGGTCTGTACTCAGTTTTGAATTCCAAGTTAGTCTTAAAAACTAAGGCAAAGTCTTGGAGAACATATTTTATTAAGTCTCCCCACCCCCCAAATTCTTAAAGCTTTTCCTAACATAGCAAAGCTTAGAGGTCTGTGCACGTTTCACTAGAAACCATACTGTACAGAGGACCAAGGATATGACATAAGGAAGGGTTTTAGTGGATTAGACCTAGGTGAAGAAGTGCCTGGCTGACTGAAAAGAGGACCAGTGTTTTCTAGAGCTCAGGCCCAGGAGAGAAAGAAATAAAAGAATAGTATACATGTGTCCTACTTCTCATATGGATCTCTACAGAGAGACTTCACATACCAACCTAGGGTAACTACAGTGATACAGAAATGGTAGCTTCATGTGATTTTGTAAAGGGAAGGCCTGAGTCAGTGCTTTCATTCTGTGATGGTCTTTGTTTAACTGCAGGAGTTCCATAAATTCCCACATTGTATGTGAGGCCATAGGGGACTGGTGTTCTGGAAGAATCTTGGTAATAGTACAAGGAAGTCCAGAGAATGGAGGTTAACATAAAGTAATGGTGAGGCCGGGGATTTAGCTGAGTGGCACAGTGCCTGCCTGGCAAGTGCAAGGTCATGAGTTCGATTCCCAGTACTGGAAAAAAAAAAAACAAAAACAAAAAGCAAACAAATAAAGTAATGGTAATCTTTAAGTAATGGTTAACATAAAGTAATGTTAATACGAAGTCAAAAGGACTTGAAGTACCTACTGTCTCTCTGTAAACAAGGAGGTAAAAATGATCAAAATTTTATACAGTCTGAGACATTATTAAGAAGAGGATATTGAGCTACTTTTAACTAGAGGATTGGTTTTTTTTGGTTGCAGTTTTCTTACTTCCAAGCAGGGTTAGAGGTTCAAGAGAGATTAGTTTATAAAATCTGAATTATAGAGTATGAATTAGAACTTTTGCTGAAATTACATAGTGGTGGAGATGAAGGGCTCTCGAGCCAGATGGTAGGCTTCAAATCCTAGCTTATCACGTCTTAGCTGGAGCTTAAATATTCCTCCTTCTACTTTTTACCCAAAAGTGCAGTTCTGTGCCTTAAAAGATTATCCTATTCTATAAAAATATCTAAACCCTCTTGTACATGATAGGCTTTCAAATGTCAGAAGACAACCTTTACATCTCCTAGGCTTGTCCTTCTTTAGCTGACATTTTCTAGACCTTTCAGTCCATTATCACATCAGACCATGGCTCCTTCACCATCTGGATTGCTCTCCCTAGAAGTACTTATATTCACACCCGTTCTGTACTAAGGTACCTCAAGATTCCTTTTTTATCCTCAGTCAGGTTTGGAATGGTTCTTTTCATTCCCTTTGAGCTCACATCTTTGACTCAAACCCCTCTGGGAATTACTGGAGAATTTAGTCAGCCTGTTAAGAAAAGGTCTCTGACAGCTGTCATTCAATCAGTGATGGTGAACCCCTTAGAAATTTTAATAATACAAATGGCTCACTGCAGCACGCATGCCCTAAATTTGCTATCACATCACAATTTCCCATCTTATCTCCATAAAGCTAGTAGATTTAAACAGAGATGAGATAAATTAGAAAGTCAGCTGTTAGGTCCAGTCCCCTGGTTACTGTTTTAAAAGCAACAAAACAAGAATAAGAAAATAAGGCAAGGGTGTTTGCTTTTTACACAATGCATAGTCCAAGGTCAGAACTTGTCTATAGTGACCAAATTTCAGTTTCACTTATTTGGATGAATACCTGATCTCTTCTAAAGGTGTTTCCAAGTGTTAAGGAAGAAGGAAATACTTCTACGAAGGTCTGCTATGAGTGACTCAAAATATGCTTAGGACTTCAAGGAAAGATGTTATCCTTCTCCAGAGAAACTATTCTGTTTGAACTTCAGCTTAAATATCTTTTGCTTTGGATCTCAGATTGCATCTTGCCTCTGGAATCCTTGCTTAATGACTACAGTCTTGACTTTGGTCATTATTTCCTTGAGTTATCTAGGAACATTAGTACCGTTTTAGCTAAAAGTGTCTTATACGAGATAAATATTTATAGAACCAGAAACAAAGATCTTGTTTACAGTCTATGAGCACTGAGTAACATTTCATATCCATAGTCGAGTAACTCTGCTCTTTCACCTTCAGGAACAAGAACTATCAGCCTTCTATCACATGGGCCATGCCAACTAGAAATCATCCTGGATATATTATAGTCTCTTAAATTTATTGTTTTCCCTTAAACAAATCTCTCTGTTTCTGATTATTTTGCCCCAGATGTACCTGGAGCATATTTTCAAGCCAAATCTCATTTTCTTATTTCCTGTCCATATTTCTAACTTCCCCAGACCCCCTGGATAATTTATCTATTGTACTAATATTTGCAGTTAAAGAAGTATAGACCTGCTCCCTCTTAGTTGTTGGGCTCAGGAAATATCTCCAATCATTTTTCAATCAGTTGGGGTCCAGAGAGACCTAAAACATGCCTTTTCTGGGGAAATTTAATCCTCGTGTTTACGATTAATTTATATATGTCATTAAATTGGTGTTTCTAAGACATTTCATTTGGCAAGCCACCTTTCTCTCAACCTTAAAATTGCCTCCTAAGTCTTATTTGAGTTGGTATAAAGCTGCACCTAGGTACTTTTCAGTGGTAGCAAAATACTTGGAAAAGTAGTCCTTAATATCTGATTTGTTATTCTGTCTTATAGTTGATACACAATTGCTTGAACAGTGGGCATCTTGGATTATAGAAGGTGATTTAAAAATTTATGACCAGTATCCCTTTGGGCAGGAGTTGTAACAATTCCTCTAGTGGTACATGGCTTCTAATGCTTAATTTAGCCACAGCTTGAATTCATTTCAGCAAATAACCCTAGCAAATTTAATTCTCTTTCTGTACCTATTATGTATTAGGTACAATAAGTGATAACATTGCCTACCTTTAATTTGCTGATTGTCTCAAAGGAAAGACTGACTTGTGTAATTATGATATACAACACTGCAAGCAGCAAGTGTGACATATTTAAAGTACTATGAAGAAACCAGAGTGAGAGATCTTCACCGGGGGCATTAGATAAGATGGCAATAGGGTAAAGCTTTGAAGCAAACTATTGAGTATGTTGGGAGTAAGCATGAAAATCTGGCTCCAATGGAAGACAAGTAATCTGAAGTGGCTAATTAAAAACTATTAGAAAGGTAGGGTAAATCTACATTACAGAAAGCCTTGAATTCCATGCTTAGGAACCTGGGGTCCTATATCAACAAAGAGACACAAGAAAGATTTTTAAAGAAGACAAATCACATGATCATCTCTGATTGTGATTCTATGGAGGAGAGATTGGAAGTGGGAAAATGTATAGGAAGGGGAACTTTTAGAGGCAGATGTGAAGATACAGACAAGAGCTAAGAGTTTTTATTTTTTTATTTTTTTTATTTTTTTTGGTTTTTCTCCGGTACCGGGAACCGAACTCACGACCTTGCGCTTGCCAGGCAGGCGCTTTTGCCGCTGAGCTAAATCCCCAGCCCCGAGCTAAGAGTTTTTAAATGATGACCAAGACTAAAATAATGACAATGGGTGGCTTGGCTTTGAGATACATTCCTGAGATAAACTTGACTGTGACTAGAAATGAATAAGATATGAGGGTGAAGTAGGCTGTGATTTCTGGATAAATTATTTACACTCTTTGTGTCTTCATTTCTTCAACAGTAAAGTAAAGCTATTTCCTGTTGTCTTAAGGATTAAAAATATAGTATAAAACTATCTAGTTCCTTCCTAGATTTTCCTTTCATAGTAGTTTAGAAGATAAAGATGATAAAGAAGTGTGTGAACTAAGATTAAACAGTTCAATACTCATGCTATTTGAGTCTCTAAGTCTTTGGTATATTTATTCAAAAATCTTTCATGTCTGTCTCTATAAATATCTTGTTATTGGCTTATTTTTATTTGAAAAATATTCTATTTATCATATAAGGCATGATGTTTTGGAATATCTATATATCTATATATCTATATCTATATCTATCTATCTATCTATCATCTATCTATCTATATATTGTGGCTAAATCAACTCATGCATTACCTTACTTCATACACTTTTTTTGATGGTAAGAGCACTTAAAATAAACTCAGTGATTTTCAAGAATACATTTTTATTAACTACAATTTCACTGAGAGAGTATAACCACTCACTCTTAAAAGGTTTCCTCTGCTTCTGTGTTCAACTTTTTTAGATTCTACATATAAATGGGATCATATGGTATTTGTATTTGTGTGCCTGGTTAATTCATTTCACTTAATATTCTCGAGGATTATCCACATTGTTACAGTGACAAGATTCCTATTTTTTGAGATTGAATTATATTTCATGTATACAATAAACTACATTTTCTTCATTCATTAATCGACTGAAGGCCACGTGGGTTAATTACATATTTTGCTATTGTGAGTTAATACTACAGTGAACATGGGAGTATAGCTGTCTCTTTGACATGCTTACTTCATGTCCTTTGGATATATACCTAGTAGTGGTATTGTAGGATCATATGGTACTTCTATTTTTATTTTTTTAGCAGAAGCTTCATATTGTGTTCCATAATGGTTGTGCTAATTTTCATTTGAACTAAAAGTGTACATTATCAACAATACTTCTTATATTTTATCTTTTGGATGACACTCATTTAGTTGGTGTGAGGTAATTTCTCATTTGGTTTTAATTTGAATTTCTCAGATGGCTAGTGATGTTGAGCATTTATTGGCCTTTTTCTTATCTTTTCTGCAAAATATCTTTTTATATTCTTTGCCCATTTTACAACTGGGTTATTTGTATCTTACTATGGAGTTGAATTTGTTATATCTTTTGGATATTAAACCATTATTAGGGCTGGGGATATAGCTCAGTGGCACAGCACCTGCCTGCTAAGTACAAGGTCCTGAGTTTGATTTTTCCATACCAAAAAACCAAACAAACAAAAAAACCAACCCCCCAACCCTCATTAATGTATATAATTCACAAATATTTTCTCTCATCCTATGGGTTGTCTCTTGATTCTGTTGATTATTTTCTTGACTTTGCAAAAGCTTTTAGCTTGACATAGCCCCATTGTCTAGTTTTGATTTCATTGCCTGTATTTTCAGAGTTATATATATATAAAAAAAAACAGAAACAACAGAAAACATTGCCCGTCAAAGTTGGAGATTTCCTGCTGTATTTTCTTCTAGTAGTTTTATAGCCTCAGGTCTTATATTTATGTTTTTAATCCATTTTGAGTTGGTTTTTGCATATAGTATAAGTGTCTATTTTCATTTTTCTGTGTGTGGAAATCTAGTTTTTCCAATCTCATTTATAGAAGAGACTGATCTTTCTCTGTTGTATATTTTTGGCAATTTTGTTGAAAATAAATTGACTATAAATGTATATATTTATTTCTGGGACCTTTATTTTATTCCATTCATCTATGTATCTGTTTTTGTGCAAGTACCATGCTATTTTAATTATTACAACTGCATAGTACATTTTGAAGTCAGGTTGTGTGATGTTTCTAACTTAGTTCTTCTTGGTCAAGATTGTTTGGGCTGCTCAAGGTCTTTTATGGTTCCATGCAAATTGAAGAACTATGTTCTTTATTTATGCAACCCATAATTGGAATTTTGATAGAAACTACATTTAATATGTATATCACTTTGGGTAATATACATATATACATTTTAAAATATTCATTCTTCCAATCCATGAACATGGGATATCTTTCCATTTATTTGTATCCTTCAATTTCTTTTATCAATGTTTTTTAGACTTGGTGTATGGGTCTTTTACTTCCTTAGTTAAATTTATCCTAAGAACCTTTGGATAGCAGTATAAATGATATTGTTATCTGGATTTCTTTTTTAGGTAGTTCATTGTTAGTGTTAAAATGCTACTGATTTCTTCATGTTAACTTAATATACTGTGTATTTACCAATGCACTTAATATAACAGTCTTTTTGGTGGAGTCTTTAGGAGTTTTTATATATAAAGATTGTTATCTTCAAACAGGAAAACATTAGCTTTTCCTATTTGGATGACATAGGACTAAAGTCCTAAGGACTTTCAGCACTAAATTGAACAGAAGTGATGAGGATATGTATCCTTTTCTTGCTCCTGATCTTAGAGAAAAAGCTTTCAACTTTTTACTGTTGAATGTAGTGTAGCTGTGGGTTTATCATATACAGCCTTTATTGTATTGAAATACAATTCTTCTATACTAAATTTGTTGAGCATTTTATTTTAATCACAAAAGAATGTCAAAATATGTCAAGTACTTTTTCTGTATTTATTGAGATAATAATGTGATTTTGATCCTACATTCTGTTAATATAGTGCATGACCTTTATAAATTTGCATATGTTTAACTATTTTTGCATTACTGTGATAACTCTCACGATCCAGATGAATGATTCTTCTAATGTGCTGTTGAATTTGAATTTTGGGGCTGGGGATTTAGCTCAGCGGCAAAAAGCGCCTGCCTGGCAAGCGCAAGGTTGTGAGTTCGGTTCCCAGTACCGGAGAAAAACCAAAAAAAAAAAAAAAAAGAATTTGAATTTTGTTTGATAGTATTTTATTGAGAATTTTGCAATCTATGTTCATTATGGATATTAATCTGTAATTTTCTTGTTTTGTAGTGTCCACTTCTGGCTTTGTATGGAGCAAGTCAGGGTGGTCTTTGTTTCCCAAAGCTGTAGCACATGATGTCAGTTATATCTCCTATAACTTACTCTTTATAGGAGGCTTTGGATAGAATGAAATCATTGGAAGTTCTTCTGGTTCAGCTAGGGAAAGCTGTTTTATCTTTCAAAACTAAAAATAGTTGATAAATATTATCTTGAAGAAGAAGATCTTCATTTTTGAGCTCATATTTTTCAACTTAAAAATTTACTACAAAGCTACCATAATCAATAGTATAATACTGGCTTGAAAACGTTCATATAGATCAATGGAATAGAATTGAGAGCTCAGAAAGAAACACTTATATTTATGATTAATTAATTTTCAACAAAGGTACCCAGAAAATTCAGTGGGAAAATAGTCTTTTGACAAATGATACTATATATAACCAGATGCAAAATAATAAAACTTATAACATTAGCTCAAATGGGACAAAGACTTAAATATAAGAGCTAAAACTATGAAACACTTAGAAAAAAACATAAGGATAAATATGATCTTGGATTGGTCATCAAAAACACAAGTGAAAAAATGAAAAAATGTGTAAATTGAATTTCACTAAAAACTTTTGTGCTTAAAAGGATACCATAAAGAAAATAGAAAAAGACATCATACAGATCAAATTTCTGGTTTTCAGTACCATGTATAAGGAGCTTTGCTGCCTAAAATGGAAAAAGCTAAACATTAAAGAGCAACAATTTTTCCTGGATTGATAAGAAAGTTGAGGACACAGGGCAAACTCTAAAGCTGAGAGACAGGTGAATCAGACAATTTGAACTGCAACTCATTGGAGGTTTGATGTGGACAAGTCTGAAAATGAAAAACTCCAGGGGGAATTCAGTCAAAAGAGGAGCCCCCACACTGTTGTGAATTTTATTTCCAGTAGGTTCTCATAGCAAATATTGAAGAAATATCACTTGCTTCTCAAAGGGGGATGGAGGAGGGGAAATGAATAATTTTTAAATATGCTTATGCATTTTGTTGTCTTAACAAGGCCTGTCCTTAGGAGAAACTAGTTAGCTAGAGTTCAACCTGATAGGGTATTATCAGGGAAGGGAACTACCCAACTCTAGCTCACTCTAGTCAACCTGCCTCACTTAAGAGGGGAGAAAAATCATCATTAGCAGTTGTAAAGTTCACAATGCAGAGGCATAGGCTCTCTGAATCCTAATCATAGCACTATAAAATGCTTTCCCTTTTATACCATACTACCATTACCTAAGTACAATAGTTCCTTTTACCCAGTACACGAGTTTGTGGTTCTAAAGAAAAATTACAAGCCATACTAAAGGTAAAAACAACAATTTGAAAAGACAGAAAAAGCATCAGACATGACAAGGATACTGGAATTACAAGACTAGAGATTTAAAACTGTAATTAATATCTTAAGGGGTTTAATCTCTAAAACAGGCAGCATGCAAAAACAAATGACTAATATAAGAAGAGAGATGAAATCTTAAGAAAGAACCAAAAATAAGCACTAAAAACCAGAAACTGTAACTGAAATGAAGTCCTTTGATGGACTTATTGGACTTGGTATGATTGAGGAAAGAATCTCTGAACTGAAATTCTGTATCAATATAAGTCTCCAAAACTGAACATCAAAGAGAACAAAGATGCGAAAAAGTAGAAATACCCAATGATTGTGGAACAACTAAAAAAAAAGTGTAACATATATGTAATGGCAACACTACAAAGAGGAGAAATGAGCAAAAGAAATAATTAAAATGATAACTATTGAAAATTTCTCCAAGTTAATGTGAGAAACAAAACCATAGAAACAGTAAGTTCATAGAACCCTAAACGGGATAAATGAGCCTTCCTTACCCTGCTCCACCTCCAACAGACTATACCTAGGCATTTAATTTTCCAGCTACAAAAAAATAAAGAAAAAATCCTCTGAGAGAGAGACAGAGAGAGTGAGACAGAGAGAGAGAGAGAGAGAAACAGAGAGAGAGAGAGAGAGAGAGAGAGAGAGAGAGAGAGAGAGAGAGAAACAGAGAGAGAAACAGAGAGAGAAAAACAGAGAGAGAAAGAGAATATCCTGCAAAATTATCCTTCAAATATTGAGGAGAAATATGTTCTCAGACAAAAGAAGATCTGAAGGAATTGTTGTTAGTAGATCTGTCCTGCAAGAAATGTTAAAAGAAGTTATTTAGGGAGAAGGAAAATAATATAGGCCAGACATTTTGAATCCACATAAAGAAATTGAAGAGCATCAATAAAATATAAGTAAAGATAAAACTATTTTTTCTTTTCTTAATTGCCTAACAGGTACCACTTTGTTGAAAATAGTAATAGCAGCAATGTATTTGATTATGTAAGTTTATGTATGTATATCATATATATATATATACTTATATTAGTGAAATAACAGCAACAATAAAGGGGAAAGAGGGAAGAATGAAAATTGTCTTATTATAAGATGTGCACAGTACTATGAAGAGTTTTAATGTTATTTGAAAGTGGAATTATAGCTGGACGTGGTGGCACACACTTGTAATCCCAGCTACTCAAGAGGTTGAGGCTGTAAGACCTCAAATTCAATCCCTGCCTGGACAACTTAGTGAGATCATGTCTCCAGATGCAAACATATAAAGGGTGATAGTTCAGTGGGAAAGTGCCCCTGAATTCATTTCCCATTACTGCAAAACAAAAAATGAAAATAAGCACATAAGAAAGTATGGTTGGTTGCATTAGTTGTAAACTAATACATATATTAAAAATCCTAGAGCAATGATTAAAAGAAATAAAAAATGAGTATAACTGATATTCTAAGAAAAGAAAGAAACAGAATGATATAAGCTGCTCAAAACCACAAGTGACAGAAGAGTGAAAGACAAAATAGGAACAGACAATAAGGGAAACAAACAGAAAAAGTAGAAAATATAATAGATATTAACCCAACTGTATCAACAATAAGTGTTTCAAACAAACACTCCAATTAAAAGACTGTCACATCTGTCAGGGTGGATTGAAAACCAAGACTTAACTATATGCTGTCTATAAGAAACTAATTTTAAGTGTAAAGACACATATATGTTAAAGGTAAATGGAAAGAAAAATATATCAGGCCAATACTAATCAAAACAAATAAGGATCAGCTATATTAGTTTCAGACTGTGCAGACTTCAAAACAAGGAAAATTATCAAGCATAAAGAAGAGCATTTACATAATAGTAAATGGATCAACTCTTTAAGAGGACGTAATGATCCTTTAAAAGTATGTATGCTTTTAAAAACAGAGTATCAAGGTATGTGACGGAATAGAATTACAGGGAGAAACAGATAAATCCACTCTCATAGTTTGAGACTTTTTGACATCCCTTTATTATAAATTGACAGATCCAGCAAGAAGAAAATCAGTAAGGGCATAGCTGAACTCAACAACACCATCAATCAACTGAATACAATTGACATATATAGACTACTTGTCCAACAGAATAATACATATTTTTTTCAAGCTCACATGGAACATTCATCAGGATAGACTAAGTTTTCAGCCATAAAACACACCTTTACAAATTAAAAGCACAGAAATCATACAATGTCTGTTCTCGGCTACATACTTAAACTAGAAATCAAAACCAGAAAAATAACTAGAAAATCTCAAAATATATGGAGATTAAACACATACTTCTAAGTAACACATGGTTCAAAGAAGTAATCTTGAATAATTAAAAATATTTTAACTACATAAAAATGAAAATTTAACTCAAAATATAAGGAATATAATGAATGCAATGCTTAGAGTAAAATATATAGCATTGAAATCATATATTAGAAAAAAAGAAAGATCTACAATCAACAATCTAAGTTTCTAATTAGGAAACCAGAAAAAGAAGAGCAAATTAAATCCAAAGTAAGCAGAAGAAAAGGAATAATGAAATTAAAGTAGAAGAGAAATTAAAAAACAGGAAATCAATAGAGAAAAATCAATAAAACTAAAAGCTTATTCTTTGAAAAATATCAGTAAAGTCAATGAGCTATAGCCAGGTTAACTAAGAAAAAAATTAGTATGCAAATTACTAACATCAGAAATGAAAGAGGGGACATCACTACAGAGCCAGTAGACACTAAAAATATAATCAAAGAATATTATGAACAATTTGATGTCCACCAATTTATAATCTAGAGTAATGGACCAATTCCTTGCAAGAGACAATCTGCCAAAACTTACACAGAAAGAAGCAGACAATCTGCATAGGTATGTATCTATTAAGAAATTGAACAAATAATTAATAACCTACCAAAACAAGCTCAGATGGGTTCACTTGTAAGATCTGGTAAACACTTAGAAGAAATTATACCAATCCTTAGAAGAAATTATACCAATCCTTTAAATTTCTGTCTGAAGATAGAAGCAGAGGGAATAGTTCCTAGCTCTTTCTCTGAGGACAACATTACCCTTATACCAAAATCAGATATAATAAGCAAATGAAACTATCAACCAATCTCTCTCATGATCATAGTGATTTTACAAAATTCTTCAGCAAAGTCAAATCCAAAATATATAAAAAGAATTACTAACTTTTATGATATGACCTTTATGAATTTAAATATAAAGTAGTATGTAAATAATTAACAATAAAATCCCCTGAAACTAATAAGCAATTATAGCAAGGTTCCATCACACACAGTTAATATACAAAAGTCAATTGCTTTCCTGTATAGCAGTAATGAACAAGTGGAATTTAAAATAAAAAATACAATACTCTTTATGTTAGCAACTCCTCAAAAGAAATGCTTAGGTATGAGTACAGCAAAATATGTATACCTGTGGTGGCAAATCTATAGTATGGATGCCTCAGCAAGCCGTTTGTACCACTGAAAGTTCTAACAGGTTCACCATCACTGATGTATACAATCTATATGAGGAAAAGTATAAAAATCTGATAAAAATACCAAAAAAAGGACTAGAACTAAATCAAAATTGAGATATTCCATGCTCTTGGACAGGAAGACTCAATACTATCAAGATATCTGTTCTTCCAAACTTGATCTATAGATTCAGTGCAATCTCAATCAAAATTCCAGGAAGCTATTTCATGGAGATCAGCAAAATGATTTACAAGTTTATATGTAGAGGTAAAAGACCCACATTATTCAGCACAATACTGAAAAAGAACACCAAAGCTGAAGGACTGACAATGTCCAACTTCAAGACAGTAATCTAGGCAGTTTGGTATTGGTGAAAGAACAGTTAATCAGTGGAACAGAAAACAGAACTCAGAAATAGACCCACGTAAAATAGTCAACTAATCTTTGACAAAGGAGCAAAGCTGATAAATGGAACAAAAATAGCCTTTTCAATAAATGGTGCTGGAACAATTGGACATTCACATGGGAAAAAAAATCTAGACACAGACCTTACAATCTTCACAAAAATTAACTTGAAATGGATCAGAGACCTCAATGTAAAATGCAAAGCTATAAAACTCCTAGAAGATAACAGCAAAGATAGCAGCAAATTTAGTGTTCTCTGGTATAATCATGATTTTTAGATACAGCATTATAGGCACAATCTATAGTTGATAAACTGGATTTCCTTAAAGTTAAAGGCTTCTGCTTTGAAAAAGACAAGATCAAGAGAATGAGAGGACAAGTAATAAACTGAGAGAAAATATTTACAAAAGGCATATCTGATCAAGAGAAAAAAATTACAAAGCACTCTTAAAGTCCAACAGTAAGAAAAGAATTAAGAGATAGTAAAAAAGATCACAGGTTTCCAAGGGAGGGAAAGGGCTAAACAGGCAACACAAGATTCTTAAAGTAGTAAAAATACTCTAGCAAGTTCTATAATGGTAGAGATATGTCACTACATATTCGTCAAAGACCTTAATGGATATCTCACTAAAGTATGCAGATGGCAGATAATATATGAAAAACATTCCACATCATATACTTTCAAGGAAATATAAATTAAATTAAAATGGCAAGGAGATATTACAGTACACTATTAAGATAACCAAGGGGCTGGGGATTTAGCTCAGTGGCAAAGCGCCTGCCTCGCAAGCGCAAGGTCGTGAGTTCAGTTCCCGGCACCGGAGAAAAACCAAAAAAAAAAAAAAAAAAAAAAAAGATAACCAAAATCCAAAACACTAACATTGCCAAATGCTAGTAAAGGTATAGTACTCATTTACTGCTGGGGGGATGCAAAATGGTACAACCATTTCAGAAGTTTGACAGTTTCTTACAAAATTAGACACACTCAATATATGATCTGAAAATTTTTTTTAGTATTTACCTCAATGATTTGAAGATTTCTGTCCACACAAAATCCTGCATATAGAAGTCTGTAGTAGCTTTATTCATAATTGTCAATACTAGGAAGGAACTAGGATGCTGTTCAGTTGGGTGAGTGGGCATGAAACTGTATTACATTCAGACCGTGGAGTGTTATTCAGTGCTAAAAGTGATCTATCAAGTCATGCAGTGACTTAAAGGAAACTTAAATACATATTAGTAGGGAAAGAAGCCAAGCTGAAAAGGCCACTGAGAAGTCTAATGAAATGATATTCTAGAAAAGGCAAAATTATACAGGCAGTAAAAAAATCACTGGTTTCCAGGGGGAAGGGAAGGGTTAAAGAGGCAAAACAGAAGATGCTTAGGGTAATGAAAATACTCTAGTGAGTTCTATAATGGTAGGCTTATGTCACACATTTTTTTTTGAAATCCATAGAACATACAAAACTAAGTGTACCTTAATTAAACTATAGATTTTGGGTGATTAGGATGTATCAGTGTAGGTTCATGAATTCCTGTGGTGGAGAAAGTTGATAATGGAGGAAACTATGCATGTGGTGGGCCAGGACACAGGAAATCTCTGTCAGTTCCTCTCAACTTTGTTATAATTCCAAAAGTATCCTAAAAACAAGTTCTGAAAAATGACAACAAACAGAATTAAAGAATATGTTTGCAAATTGTGTACCTGAAAGTGGACCTCTATTATAAAAAACTCTTACAACTCAACAACAAATCAAATAGCCTCCTTAAAAAAGATAGCAAAAAATTGAATAGATATTTCTCCAGAAATTCACGAATGGCTAATAAGTGCAGGAAAAAATGCTTGATATCATTGGCCATTAGAGAAATGCAAACAAAAGCCATGATGAAAGACTAGTAGGAGATGTCTATAAGTAAAAAGGAGACAATAATAAGTGTTGGCAGAATTTGGAGAAATTAGAACCCCTTATACTTTGCTGGTGGTGAAATGACTTTGCAAAACAGGTAATTCCTAAAAAATTTAAACATAGACTTTTCATAGGATTCAGTAATTCTATTCCTAGGTATTTTAGCATTTTTGTTTTAATGTAACATAGTATCTGAGATTGTATAGTTTACAAAGGATAGAAATTTGTTTAACATGGCTCTGGAGAGTTAGAAATCTAAAATTAAGGCCTTGCAGGACTGGTGCCTGGTAAGGGCTGCTCTCTGCTCTTGTTGCTACATCCTCTAAAGGGAGGAACACTACACTGAAGAGGTAGAAGGGCATAAGAATACTGCCTTCAACCTTGTGCACTTTTCTAAGCCTACTAACACCACTTATGAAGGAGGAGTCTTCTTGACTCAGCACCTCTTAAATGCCACATATCTTAATGTTGTTGCACTGAGGATTTTCAGCAGAAGTTTTGGAGGGAGCACCATCACTCAAACCATAGCAGTAGGTATACACCCAACAGAAAGGAAAACATACACTATACATTATACACAGATGTTTAATTGCAGCATTTCTCATAATAAACAAAAGTAAAATATATCTAATATCTATCAACTGCTGAATAGATAAATGAAATGTGGCATATCCATAAAATGGAATATTATTCAGTTATAGAATGGTATCAAGTACTGATACATATTACAATATGGATAACCTTGAACACATTGTGCTGAGGGAAATAAGCTAGATTTACAAGGCCTATATTATAGGATTCCGTTTATATGAAACATACATAAAAGGCAAATCTAGAGGTAGAAAGTAGATTAGTGATTTCCAGGAGTTAAGGAAAGGGTGAATGGGAGATAACTGCTAATAATCACGGGTTTCCTTTTCATGTGATATTCTAAAAGAGATTTGGTGATGGATGCACATAACTATGCATACATTAAAAGTGACTGACTTTTATACTTTTAAAGATTAAGTTTTGTAGTATGTGAATTACATCTCAAAAAACCTGTCATTAAAAGAACAAACTAATGTCAATAAATCTGGTGTGGAGCCATGATCCCCTTTAGTACACCAATCTTTCTTTTTTCCTCTATTCTACCTAGTTGTTTTAAGGAGAAATATGTGTGGGGCTAAAGGTTTCTTTACTCCTAAGGAAAATCAAAAGTCATATGCCTTCATTTGAATTTTCTGGGAAGCTTTGGGGGCGTTGATGAAACTCAGACTTTTGTGGTTCTGTTTCATCTCAGATGAAATAACCAAGTCCTATCCTATGTGTTTTGTTGGTAAGGAGGCTCTTGAATTCAACTGATAAAGTTTGAGCAGGGTTCCAAGCAGGAAAAATAATCTAAAGCTACTTTATGAATGAGGCCCTTGAACCAATGCAATATCCTCTTGTGGTTTTCACTGCTAGATGAGTATCGGTGTTGCTGTTTTAGAGGCTTGTTCTGTGAATGCTGGTCACCTCCAAGAGGACACTTTCCTGAGTATGAAGAGCCAATGTGGAGAAGTAGTGGTTTGTGTAGTATGGATCTCCATATGCAGTAAGAAATGTAAATCACTCTCCAACTCACTTCTACATGCTCTCAGAGAAGAAAGGGAAATCACACCATTGCTTAAGGTTTAAAATGTTGCAGGGCTAGTAAAGAGATGCAATGTATCAATCTATAGCCCTGCATGTCCAAGAAACCAGAACTGGATATCTGTGGTAGATTATCCCCACTGAATTTAGCTGTTACTTCTATAGCCCCACCTTAACTGTAGTTGAATTGACTGTATAAACTAATTGGTATGCTGTCTCATATTTTCTAGTTTTCCCATCCTTACTCAGCAGTAATAGATAATAAATGTTTGTCAAATGACAGTACTAAATATTTTTGTTAATATCTTAATAACTGAAGCAAAAGCATAGAAAAGAAGATGAAGAACAAAAAGTAATTTTGAATTTAATCAGGGTAAGCAAAAGCTGGCAACTCAGTAGTTCTCATTTATAGTCGCAAACTAGAATCACTTGGGAGCTTTAAAAAATACCAACACTTGAAATCATCTATGCCTGAACTGTATTAGAATCTATGGGGCAGGTTCCGGGGCATGGTTATTTTTTAAAAGCTCCCTAGGTGACTGCAATGTGCAGCCTGGCTTGAGACCCCCTGCTGTAATGCAGAAAGGCTACAAGGGCAGTGAACTCTAGACGGCAGATCTTCTCTAGTCACATCTGAAGTAAGTAAAATAGTGTGCTCTGCTCAGTCTTCCAGTGGTTAAAACCAAATCATAAATAAAATAAGCAGAGCTTAATAATAGTTGAAAAGTGCGTGACTGAGGTAATGACTGAGAGATTTTAAAAAATTATAGTGTAATGAATTTAAATAAGAATTTTGAAATAATTAAGCTTACTTGGTCTACTTCTATTTAAAAAGGGCTTTTCTATTTATATAAACAAGCAGCCACTATAATAGAGTTAGAAAAAAAACCATATTTTGTTCTTAAGGTCACTTATTAGAGACTTAATTGTTTGTTACTAAAGGTCATAACCAGAATTACCATACCCTTAATATTTGCAAATATTATATCTAAGATGAAATAACCTTAAATTCGTCATGTGGTGGCATTCACAAAAAAGGCTTCCAACCCACAAAAGGAATTTCTTTCTTTCCTCTCTCAAGTTTCCTTTTTCCCTTTCTCCCGCCCTCTTTGATGTCTTATTACTATTTTTAGGTCAGTTTGGATGGTTTTGGTGAACTGATGAGGTTAGCTAAGATGTAACTCTTCTCATTCTGGAACTGACCTTGCTCTTCTTCATTTGGAGGTTGCTTCAAGAATGGCACACTATGTTCCTAAGTTCAGACATAGTGAGGCTATAATTACTTGTACCTAATTTATTTAGGGTTTCACACAATTTCCCGTCAGTGAAACCCTTCTGTGATCTGTCAGTATTGCAATCTGGGAACAATATAAATGACTGGTAATAGAGTGAGATTTTCAACCGTTGTTCACAGTGATTAACATAATGTGCTGTCATTAGCACTTTGATGTGACGCTCACGGTTTCCAGTGCTTGTTGATCCATTTATAAATACCAAATGAAGGGGTGAGAGCTGGTACTACGGCCTGGTTGCTGCCTTAATTGCCTTCACTGGTAAAGGTTGGCAGTGTCTTCTCTGGAGGGAAATAAAGTGTAATTTTTGATTTGCCTTTAACCATTTGCCGTCAATTCCTCCCAAGTATAAAAATCATAGCCTTCCTTTTTATTCTTCTAATTTTGTAACAATTTAACTTTCAGAAAACCTATTTCTCATATTTTAGTCATTATTACTTCATTTCCAAATGTCTTCACATATATGATCTCACCACAGTTATGTTCAGGTTGTCAATGATAAGTGTTAGAGCTTACAGAATTTTATATTTTACAAAGTAACTTTATAAATAATAAATTAACATTTATTGAGTACTATGTGATAAAAGATACCTGTACACTGGTTTATTTAATCATTTCCAACAATCCTCTGAGATAGATACCTTATTATCTCCATTTTGTAGAAAAGGTAATTTTTTACTGAGCTTTAGCAGTAAATCCTAGGAAATGTAGCCAGTGAATAGTACAGCTGGGTTTAAAACGTTGGTAAGTCTGATTCCAGATCTAGCGCCTTTAAGCAGCATGTTCAAGCACTTTCTGTTCTCCAGCCCCAGCATAGCTAGCCCTATTTACAGAGAAGGAAATGAAGACTCATGTGACTAAAACATTATGGCACTACGGTTTGAACTTACATCTTCTGATTTCAGGTCCAGAGCTCTTTTTACTCCTCAAGGCAGCTGTAATCAGGATGAGCAGCTGTAACTGCTAATGGGTTGCTAACATACTGGGTACACTGCTCAGATTTCTAAATAAACAAACGACAACAACTGGTGGTAAAAAAAATTCAGAGGAGACCCTTGCCTGGCCAGATGGCACAGAGCACAACTCAGATGTGAGAAGTCAGGATAGAGGCACAGAAGAGGAAAGAAGTAAGTCATGTCTACTGGGCATGCAGCCCAAGTGCCTTGGCCACTGACGTGGAGCCAGCCTGAGTCTCAGTGATTGATCCTGCAGCCAAGGATGCCCTTCTCTCAGCAGCCACAGGTCCCCACAAAGGAAGGCTGCACATGGAGAAGTCTTTGTCAGGGCCCCTAATGACAGGATTGGGTTTCACATCACAACTAGCCTAAATAGGTACACTCTTCTTCTTTCATCTTCCTGATGGCTCCCACGGGAAAGAAAAGAAAGAGGGGGAAAAAAGCTACACCAAAGAACAGGTCACAGGCTAGCTTGGCAGGCTTTTGTACCTCCCCCACCATACCACCTCTAGGTTTGTAGTTTGGGAATTCTTTAATTTTCGCACACCCTGTGTGGCCGCTGGACGGCAATGGAAAAAACCTTTCCTAAATAATTTCTCATAATTCATCCACCATGACTTATTGAAAAATAATCCTTACATATATTTGCACATGTTGCTGCCTGTGTTTAGAAGCTCCTTCCCGGACCCAAACTCTCTTTGCTATGGCTAACTTGCTCTCCTGAAAGATCCTGCTTGGCATTGTTTCCTTCAAAAAAATCTTTCTTGAGATTCCATGCTGCCTTCCATTCCATTTGGCTTCTCTATTCCTCTTGTACCCTTTTAAAGTGCTTCTCTCAGACCCCTTGTTAATGTAGCTGTCTCCCCATCTATGCTGCAAGCTCCTTAAGGGCAGAAATGGTGCCTGTGGTGTCTAGCATAATGTCTAGCATGCAGGATGCATGTAATAAGTGTCAATGAATGAATAAATTATGGATGATAAATGAATGAGACTGAAGTAAGATTTGCTTAGTGATTTAAAGCACTTAATCTTTCCAGCACACTTTTTCTTTCAAAATAGTCTTCATGCTTTCAGATTTTAAAATTGATATTGCTTATTTTAGGTTTACATACCAAGCATCCACAAAGAATGAAATAAAAACTGCCTATACTCCCACTATCTAAAAAAAACCCACTTCTAACATTTATAGTCTTTTACAATAATTTTCTATATGTACATACAAAAAAGAACCTTACTGTCATAACTAATTTTATCAAGGACAGTAATAGTATCTTTTGGAGGTAGTCAGAAAAGGCATTTTTGTCCTTACTTAAGCCATGTAAAACTGGAGCCCCAAGATACACATAAAACTATAGCAGAGCTAAGAATAGAATTCACAAATTTTGTTATAGTCCTAGGCTCCTGTTGCTTCCTATAAGGCTTCCTGATTAGGTGGTGTCTTTCTCACATCAACCCAACATCAGTAGGACATGGGTTTGCAACGGGGTGTTCTTACTGAGGAAAGGGACAGCTTCATGCTTATCCTGTGTCCACACCATGATTATTCAGTCTCTAACATTTTGAAGAGAAACAAGAATGGAGCATTTAGAATTTTATCCCAGGATCTTGTGATAGTCTAACCTACAACTATGAGCCAGACAAGCAATAGTAAGAGTCAGAGCATCTTTCCAAAGGCCGGATGACCTCTCACGAGTGATGGACTGACTTGGAACACGTTGCTTTGGAAGCTGCAATGCTAGGTTCAATCTTACTATAGATTAGTGAACTGTGCTCCAACACATGACCAATGACTGTATTCCAGAAAAATATATACAGAAGTTCCTCAGTAGATATGCACTGGACTGAACTGAATATTTATTATTATTCATCAGGGATAATAGGCCAAAAAGAATGCTTACAGCAAATATCTGCATCCCTATGGCTAATGGAGAAAAGGTAATACAATGTAATCTAGGTTTTTATTTTACTATAAATAGAGGATTAAATTGTAATTCTGCAAACACACACCAGACTATTAACTCTGCAAATGAAGGGATCATATCTTAGTTACGTAAGTATCCATACAATGTCTACCACAAACACAGGCATATTTGAGGTGTTGATGTTTTTTGAGTTGAATTATATTTATGTGAAGACTCCTTTTGCTAGGAATAGGACTGAAGATGTTGACTAGCAATTCACCATTCCTTTCTCTGAAAGCTCTATAAATCAAGCTCTTAGAAAAGCAGCTGGTTAAATCCTAAAACCCTGTATGAGGCAAAATGCCCACAGCTGGTGGGGTCTGGACTACGTCCACTGCATGTGCAGATCTCTTCTGCGCAAACATCGCTGACTCCCAGGGGAGCGCATGACTGACTGGCTGTGCAGATTCACATGTCCCTTGTTTCCCAATGACCACAGGGTGGGCTCAGGGGAAAGAAGTGCAAGTTGAGTGATGAAGCACAGTTGAACTAAATGTTCTCTTCTTCCCCGGATGAGGAAAGTCTCACAACAGGAAGAGGGCTGGCACTTTCTGGAGGAATAATCATAAAGAACAGGGATCCACTTGAAAATGGTACAGTTCTGAGCATAGGTTTCTCTTTTTTCCCCTTTTCCCTTTAACTACTTTTTTTCTTAGAGAAGGTTTAGGTCCTCAGCAAAATTGAGCAGACTGCATAGAGGTGCCCTGTATTTTCCATACTCCTATATTTATACAGTCTGCTCCATTATCAACATCCCCTACTAGAATGCTACTTTTAATGAACTTGTACAGACACATGAACACCAAAAGTCCACAGTTCATTAGTTCTGTAGTAGAGTTTTCTGGTAGTGATATTCATTCTACATGGCTGGACAAATGTACAGTGATAATAGGGACCCACCATTGTAATGGGCTGGAGCTACAGGAATGGCCCTGCCATAGCTGAGCTGGAATGCCACAGGCAAGGATAGAAGGTCAGAAGGCAGGGGGAGGGGTAATATGGGATACGGCTTGAAGGCTGATTAGGCCAAGCTGCTCACTTTTTCTAAATTTATCCATGAGCACTAACAAAATAAAAACAAGAGTTTGCTAAGAACATCCTTCCCTGAAATGAGCTAAGCAGGGTTTGAAGAAATTGGAATAGAAAATACTGATTTTTTTCCTCTGAGGCAACCAAACTCACTAATCCCCTAAACTGTTAACAAATTCTCATGACAGTTTAATCACGGTGTGAATTCTACAAATTTTTATTGGCAGTGTTTGCTTATCAATTGCACAATTCTCTGTAGTGGCAACAAATATGATTCCCAGGTCTGTCTCCATTCGACCTTCCAGGGGCTTGCTGACAATGTCTGTCAGATTGGTACACTGCTAGCCTTGTAAATTCTTTCCAGGGGAGACTTAGGACAACTCCCAGCTGCAATTGCTCTACTTCTAAGGTGCAGAGTTTATTACCCCAAAGAAAGAAGAAAGGTGGCTACATTTTTAAGTGCTTTTACATATAGTTTCTTTATTGGACTTGATGTTTTCAGAAATATAGCTATTTGAGCCTTTGTATTAACTTAGTAGAACTTATTTTAGCTTCCTATGGACTTCTTTGAGCCCGGCTGCCACAGTTATCTACTGCCATAATTTTAAAAGAAGCCATTGGCAGTAATTCTCATTGTGGGAGAACAAAGACATGAAAACTTTGTTCTTTAACTTATACATGGCCAAAAAAAACTATGAAAAGGATTGACAAGGAAGCTAGGTTTGTCCAGCTCTGCAAATGAAGTCTGTCTAGTTATCCAGAACATTTTTTTCTAGTATGTTTCCTGCGCTGCATTTCCCCCGAAGGCCCAATTTTACCTCCAGGTAAAATTTGCCTTAAGGCACAAAGACCTAAGAGGGTACTGAAAGAAACAGTGTGGTACAATGAAGGGAAAATAGGATTTAGAGCTGGAAAACCCAGACAGTTCCAGCTCTTACTGCTTGGCTGGCCTTGGATGTTCACTTAATAACCTAGAGTTTTAGTTTCTTTTCAGCAGCATACATTTAAAAAAGGTTTATTTATCTCACCGGGTTTTCTTCAGAGCAGTTATGACAAATGATAATTACCTTGTTCATATGTTTACTTATTTCCCACATCTCAGTACAACACACTACATCAGCAATGGTGAAACCTTTTAGAGCTCTCAATGATACAAACAGCCCTCTGGGGCACGCGTGCCACACATTCGCCACCACTGCACTGCATCATAAGCTCCAAGCATTCTCCAGGCAACTTATTCTGGTCACGTAGTGGCCCATTGCCAAGAAGAGCAATAAACCCATAGATGTGATCAAGAAGAGTGAATAAAACTTCAATGAAGGAAAGAAGAAAAGAAAGGAAAAGGAAGAGAAAGGGCATAGGGAAGGGGGAACAGCTTTTGCAGCTTTGTTGATGTACCATTTATAAAAAAAATGGCTTCTAAATTATCTTCATTATTATTAAAAAGTGATAACATTTGACGCATTGATTATGTTAATGTGATCTTTTTAAAATGTAAGTTAGATCATGTTACTTCCCTGATGAAAGCCATCCCCTGGCTTTTCATACTAAGTACAAAAGCTGAACTGCCTGGCAAGTTCTGATCCCTGCCTACCTCACTTTCAACCAGTCTTCTCCTGCCCTGCCACACCCTAGTCCTTCTGGTGTTCTTGTTTCCACGGACAGCCAAGCTTGTTCCTCCCCTGGGGCCTTTGTGTCAGCCTCTCGTTCTGTGAAATCTGCACAGCTGGTTTCTTATTGCCTTTGGGCTCCTGGTTTCCTGTCACCTTCTCCCAGAAACCCTTCCTGTACGGCCACTCTGCAGAAGCACTGAACAGTACTCTAATATCTATTTACTCATTTATGTATTAGTAGCCCCCTCCTCAGGGCCTGCTGTTCAACAATTTATACTTATTTCAAATAGACTGTGTAATTTTATAGTTGTTTAATGCTTACACTTTATACTTTTCAAATTATTTTGTTTCAACAAATATATGAGGTAAGACAAAAGAAAACAAAATGCTGTAATTCCAAACTGAAAACTTCTATGCCGCCGTTTCCCACCCCAGCCCTACATATATACAAGAGAGGTATTTTTGTTTTGTGAATGAAAGCAACAGTGTCGGTTAGTTTTATTTTTTTGGGGGGGGGAGGGGGTTTGGTTTTTCTCCGGTACCAGGAACCGAACTCACGACCTTGCGCTTGCCAGGCAAGTGCTTTTGCCGCTGAGCTAAATCCCCAGCCCCTAATTCTTTTTTTTTTTTTTTTTGGTTTTTCTCCGGTACCAGGAACTGAACTCACGACCTTGCGCTTGCCAGGCAGGCGAGTGCCGGTTAGTTTTAATGTTTATGATTTAAGTAGAGTCTTGGAGTCATGTATCCCCAGTGGTACAATAATTACTATGTACTCTAACCTATAGAGGTTATTTTGAGACATGGAAGCAAACGGGCTGTTGGGAACCAAGATGTTTCTTGCTCTGGGCTTTGAGGCCTCCTGGCGCTGGGTTTGGAAGGTGGACGGAGTGGCTAGAGAAAGGCAAAAGGAAGCAAGGGGCAGAAAACATTCACTGTTACGGTTTTTTTCCCTATGGGCCCCTAGACCAAGGCACAGGAAGAGGGTTGAAGGCTGTCGCTATCTTCCCTCTTTCTTGCCATAATCTAGGCTCAGTTCCTCATTAATGGGGCGGAACTAGATCATCTCGAAGGGGAACCCCCACTGTGAATTTCTATGAGTTATTTAGAGGAGTCTGACCTTATGTTATGACTATGATGTCTGTGTAAAAGGATTACCCACATAGCTTCCCTGAACTCTGTGGGGTTTCTCTGATTGGCCAATAGGTCACTAGTCAGATCCAGAATTCTGCTTTTGCCATTCTATTTTATTTTCCCTGTTCCTTTACTTTCCTAGAGAAATTAGTGCTATGAATAAATCCTACCCTGTCACACCGGGATCAACATCTAACTGTAAGTGTACTTCAGCCACTCCCTAAGAGATGGACTTTTACTATATATGATCTTGGTTAATACTTCCCATCTGCTTTCTTTCTTTCTGTCTTTCTTTTTTTTTTTTAAGAGTAGGAAGAATTTATTGAGAGAAAGAAAGCTTCTGTCTGAGAGGGACAGAAAGGGCCTGGAAAGTGGGTTACCCCCCCATCTGCTTTCAACATGTTGCATTTGACATTAACTAATGTCTCCTATTAGCATTAAAAGAAAACAGTCTGGAAAAATTCACTCTCAAGCAGAGTTCAAACACTCCACAAGTAGATTTGGAATTTCAGTTGCACAAGTTTTATTAAAATAATAGTAATAAATATATAAATATATAAATGTATATTAATACATTTATATGTATATGTGTACATGTAGGTGTGTGTGTATATGTGTGTGTGTTTATGCGTGTAAGGCAAAATTCTGTAAAATGGGTCAAAGGAATAAAGACAAGAAGGCATCTGTTGGATTTCTTTTTTTTTTCTAAGACCAGAATATATTTACTGGGGAAAGAAAGCTGTCTGAGAGATAGCAGGGGTCCTGAGTGAGTGGCCCAGGACCCTGCCTTTTCTAGGGATTTTACAGAGCAAAACCACGAGGTGAGACGGGTCCAAGGTGGGGGAAAAAATGGGAAATCACAAGGCGGCCATGTGATGGGACAAAACTATGGTCAACCAATAAGATTACAAGCATAATTGCTCAGGTAATATTGATTATATTGGGATCAAATGGGGAAGCAAGTCACATGAAATATAACAGGGGCTTTTCTGGAAGGGGTGGGTCAGTTGCTCTTCCTGGCTTTCCCACGATGATGGATACCTATTTAGAATAGCATTCACTGTTGTTTATCCTTGGGGGAAGTATGTGGGTGAATTCATTTCATCTTTTGTCTTGAGGTCTGGCCCTCAGCGGAGGTGTCTCTGTCTCCCCACAGTTGCAATGTATTCCATCTTCTGCACTGGCTCCTTTGAGGATCTAGCCCTGTCTGACTGCCTATAATATTTTTATCTAATTTAGCGGCCTATAACAGGGCCCAACCTCCCCAAAGAAGTACCCCAAACTGCCATGAGGGAGCAATGGGTGATGACTGATCTGGTTTCTTCTGGATTTCTTAAATTAACTGGCAATGGTAAAAGGAGAAATAGTCTCCTAGTGTAAAGGCATGATCAAAAGAACTGAATGATATGGAAAATGAGTTGGAAATCTCTGTCCCACTTACTGGTAATGGGTTAAAGTTCTGGTCCACCAGATGATTGTATCCATGGTCAAAAAATGAGTGCCGTATCACAACATCAATGCCCTGATTGGCCAGCATTCCTAAAGTATTCAGCCATCTAAAAAGTGAGGGAAGAAAGCTCTATCAGTACATTTTAAAAATAGCATATGACAAGCTCTACTTATCTTAGGCACACAGTATATGTATATACCAACAATCCACCATCAAACTTACCTAAAATTTTAAGGGAGAAAATTATTTTAAGTGTTGAATGTGCAGATATAAGAGATTTCAAAGATGATCAAATCTAACTGCTTTACAGGAAGAAAGAAACTAAGGTCAGGCAGAGTAAAGTGAGTTAACACATAATTATATATGTAAGCCCCTCTATTTAGCAACATCTGTATAATGCAAATCCACATCTTAGCACTTTTATATGCAAAAAATCCCATTTGTTCACTCATTATTTATTTAGGAACATTAATTAATCAATAATAAAATGCAAGGCATTTTTCTGTTTTGCGTATACAAACAGAAATGCTGAGTGATTGTGCAAGTCAGAAAGAACTGGGCATGCAAATACCTGTATATCTAACATTTTCAAGAACAGTATCGAATGGTGGTGGACACCTGTAATCACAACACTTTGGGAGGCTGAAGCCTGAGGATCACAATTTCCAGCCCCGTTTGGGAAACTTGGCGACTTAGTGAGACGTCATCTCAAAATGAAAAATAAGAGCAGCACTGGGGATATAGCACAGAACAAAGACCCTCAGCTCAGTCTTTAGTACCACAATAAACAAAAACAAAAACAAAATCTTATTTAGGATCTCTACAGAGCCTAACACTATGGTTTGCATAGACTAAGTGGTAAACAAATAAACATCAATTAATCCGATTTTTTGCTAGTGTACGAGCAGTTTTTGAAGAAACTCTGAAGTGAAAGGAAAGAATATGCATCCTTCCCTGCAAACCCACAGCTCTCTACTCACATCTAGAATCTAGAGCACTCAAAAATGACCATGGCCAGGACCATTGCTTTGTTTTTTTTTTTTTTTTCCGGTACTGGGAATCGAACTCATGACCTTGCACTTGCTAGGCAGGTGCTGTGCCACTGAACTAAATCCCCAGCCCCTGACCATTGCTATAGAATGGTTAAAATTGAAGTTATATTTATCTTCCTCCTATAATAATAAGCCTGAAGGGAAAGGAAATTAGTCTTTTAAGACTACCTTCTATGCTCATGTAGAGAATAAAGTTGGTAAAATGACCCATATATCCTAGCAAGGATGCTATCCCAGCCACTATTTTTCCATTCCACAAATGTTTATTTAATATCTAATATGTGCCAGGCACTGCTAAATGTTCTGTGCCACACAATATTAGACGCTAAAAATACAGAGATGGACTCAAGGTATGACTATGAGTTACACTGACTCATCTTCATTGCATTTGACAGATTCCATTTGCAAAGATAATCTATTTGGCTAGCCTGATTTGTCCTTCACAGTTTTATTAAAGAAGCTATCTCAATGGAGGAGAAGTGCATCTGTATAATTAGGAATAGCTGTTGGTAGCAAAACATATTTCTGAGGCAAAGCTACATTTCTTAGAAGGGCATCGCTCAGCCAAAAGCCACGACAGTAGCAGTACACTGAGTCAGGAGTTTGCCTTCTGTCACATGACACAGGCCAGCCAGGCAAAGCCCTTTATGCTTCTGGCTAACTTATGACTATAAATTCATTTACTCATCTCTCCCAAACTCCTGTGCATACTATTGTCAAAACAAAAGTTTTAAAACAGGTCAGACTATATATCTCTTGTCTCCTAAAATCTTCAGTGGTTTTCCATGATTATGGAACATAGCCTTTTTTCATCCGGCTGATTTTTAGGACCTTTCATGGTATGGTGGTAAATGCTCTCCTCCAGTCTCAGCTCTCATTACATCCCTGCGTACAACAAGGCCTTAGTCACATTTACCATTGCCCTCTCCGCTGTGCCTTTGCCCATAATGTTTCTTTGGTCTGCAATATCTCCCTCTGTCATCTCTACCACTCTCCACCTATTGAAACTAGAGTAATTCTTTTATGGTCTACTCAAATGCCACTACTTTCATGGAGCCTTTCCTCATATGGAAGGACCATTTGAATGAGATATTGTCAATCACAGTGGTGAGGAGGCAAGACTCTGGAGCAGGCTGTCTGGCTTGGATCTGAGTTCTGCCACTAATTAAATGAATGATCTTGGGTGAATTACTTCAATTCTTTGAATTCCTTTAAATGTAACATGAAATTAATAATAGTATCTATTTCACTACCTTACTATTAAAACAAGAGCATTGATTTCATTGATTGTTAAATTATTAAATACATATAAAGCACTTTAGACAGTGCTTGGTAAATGGTAAACAATAGATAAAGTATTATTATGAGATACTTATCTTCAGCAGTTTACAGTGTAGTTAGCTTTTATCCTAGGTCCTCCAGATACACATTTCTGGAGGGGAAAAGTCTTGTGTTGTTATCCATCTTCCAAATTTATGGTAAAAATTGATAAGATAATGTATGTTGTTTAAATTGCAGACTTGTTAAATAAAATTCTTCCTTTTATTATTTTTACTGCTACTCTTCCTCTTCTCTTTGCTCTGATGGCCATGTCTGATTTTTAGGATGTAGAGAAGGCACTAATAACTTGTTAGGTGGTTGAAATTTTTACAGATGAACAGTTGATGAACTTTTGAAGAGAAACAAACTTTGCCCTGCAGTGGGCAGCATAACCACCATGTCAGTTTCACTGTCTTTCTTTCCTGAAAGTCTCTGGGAGGGAAACTGCAAACGTCACTTACAAGAATCCTGCAGCGTAGGAATCTGATAGATTATTTGTGCCTCCAGCTGAGGTGGTCACTACACCTTCAAGCCAAATCTTCTTTCCTGGAGTGTATGTATTAACCACCTGTGCATATGATAAAAGCAGAAAGGGATAATGAGATTTTAAAAGATATTCCCAAGTGGGAAGCAATATGCATTCTCTAAAGGAAATGTTTCCGATTTCCTGCTCCCAAGTAGTCATGATTTGTGCTTTTTCTCAGGATGATGCACCCTAGAGTGAACTGTTGCATGCGCACGCACACACAGACACACAGATGGATACACACACACACACACACACACACACACACACACTGATAGATGTCCACTTGCAGAAAGTATCACTTTTTCCCCAAGTAAATCCAAGTGACAATGTGATAGAATGAGTGCATATTCTAGGATGTAAGGTAATTTTAGGGATGCAACAATCTTCACTGGAAACCAGAAATCATGTTTTTCAAATTAGAAAGTATTGAGAGTTTTTTCAGTTCTCTATTATGGTACTTTATGATAATTTAATGCATCAAAAGTCATGAATTATGATAGAGTAGAGAACAAATATTTTGGAGAGATACTTTATAATAAGCACAGCATCTATATTGCAACCATATTTTGAAAATAACTGCAGTAATAGTAAAAAGAAGTCATTGACCCACAGGTCAGATTCAACACAGGGAGCAACTACAGCTGCATGCCTTCCAAGTAGAGGCAAATCTCTTGTCAAAATACGGCCCTCTGAAGTTTTGAAATGGTCCAGTCTCTGATTCCCAAGTTGGGAACTGGCCAAACTGTACTAGGTTCAGGGTGCAGAAACTCTGGGAGGAAGTCTTGTAGTTCTTGGGGTAATGCAATAGGAAATGGTAGGTAGGCTTTGAAAGTACAGCCAGAGCCAAAGGCTTGTCCATAGATAGTTTGTTTAAGAAATAATAAGAAGTAGGAATGATGAACTGGGAGACTGAAGTAAGGAAAAAGGGAAAACCAAAAGAAGAATGTGTTTTAAAATTGGCAACACATACTGGTAACTTAGAATTACAAGCATTTTATAGGTCTTTTTGGTTCCTATGAACAAAGGTTAAGGGTATCTTGATTAGAGAAGTTAAAATTTAAAAAGCAGCAATAGGAAACAAAAACGTCAAATATAGTTTAGAGCTGGTTATCTCATAAACAAAGATCTAGACTGGAAGAAAATAGTGAGAGCAGTAGAAAAATCCATAGGAGTAGATGAAATTATTACAGAAAATAAAATGAGGTTAGAAAATCTATTCCTATGCAAAAACATTAAGGCATTATCAAAAGAACTAATTCATTAGTTTTCCTGCTCAGTGCCATGCAAAGTTCTGGGAGCAGTGTATAGTAATGAACAGAGCTAAGTCTCTGTTCTCGTTGGCTTACATTGTAGTCTAGGGAGGAAACCAACAATCAAGAAGTAAAGAAACAAAAGGAATTTAAGCAATAACAATAAACAAGTAAACCAACAAAATGAATTTAAGCAGTAAGGACCAAAAAGCAAATGAGATAAAAGGATAAAAAAGGACTTGAGGTAGAAATAGTATTGTTGTTTGTAAAATCAAAACCAAAGAGAGACCACCTGGAGTATAACTAAGTATAGGAATCAAACATTTTAAAAAATGAGTTCAAAGAGAATAGAGAGTTCTTTTTATTCTGAATGTGAGTGAAAGTTATTGAAGGAATTTAAGTAAGAATCAGATTTGATCTGATTTGTATAAGATCACTGAGTCTAATTATTATGTATTGTAAACATATACTAATAAAAAGAAACCAATAAAAAAGGCCACTCAACAGCAACAAGATAATATATATGTATGTAAGCATGTATGTACTTATACACATACAGCTATAATCATGAAACCTGTAAAGTGATATATAAATTAAAGTTCTTTTAATACTATGACCAGTTAGAGCTTTAGTTTCCACCTACAGATCTAATTATACCAGACAATATTGTACTTAATATCTCATACATTAAAAAAATCATAACTTTAAACCAGTCACAGGAAGATCCTGAGAGTTAATGAAAAGGTGTATAGACCTACAAGATGAACATTCATCTGAGTCTCTTATGTTGATGCATGAATTTAGAGGAACTAGTGCCAAATATTCCGACTTTTTGGTGCAGGATTTTGAATTACTATTTATGATGCAAGTCAAGAAATCTAGTAATTGTCCCAGAAACCTTGAACCATTTAGCTCTTAAAGGGCAAGGAATCCATTCTTCTTTACTTCTGTGTGTTTACTTCCTAGAAGAGTATCTGCACAAAATGGGAACATAATTGGAAAGTGTAGTGCTGTAGTTATACAAAGAAGTTGATTAAATTCCAAACTTGCCCTTCTACTAGTTCATAGCAGACACATCCCCCACCCTTCCCCCACCAGTACTGAGGACTGATCCCAGGACCTTGCTCATGCTAAACAAGTGTTCTACCACTGAGCTACATCCCTTGTGCTTTTCATTTTTATTTTGAAACAGGGTTTCACTCAGTGGCCCGAACTGGACTTGAATGTTTGATCCTTCTGCCACAGTCTCCTGAGTGACTAAGATTACAGGGGTGTATCATTTCACCCAGCTAAATTACCACTCTTTAAGGAAGTTACATGACATAAGTAAACTGGTCAAAGAATTGAAAACCAGATACCGATTGCAAAAAAACCTTAGAGATTAGGAAAAATAAATGCACGCAATGAAAGCCTTTAACAACATGAAAGATTTAAATAAAGTAATGCTTATTTATTTGCTAATTCAGCATATGAAGACTAGGGTCTTGATTTCAGAGATAAAATGGGAAAGTCTGCTTTGCTTAGTAGATAATTTATGCAGAGGATCTAATAAATTCAAAAGCCTAAAAGGCAAATTACTGTCCATTGTGTTGTGGATACCATAAGGATTCTATGAAGGATCAAGCTCATTATAATGTTCTGATATTGAAAATACCATGTGTTTCACACCAGTACCTTGAGAAAATTTGCTATAAATTCTTAGTTGGAGGTTGCCATGCCAAACCTGGAGGGGCAATTTGTACAAGATGGTTTTATTTCAAAAAGAGTTGAATGTCTTCTTTAAAAGAAGACTTGATTTCAGAAAAACGGTTGGATTTATAAAATACACAGCACTCTCTGCAAGGTTAATCTGAATTCTTCTCTGTCTTGCCGGGAGATTTGGAAAGAAACAACCTAAACATTGTTATTGGGGCTGAGGATATAGAACATGTGCTTTGCATGAGCAAAGCCCTGGGTTCTATCTCTAGTACTCTTGTTCTCCACCTCTCCTCTGCCCAATTGTTGTTATTAGTAAAGTATTGAAGAGCAGTTATGCGCATAAACTCTAGAGAGAGGTGGTCTATACTTGAATCCTGGCTCTATTATTTACTCATTGTGTGACCTTGAGTATATTACCTCTCTATGTTTCAATTTCCTCAGCTGTAAAACTGAAACAATAATAAGATCTGTCTCAGAGGACTTTATGATACTTCAACTACTTGATATTTCTAAAGCAGTTAAAATAGTGTCTGGTGTATGGTGAACATCACTCTCTTGTCCAAGACACAAGATACTGTATTTGAAACTATCTAACTGCAGCATGGGTTGCTTTTCCTTTGGACACACCAGTTGGGATGATAGAGAATATCCAAGATGTATACTAAGGAAAGGCAAATTTTAACATTTAAAATGCATACAGGGGGGCTGGGGATTTAGCTCAGCGGCAAAAGCGCCTGCCTGGCAAGCGCAAGGTCGTGAGTTCAGTTCCCGGTACCGGAGAAAAACCAAAAAAAAAAAAAAAAAAAAATGCATACAGAATTTTGAATCACATGAAGATTATTAGCATTCAGAGTAGTTCATTTATGCACTTTCAACAGAGGCAATTCCCATCAAGACACACCAAGAAACACATAGTGAAGTAGAACTTTGACACAAAATCTAAATCAGCTATATGAAGTGTACGTTGTAACTGCTCCTAGAAATATTAATGTTAAAAGTTATAGGCATAGTTAGTACAAATCGACAAATATTTTCTGAGCATTTTCTGTTTGGGGCACAGATGAATTGTGTGCATTTTATGACAAGAGAAGACCAGCATAGTGCAGTGTGGTGGAGGTAAGTATATTAAGGCTGGGGGGAGGATGGGCCTGGGGAAGAAATCAAAATGGGCAGAGGAGAAGAGAAAATCAGGAAAAGCAGATGGAACCAGCTGCAAAATTCCCTTAGAAAGTGAAACTCTAAGAAACTGAGGGCTATAGTTCAACACTGTGGTTTTCTGAGTAAATATGATTCTCCCTGTGCTGGCGGAGAGAAAATTAGAGGACCCTGGAAAGAAAAAGGGTTTCTAGTGAGAAATGATGTGCCAATGAAAGTTATTTTAAGGCACACATTGTCTGGGGAGGGGGAAGTACAGATGCTGAGATTACTTAAGTGAGGGTAGAGAGAAACTGGGGGTTTAGTTCCCTCTCAGTTCCTTTGTTTCCAGATAGACTTCAGCCCTTGGACTTATGTGACCAAGAGGGCTCTAAGGGACTCACAGAACGGTTCAGGGTTCAGTAAGTGGCCAGCGGCTGCTGAGACCCTGGGCCTGCTAGGGGCAGAGTGGCATAGGGAAGCCCTTCCATTGCCTTTCCCACACATTTTAGGGTTCTAGACTGTCAGGATTGTTTCATGTGGATACATTGACAGAGAAGGAGAGAGAGAGAGAGACAGAGAGAAAGACAGAGAGAGACTTAAAGAAAACATCCCTGATAGTTTTATTTTCCCTACTAAGAGTTTTAAGAAAGAAAAAAGAAAAGAAAAACAGTAAAAATAAGAAAAAAGCCATTTGTATGGCACATTTTCAAACCTGGGCTTCCTTTTCCTGTATTTCCTTGACATCCGGTGTCCAAAACTGTGATATAAATATTTTAAAAGACTCCTGAGGACCTGATTTCAGCCACTGGCTGTGTAAGAGATGCAACATTGTAGCAGCAGACATGTTGTTTATAGTTATCCAAACCAACACCTTCCTTAATGAGAAAGGAAGCAATAAAACAGGAATAATGGACAGAACAGCTGGGCTAATCAGTCCTGGCAGGAGGCCCACCTTCCAAAAGGAGCTGAAGTCCATTATTTCCAGCATCTCATCTACTTGGGAATCAACCTTCTATAGGACTTTAGAAGAACAGTAGCTTTTTAACTAATCAGAGCCGGTCTTCTCTATAGTTACGAAGAGCTGGATAACTTCAGGAAGTTTCTTAAACTCTACCTACACTCAAAGCTCTTCATTGTTTTGCAGTAGTCTTGATTCCTTATTGTATATATAGATGGTAAGAGGAGAGCTCAGTACCATTCCTATGTTATTTCTCTCCTTATTGTGTGGTTTTTCACTGCCTTTTTGCCTACATATATATTAAGAGAGGAGGGGAGCATAATGATTCTGTCGTCTCTTCTCTCACGCTCCTTCCTAAATTCTGGATTTTATCATTCTTCCTTGGTCTTCCTGCTTCCAATCTCTTTCTCTTTTTGTCCATCCTCCACACTGCTATCCTTTGTTAGTTTCAGAAATCTATCTCCAGCGTAAGGACATTCAGTGCTCTACTGCCAGCAGTGATTATCATTTGTGCTCACTGAGCGGTCTCTTTGATTAGGTAGGAGATGTGCTACAAGCACCTTGCTTCTGATGATACTGAAAGCAGGTATTAGTGACTCACAGGTGAAGGCGCTCACTGCTTTATTTAATTTGGTGTCTGAGAAACTTTACAACCACACCTTACCAACCTCTTCTCCCATCCCTCCACATAAGACCTGTGGTTCACTACTTTTCAACTACTTAAGGTAGTATTAGGATTTAATAGTTAACTTTTCCCCTCTTGTCCTCTCATCCAAGCTTCTGGGGTCTTTTTCAAGGCTTATTTCAAATGTTACTTCCTCTGTGAGACACTCTTTAAACTTTCAGGAAGTTATTTTCTTTCTTTGTTCAAAGTTCTTTGACCCTATCTCTGACCTTGACTTTATTACACTTAATTGTAATTTTGTATTTTTTCTTTTTTAGTGTCCAATAGAATTCTCGAGGATCACAAGCATTTATTTATTTATTTATTTAGCAGCAGTGGGAATCAAACACAAAGCCTCATGGGTGTTGGGCTAACATTGAGCTGCATCCCCAGCCCTTACTTTATTAAATACTTGTTACATAAATGAGCAAGAGGGAGTGAGGAGATTGACAGAGACAGAGGGAGAAAGAAGGAGAGAGGGAGAAAGAGAAACAGAGAGAGAGAGAGAAAGAGAGAGAGAGAGAGAGAGAGAGAGAGGGAGAGAGACAGAGACAGAGAGAGAAAATATTTTAGCAGTGAGAGGGCTACATTTCAGAGAAGGCTAGTGACCTGCAGATAACAAAGGCAAGCACCCAAATAAATGCTCATAGTTCCAGTTTGGGGCTCTGTTACTTTCTAATAGAATTTTTTTTGTTTGAGGAAATCCATAAACTTCTGGCTGACTAAACTGCCTTCATATTTAACATGCCCTTCTTAGGTTAGACAAGCTGGACTATTCTGAGCTCACTCATTCCAATATATCATCATGTTCCTCTTGATTTATTTTTTTGTCTAATGTACTTCCTGTCAGTTTCATTAATTTTTTCTTTCTTTTCTTTTTACCATCTCTTTTCTTTTGGAGTATCATATTTGTTCATTTTCTTTTGGTATCAGATTGATTTTTAATTTATGGCTTCTGTTTCTGCAACATTTTCAGGATTTAAAATTCCATTCTCTCCCTCTTACACTTTGAATGTTTTTGCTTTGATTTGTTTATGTTCATGATACTGGTATGCTGCTACTGCTCTATTTTTTTTGTGTGTTTGTTTCTCATGTATTACTCTCTTTAAAATAAAAAAATAAAAAAATTCCATTCTCTGCCTTTGTTATCTCAAACTACAGTAAGACAATGTAATTGCAACAAAACATAAAGTTAAAATAATATAAATCAGGTAAAGTCACTAGGGAGGCAAGGAAATTATGAACTTATATAAGAAAATAAGAAAGAAGCTTCACAGTGTCCCAAAGCAATGACTTCATTTAAGATAAGTGCTAGTAGAGAGAGAGATTGGAAAACAGCTATTTGCACGAAAATCATTCTTCCTGCATTTTCTAGTTCTTTTCTTTGATTAACCAATTCCTTAGGCTTACAGGACACCTCACTCACTTACAAGTCATAGTCTTCGCTAGCCTTAGTGGTAAACTTACTGTTGTTCAGGATGAACCCTATAATCCTCCCGCTCCATGTTGAAACTTAGAAGACCACTCCAACTTGCCTCTTCCTCCTGAAGAAATTTTTTGTCCAAACAGCACTTTGTTCCCATGGCCAGCCCTCCAAGAGTTCACAGGTAGTACATTCCTTCCCAAGGTCATTCCTTTGCAGATAACAAGACCTCATTATATACTGACCCACTATGCACACAACACACATGAATGTAGTCCTTAAATGGATGAAATGAAAAGCCTAGTCCTCCTGTACCATTTCTTGGCTAATATCATAACAGTCAATTTTCATTCAATCCTCACTTCTAGGGTAGCTACTCCAGATTGTTCAGATTGTGGGCTCAAGTTGATGTTCTTTGACTAAGAACATTCAGTATTGTTTTTGAAAGCTTTGATGGCTAGAAACATAGATTATTATATGGATTATAAAATAAATGGTTAATAAGTGTGGAAGATGTAGAATTGTGTAGTTTTACCAACTTACTTGGCAAGCTCTGTAGCCTTGAGCCAGTTACTGATTTCTTCAAGGGATGAATAATATACGATGTATTCAATAAATGGCATTGTAACCTAAAAGATTCTACAGTTACTATATTTCTGTAAATTAGTGTTGCACTTTTCATAATTTAATACTTTAAAGTCAGAATGTTTTTCATAATCAATTGATAATTCCTTCCGTTTATCTCCATTTCTCCCAGCTGTTATTAAATTGGCACATTCTACAGTTATTTGTGTCTAAGAATTAAGGAAGTATCTGTGTGTGAGAATCAAGGTTATCAAGGTTCATAGAATGACAAGGTTCATAGAATGATCAAACTTTGGATCTCTTTCTTGATAGACATACCATTTAGGTTAGACCCTCCTATAATATTATTATTGTCTTACGTATGAACAACCAAAGTTCCCTTAGGTCATATTGTCCCATTTGTACATGCACAGCCAAATGGAGCATAGAGCTTAATTTACTGGAAAGCTCATGGAGTTTAAACTTCTACCTCTGTACTTGACAGACATCTAGTAATATTCTGAGAAAGTCTTTACTAATGTTCTGTCCATATGGTCAGATATTTCTAAAATTTGCAAATTTACTTTTTTCCCCTTTTTAAAAAAGAGGACCCTATTATATAAGCTTCAAGCCCCTTAAAACTCAGAATCACCCGACTATATCCTCACAAGGTATTAATATGGTACAGTTTTTATTTGAATTCCTCTGTTACTCTGAGCGTTTCCTTGCCTTGTGTTTCTCTTCCCTTCCATTGAAGTGTGAATGATACAAACATTACTTCTTTAGTGCTTTTATTTCATTTGGCTCATTCACCTGCACCTTTCTGCATTTATTCTTCCAACATTTCATGGAGATTTGCCGAACAATGGACATTATGGTAGGCTCTGGCATACTGAAATAAGCATTCAAAATTGTTGAATAAGCAAGTGAATTAATAAATGGGTCGATCAAACACTGATGTTTGTAGGATACTACCATTTTTATTCTAATGTTTTCATTTTTCAGTTTTCTTTGTTAGAGGTTAACATAATTATAGTTCTCATTTTCCCTGTAATTGAAACTTTTATAAGCTTCAAGAATAACATTTTTTTACTTCTGTACCTTTTGATATGATAAGAAGCTCCAATTGGAGAGTAAACTAGAAGGTTGGTTGAGAGCAAAGGTTCCTCTTTTAATCTATGAATTACTTCAAAAGAATTATACAACTTTTAACCTTAAGTCCATGGTTTTGCAACTAAGACATACTGGAAGAACAGGAATTGTATCACTTCATTACTGAGACTGCAGGAGTTGAACTTCAGTAAATATCATAAGTAACCATAAGGAATGATGATATTAATGAAAGAATAACAGTTATAGTCTGAATCATATAAAACAGTCCCTTTAGCAATCATATTACCAGTAGTGGGCTCTGAGGGAGTCTATCCTTTATGTGTTAGCCTACATGTTACTTCCTCTGGGAGGACTTCCCTTCCTTTACAAAGTAAGATGGGTATTTCCTACAGTGGGTTCTCATAGGATCCTACTATTGGAGTCTCCACATCTTACTATCACTGGTTTTAACAATTTTTTTTCCATCAGACCATAAAGTCTATGAGGACAAGCCTCATATCAGTCTTCCTCACTATTTTATTCTCAGGGGGCTGGAAAATACTAAGCATATTATAAACTGTTGATAAATGAAGAGAGGAAGGGAAGAAAGGAGACGAGAGGGAGGAGGAAACTTTTCAAATATTGAGGAAGAATTGCTCAGTTTATTTAGTGTTGAAGAAACAATAATAAGGACAGTACTTCTGGAAATATTTCCTTTATGAGTAGGATTTCACTAGCTCCTTCCTGTGCTTAATAAATTGCTGAAAATAATATAAAAGAATGTTATTTCCTTCTCTGATTCCTCTAGGAAATGAAGACACAAATCATTGAATATAAATGACTTAAGCCAAAGTGGTTCTTCTTGGTTCTTATGTCACTGTTTTGGAGTCAGCCCAGCTCTCCCCACTATACCATCTGCAGCGTGTCTTGAGCATCTCCCCCTCTCCCATCTGACTCTTCTTTGCACTGTTAGATTCTCAAATCTTTTTCCTCCCACTCATCTCCCAATGTATGGATGTTTACCCATATTCTAATAGAAGAGAGAGAGTGTGTGGACCATCTGAAGGAGTGGGTTGTCTAAACATATCTTTGTTTGGCTTCCAAACAACTGTGTAGCTTTTTTATATAATCAGATAATTTGCTCACTGCTTGAGAAACAGAATTCCTTAACTGACAGTCCAAAATTGGAAACCACAGCTGTTTTTAGCAATTGAGTCATTGCCTTTCAGGTGCCAAAAATATCACCTATCATATTTTCCAGGACTCAAGAAAGGGCAAAGGTAAATGTATGAATAGAGGATAAAGGTACCATAAAGCTCTAGGCACAGACATTAATATTAAAATAACTGTAATAACTGTAACAATATTTATAAACAATAAGAACCAGTATTCAATAGAATTAACAAAGTAGCCTCATGTGACCATTCTAATCTCCCTAAGAAGAAGAGAAAGCAGTATTCTTAGCATGTTGATTTTCAGATGAAGAAAAAAAAATCAAAGAAATCAAGTGACTGTCCCAAAGCCACATAACAAAGCCTGAGTTCTAGCACAGGCCATCAGATTTGAAATCTTCTCCCATTCAAACAGTCTCATGACAGGTTTATTAAACTACTCCCACACAGCTCTATTTTGGTAGGAAATCTGCCCCTTTTTAGTCACTATGGGCCTAAGAGGGGTGGGTCATTAGGACTTTCCTTAACTTCTAATAGAGAAGTGTGGCAGTTAGGATAGAATGTAAACTTGCGTGGCTTTGGGACCATTCAGGGGCTTGGCAGAGCACACTTCTGGGTTGTCTGGTGGCTCATGGAGATGTGGCCTTATGGTCTGTGGTTCCTTGCCCCTTCATCTCTGGTGTTCTTCCCCTGCTCTGCTTCCCAGCTGCCATGAACTGAGCAGCTTTGCTCCACCTGCCCTTCTACCATGGTGTTCTGCCTTGGAGCTGGTTATAGTTTTAAAAACTGTATATATTTTTCCTCATGGAATGATTTAATTTTTTGTTTTAATTAACTTGCAATATGGGACTTGTTTGTCAGGTACTATGAGATATCTGAACACATGTATAAAATGTATATTGATACAATAAGGGAAGTTAGAATTTCCATCTCTTTACAATTTTTTTATGTTTGAAAGCTTTGTTCTTTTTTCTTCTAGTTAGTTATAAACTATACAATACACTACTATGAACTATAGTGACCCTACTGTGCTTTATAACAGAAGAACTTATTCCTTCTGTTATGGGTTATATCTAGATGTCTGCCTGAAGGCCTGAATCACCAAAAACCATGATCCAGATTAAACCTCCCCTCCTTTGAGTTATGGGTGTCAGGAATGTCTTAGAGATGAAAAAACTAATATGAGAAACAAAGATCCAGGCTCAATTTTAGGCTGAGGTTCCAGGTCCATAAATGTTAAAACCCTATCCCATCTCTGAACTGGTTTTGTGAGCCTGCAGGAAAAACACTGAGTCAATCTGCTCCAGTTTGCATTTTGGGCCTCCATTGTTCAGACCTTCACTCCCCAACCTGCAGATGTTGGGAAAAGCCAAAGCAACTTTTCAACAATCAAAGTTTGGTGCCCTGCTCTGGCCCCAGCTCTCATCTCCCAGGGCAGGGAGTGTGGGATGTGGTGAGAAGTCCTCTCATCCTGGACAGCTGGCTCCAGGCTGCTGTAGACAGTGGAAAGGCAATCCCATGAGTTAAATATCAGAAAGTTTGTGTTTCAGAAACACTTCCAGAAGATACCCATTTAAGGAAATATCTGGCCGGAGTTTTGAAAAAAAGAATTGGTGAAAGAAATCTTTAGAGCCCACTGAATGAAACAATGAAAATAGAAATGTGGAAGATGGTGTCTTCCAAAAATTACTATTAGAAATATTTATAGTCCTATATGCTTTTCCAGAATCTTGCCACTCTTTAATCATGACAGCAGTTAATTTCTTCTCTTTTGAAAACCCCATGGGTCTTGGTTACTGCTTCAATATGTGGACAAAATAGCTAAAGGTGATACAGCTTCAACCTGGTTTTCTCTATGGGCAAAGGACTTAGAACCTTGAGAGGAAGTCCAGACCATACATAAAATTCATACATAAGTATTCTGCCCCAACTGAGGTACTAGCTGATAGCAGGCATTACCTGCCAGACGTGTGAGTAAACAAATTTTCGATAATTCTAGTATCTAACATCTGAGTCATCTCAGTCTTTAAGTATTACATCTGAGGGTTCAGTCATTGCAGAGCAGACTAAACCATCTCTTCTATGCCTTCTGGGAGTTCCTGGCTCATACAGTCCATCACTATAATAAATCACTGTTTCATGCTACTGAGTTTTGGGGTAATTTGTTGCCTAGCAAGAGATAACCAGAATAAGGGGACATGTTTATGACAGCCAAAAGGAACCAGCCCCTTTGCTAAATCTAGCTCTCACCTTCCAGGTTCCTTCTGCATGTAGGTCATTTTTCTTAAGAGATCTACTGTTCCCCCTTCAACGGTACTTTTGGCCCCACTCCTACATATCCCATCAGACATATGTTTTGATATCTGATTTTGATAAGACCTACATGCAATTGCTTAATATTATGTAGTTTCTCCTTCTTCTTCACAGATGTGAGATTTTACCTGGCTGATTGTAAGACATCTAGGAATAATATAAATATAGCTCAGAAGTGTCAGTGTCCAAGACTGGAATTTCACTTGAATGAACATAATTGTTCTCTCCTTAAACTAACCTAAAATAAACTGAAAAAAAAAAAAAAAGTAAACATCCTTTCCTTATAAATTCACAATTTAGAAATAAATCATTAAAATATATGTTATTAAGATAAAATGTTTTAAAAGCATTTTATAGTTGCATTTAATTTTTAATGAAGAATGAGGTTAGAGGGATTAAGAAAAACAATTCTTAAAAACTATATATATATTTTCCATATGGAATTATTTATTTTTTTAAATTTTAGTTTTGTTTTAATTACCTTGCAATATGGGATGTGTTTATCAGGTACTATGAGATATTTCAATACATGTATAAAATGTGTATTGATACAAGAAGGGTAATTAGTACTGTCATCTCTTTAGGATTTCTTTATGTTTGGAAGCTTTGTGCTCTTTTCATCTAGTTAGTCATGAACTATACAGTACACTACTGTGAACCACTGTGCTTTATAACAGTAGAACTTATTCCTTCTGTTATGGGTTATATCTAGATGTCTCCCTCTAGAAGGTCCATGTGCTCATAGGTGGGTTTATTTATTTATTTATTTATTTATTGAGGTGGCTAGATTTAGGGTGTGTGAATGTGGGTTAAGTGTGTGAATATGGATTAAGTGTGTGATAACTAAATTAGTCCACTGATTGAGCTTAACATAGTTTTGAGTGTCCATGCCCATTTGGACTGCATTATTTCACTGCTTTTTTTCTCCAAATCCCACAGTCCATTGGGGATCCAGTGGCTTTTTCCTTGCCTTACCCTCAAATTCATTTCTCTTCCCAGGATACTTTTACTCACTTTCTGAATTTTTCTAATCTGGTCAGAGAGGGTGTCTAACAGACGAGTTTTCAGGAAGTCCATCACTTTGACCACTCGGCCATCAATGTAGCAACTGGAATGAAAAGAAAGTAAGAATCAGATAAAATCTTGAGCATGGAACTACAAATATACTTCTCTAGCTAAAGGTATGTGTTGTCTGAGGAAACCATCTAGGGATTCACTGGGCTCTCCCATCTTGAAAGGTTTTGACTCTAGGTTCTTTTCAAACAAAAATATGTTTTTTATTATATCCATTTCCATGTCCATTTGTGGACAAGTGCTGGTTTTTTTCAACCCTTGTCATATAAAACCCATTACTTTCTCTACAAGAACTGACAAGAATTCCATAATACAAATTGCATAATGGGAAAGGTTTCCTTTTTTCCTTGAGAGAGTGACTTAATACTCATCTCATGCCCATCTCTATCCCTACCTTAAAGTAATAAAAGTATGTGACAGTGTCAAAGGATTACTCAAACATTTTGGTAGGTTTCTGCAACTTTAAATAAGAAAATAAATATGAAAGCAAAAATTTGACTCGGTGCATTGAGTGGGTCTCAAATGATTTCAATTTCTAGCTCACTTCCCCAGCAAAATACCTTGTAAAGAACCATCTGCTACTACCTTTGGGATGAATAAGTGTGGGAACAGAAAAACAAACAAATTAATAAACAGTACAAATTAAAGTCCTCGAGTGCACTCCTAAAACAGTAAAGAGTTAGTATGCATTGGTTTCTTCTTTTGGTCTGGTTTTCATCAAGTAGCTGAAGTGTAACATCCAGTTGTACTGACACTATGTTGTGAACATGTGACCCAAACAGACCTACCTAGCTTTGTGGGGACTTCTTTTATGGGCTCTTTGTTCTAAAGACTAAGCTAGGATGGGCCCAGTGTTAGGTGACCTTCATTACCTCAAACTCTTTTATTATCACCTTTGCCAAATTCTGAATTGAATCATTTAAAAAATGATTATGATTCCTGGGTGTCTTTTCTAACCCAGGAGGGTCTCCTTGGTTGATGGTTAATGACATATTTTTTCATGCTTAATAAAGTATCCACCTGTCAGTACATGTTAAGGAACAATGTAAAATTTACTTTTAATGTTAAATTTCTATACCAACATATGATGTATTGGAATGGTTAGGTTTTACTTTTTTTTGTGTGTGTAAACCTGGTGTTCCGGCTGAAGTGAGCCAATGTTCTGGTAGGAGATGAAGGGTGCTCATGCATGCATTAAAACATTTCCACACAATCCAATATTTAAATGATTGATTGGCATGCAGAAAAGAATATGATTTTAGAGCCAGAGACAACTGAATTCCAATTCCAGATTGGTACTTATCATCTATATGATCTGGAGTAGTAACTTGGTCTCTGTGGACCTCAGTTTCCTTATCGTTAAAAGAGGTTTCTATTCCTAAGAATTAATTGCAAGTTAAAGAGCTAATGAGTCCAGAGTGCCTGGTACACAGTAGGCGCCAAACATTTAGTTATTTTCTAATTTTTAGCTCAGAAATATGGTTTATAAATAATATGGGACTGATGAATGAATTTTGTATGAGTACAGAATTCTAAAAATGTGGAAATGCTGTGTCAGAGAGTACACAGTTGGATGGTTACTTACTTTAGGAAAAAAAACAAACAATGATACTGTATTTCACCCCAACCCTGGAACAGATGCTAAAGTCAGATTTGGTAAACATTTATTGTGTACAACATACATTGCAAGGCAAATCCATTATTAAGATATCTTACAAACCTCTTCCTGTTAGAATATCATTATTGGTAACTCTGATTTTTTTTAAAACGTTGAGATAGATGATACATTCTAAAAAAGGCAGGCATACTGAGACAGAATAATGTTAAAATCTAAACTTATGCAATGAGGGGCTGGGGATTCAGCTCAGTGGCAAAGCGCCTGCCTGGCAAGCGCAAGGTTGGGAGTTTGATTCCCGGTACCAGAAGAAAAACAGAAAAAATAAATAAATAAACTTACGCAATGTAAATTTCACACACAATTGAAGCCATGAACATTTGTACTATACTCTGTGGTGGCTAAGCTTATGGCAAAGATGTGCACTGTAATTCTTCTGCTATCAACATTTTATAGTTTCCTTTTCTTCTGCTAGTTCCCCACTGTGTTAAAGATCACTGTTTATAATCTTTGATGGGAACTCATACAATTTAATACTTATTGAGATAAAAATGCCAATATATTTTTCAATATGGAGGACTCTCTGTGAAGATCTTCACAAGCCCACTACGTAGGTGGTTAAAGATCCCTTCACACTTTTCCTTCTTTCTTTTGTTCCTTTCTCAACAGAACCTGGAGTTAAAAAAAAAAAAAGAAAACTACTCAATCCATTTTGCCACTTACTACCTATGGGATATTGGATTTCCTTTCTTTATGATAAGTTTTTAAAAAATTCACATCCATATATATATAGTGGTTTTCATAGGGTTACTGTATCAATCAAATAAAGAAAAATGCTGACCATAGAACCTGGCACATAAAATGTATTTAATAACAAAATCCACTGTGTTAAGTAGGCCCAGGTAGCAGAGCAAAAGATTATGGGATAGAGTGGGCAAGGGAAAGTTTCTCTTCAGAGGAGAGCATACTTATCCATTGTAAAATATGAAGAAGACAAATATAGAGCAGCAAGAACATACTTGAATTCCTAGCAGGCAGGAGGCAGAGGGAAGTTGACTCTCTGTTACTGTCCACTCAATGGCTAATATTTTAGTTTTCTGGATCTAGAAATAGTTCATTTCCTTCTTCCTGTGTCTCATGGGAGAGGAACTCCAACAAAAACTTTGGCTTAAGCCTTTAGAATCTATTTTTGACCCTATACTTAACCTAACAAAGTAGATTCAATCATTCTCAGTTGGTCTTGGGTTATTCAGTGGAAAGGGCTGCTCATTGGATTGGAACCAGAAGAGTTACAAGCAGGAAAACCAGTGGACAAAGTTATCTTACTGGCCAGGCAAGAAGTGACCTGAGTCTAAGTAAGGAGAGGCCAAAAGAAGTAAGTGGTGGTGAAGGAAGGGAAAATTTATAAAACTTATGTAGTGGATGAGAGTACGGAAGGGAGTTAATGATGACCATAGACATATGAGAGAGTGTTTTCTAGCACACTGATAGCAAGGACCTACAGTCTAGTCAGACTGACACTTTTTTTTTTTTTTTTTTTTTTTCCTCCGGTACCAGGAACCGAACTCACGACCTTGCGCATGCCAGGCAGGCGCTTTGCCGCTGAGCTAAATCCCCAGCCCCAGACTGACATTTTGATTTTCAAGGGAGATGAAGAATTCTGCTTGAGATATCAAAGATACACACACTGTCAAGGAAGAAATACATACTAGGTCATTGGAGATATGAGAAGGAGTTAAAAAGTAGAGACAGGAAAGGTTGGTCTGGGCTTCTTCTTTAGCTTATAAATAAATAGTTGAAGCCATGAATGTAAGCTTTCTAAGCAAAGAAAGAAAGTTAACAGACATGTCAGAGATCCTTTCCTAACATGGCCCTGTACATTGCCTCCACCTTTGACCAAGCAAAGGATCCTTTCCTCCCCCAGCTTGACCATAATAGCACTTAGTCTGTGTTCAATTCACATTTTGGCGTCAAGGGAATTTCAATAAAATATCAAAAGGTCTTAACTTTCACTTAAAAGTTTACACTCACATTTATGCTGTACTATGGAAATAGGAACTTTGGTCATCCAAATTTGGTATTACTTTTAAGAGAGGGGGTCATTTAACCACAGGTTACGAATCTGATAAATCTCTAAGCCTCTTTCTTCAATACTCTTAGACAATTAACTTGCTGTGTTTTACACTTGCGAATGTGAAGCTTCTAAGAAAACATCAGCATAGAAAATCTATGGCTATCTGAAAAATTCCTGCCTGTTACAGATCATTTTGGTCCTGATAGTGGCTGTCTGTAGTGACAGGATTAATATATCAAACAGATCTGGATAAGAGGTGAATCAGTGACCCTTTGGTAACAATAAATTGCTAAAAGTAACAGTGATTTCTTACTTTTCTTTTTTAGGTGGTAAAGGGATTCTGGTGATCAAATCCAGGGCCTCATGCATGGTAGACAATCACTCTTACCATGGAGTTATACCCCTAGCTCCAATAATGGTATTTTCTAACAAACAGTGGATAAGAAAAGTAAAGTTAGATTCCAACTGATTGATCCGTGATTGGGAAAAACTCTGTTTTTCTGTCTTTCTCACTGAGGAGATAAAGCTGACTTTTAGCTGTTCAACAGTCTCCATAAGATTTAATTAATTAATTTAATGATGACTACAAACATTTCCAAAGACCAAATAACAGAAAATAAAGGAAAGGGAGGATGATTTGTCAGTTAGAGATGTTTTGGCAATTCCCACATAAACCTTCACAGAAGGATTTTTGAGTCACTTAGACTGTCACTTTTAGATAAATTATAGTTCTCTTTCAAGCTCTCTTGAAATTTCAGCATGTCTCTGGATCTCAGCTGACTGAGCTGTTCAACAAACTGAATCCAAGAAAAGCTGTAATGATCATTTTAGCAACTACTATAGATGTAATAAGTTTGAAACCTTCACACATAGTCAAAAGGTCTGTTTGATCAGTAACAGCAATATTCATTCCTGTCTCTAGCTTGCAAGTCCTATCAAGCACACATCAGGCAAGAGCCAAGGATGGCAGAATATACAAAGTAAATGAAACCATTTACCAACTGTAGTGGATTGACAACTGCTGGTCAACTTATAACCCCCAGCTAAACTGAGTGAGGTGCTGCATGTGGGAGGCACACCTGAGGACTTACCAGCAGCAGAAGAGGCAGCATAGGAGAACAAAGGAGGCTTTTGGGAACAAAAAAGAGCTGATGGGGGCAGAGAAAGGCTGTTGGGAGCTGGCGGAAGCTGTAAGGAGCTGTGGGTTGTTTTGGAGGAGCTCCTCATGCTAGCTTTCCTGATGAACTTGGCTGTTTTCATCCTCCATGGAGCTCGTGACCTCACTGGCACTGAGAATGGCTTTGGTTCACTTTGGGGGAGCTCTGGTTCTCACTCTGAGCCTCGCTTCCTGGCTCTGGAGGGGAAGATGATGCACTGGCAGTTTCCGAGAGAAGCTTGCTGCATTGGCTTTTCTGATGGGAACCCGGTCATCTTGATCATCGGAGGAGCTCGGGATCTCACTGTTCCTGAGGAGGGCTGTGGTACCTTTTGGGGGAGCTCTGGTTCTTCTGAGGGTCACTTCCTGGCTCCAGTGCAGATCCCTCAGCCTGCTAGCGTAGATCCTTCATCCCACTGGCACAGATTTCCTAGATTCCACCACTGACCTTTGGTCCTTCCCAGTGCAGATCCGTGAAACAGGCCTGCATGAGATGTTGTCGTGGGCTCTGGGTCTCCAGTTGGATTTGTGGGAGGAATTGTTATGAGCTGTAGGTGTTCAGCTAGACTCATGCAGGACATTTTCGTGGGATCCAGGCCCTCGGCTGGATTTCTTGGTCTTGGTGTGTGGACAGATTTCCTGCACTCTTTTGTATATCATTCTTTGGGTGATTATTATAAATAACCATATAAAATATGTGTCCTGTATTATATTGTTTTACCTTGCAGAAATAACCCCCAAACCCACACACCAACTTACTCACCAAATCTCTTGTCCACATTTAATTTTAAATTTTATTTTCAGTTCAATGTACTATCATCTTATTTTATTCGAAATACTTGCCATATTTTTGTCATAAAAGAAATGCTCATTATAGACAAGTTAGAAAATGATCACAAATGAAATTGAAATATGAAATGAAAAACTACCTATAAGCTCAACATCTGGAGAGACTCATTGTTAACTTTTTGCCATATACCCTTCCAGAGTTGTTTATAGTTTAGACACATAAAATTCCCTATAATTAGATATGTAAAATCTATTCCAGAGCCTATTATACTAGCATGTAAACTTAAAAACTGCCCCAACTGAGACACTCAAGCCTACTCACAGGGATACTGACAGAGCATTAGAGACTCCTGGTCAAAGCATCTCACTCAGATTTCAATTGCACTGTGGACATTTGGGGTTCCTTTGCCAGAATCAGGTCTTACCTCCTTTTTATCTCAACCAGCTATGCTTTACTACCATGCTATCTCATCTACTTCTTTCCCCAGATGCCTAGATTCAGTCTTGAGGTCTGTACTACCGTTGAGCACTTATGTTCATTAGCCTCTTAAAACATTTAATGGGGAGAGTTTGTTGGCTCTAGGCCCAGCTGGTTTTGTTTACCTGGCCTTTTACTTTAAGAGGAAAAACCTTTGCCCCTTATTATCTGACCTCTTCTTTTATTTCAGGTAATTGCATTAGTGCTGGAATCCCAGTGTTGAGGAATTTCCGGACCTATTTTGCTGCCTGCCGCTTTTAAGGAAGAGGGGCAGTCTGCTCAGAATTCTAACACCCAGCCTGCTCACCGGTCAGGTAATTCCATAAAACCAGGGCGTTCCCACTGAAGGGGTAGAAGCTTGGATAATCATTAGAAAAACCCTGCTGACCTATAAAACCTATTCTGACACCTAGAGTGAAATACTGGAGAATGCTGACTTAAGTCTCTGTGAGGCTATATAAATTGCACTTGCTCCTTCCCCAGCTCCCTCACTCTGGGCTCCTGCTGAGCACATTTTTCATCACACTTGCCACGGGGCTTTCTTTCTGAAGCTCCATTATTTTTCATCTTTTGTGTCAACCTTCCTATCCTGCATTCAGAATTACTCTGAGCAGGAAAGCTTAGACGAAATGAACACTTAGAAAGATGATAGGTAATATAGATATTTCTTTGGCTTTCTTAAACTGGTTTGTATAAATCCATGCAGGAGTCAGCCAAAAGAATAAAATGTGTAGTTCAATAATTTGAAATTACTATGGAAATAAAGAAAAATGAAATGAAGGTCAAGGTTGTGGACAATCCCACAGGCAAATAATGAGTACTCAACAAATATATTTAATGAAATAGTGAGTGCCTGCATAATATAATCCACAATGAACCAAAAGAGTGTCCAAGGTACAAGTGCTGTGCTAAGGGCCCCATTACTAATCATTCTTTCTCTTAACTCCTTGCATAACCCTTTGAGTCCTGAGCCTCAAGATCAGATTATTTTTTTCCATTTTCCAAGGTTCTGTGTAGCAAAACCCTGTGTCTTGGCAGAGGTTCACCACCTGGAGTTTGATCCCAGTGGTGTGGATGTAGCTACAGGTAGCTGGGAAATGAAAGGAGGTAAAGTCCTATGCTACTCTAACCATGGGAGTGGACTCTGAAGAGGGTAGCCCTGGGAATTTTCAGAGTAGTAGCAGATGATATAAGACTTGTGGGCAAGAGTGTATCAATTTATTTTAGGTCTGAAAGTTACACACTTTGTGCGGTCGGTCCACTTTAAGAAGAGATGAAATGTATACAACTCAAATTATGTTCAAAAGTAAATATTTATATAGAATGACAAAATAAACTACAAGAACTCTGAGAAATTTAAAGAATCAAGTCTCTCATTTTTTTCTGAAATGTCTGTAGGCAATTTGCTAGAATGTGTACCTAGAAATCCTCCCTAAAAGCAATCTACGCCTCCTATTAGCTCTGAGAACATCCTACAGTTCTCAGCAACTCCCAGCATTCATTGAAATAAATGCAAGAGAAGAGCTTTAAGCTTACCTCATTAGCTTCCTAGGAAATCTAACTGTGGGACATAAATATCAGGAATGACAGGATCTAAATTGCCAGAACCCTACCATTTATGTGCAGAACTGTATTTCAAAATGTTCAGTGTTTGTAAATTGATGTTGCTTATACAGTTGCCATATGCTTTCCTTGGCCTCTTTTCATATAATTGTCATTGTTTGTGTTAGACTAGCATAATTTAACCATGATAAAGTTAATGCACTACTAACTAGGAGAACATAGGGAAAAGAGGAAGGGGGACTTTATATATCTATATCTATATCTATATTAAATTCCTCCTTATTTGCTATTTTACATGTAATATGATTTAATCCTCATGAACACTCCCTGTTTCACAGATTAGAAACTATGACTCAGAGATTTATTAAGTAGGAAACCAAGGATTATGTAGGTACTAAGAAACAGATGCCAAAAGCCCTTCTTTCTCTACTCTGATCTGGCAAACGTCTGAACTACAGGTCATTGTACTTACTGTGTCCTGTAATCAAGTGTAATTGCTTTTCAACTGCCTTTAGTCTTGCCTATTTCAACCATCTCGACTCTTAAGCAATAATGAGCTACATCAAATTTTCCAAGAGAGCAAAATAATTACCTACAACACAATAAAATCAAAACCAAAACAGCAAAAGCAAAAACTGAGGAGATGGATAAAGGCATGGGGGTGGTATAACTACTCTATTATTTGCAAAAATATTATTCAAAGTGTTTTAGTAATTGTTATAAGTAGAAAAATGGGCTTTGTAGTCTAATAAATTTAGGAAACGCTGGGTTACAACCAAATTAAATAGTACTTTCTCTTCAGCTATGATAAAGTAGCTGGTATCCGAATCACCCTTGGGTCACAGACAATTAGAAATCCAAGACAAAGCATACAAAACAATTGTTTGCTGGAATTATATAGCAACCAACTCTGGATGTGATTGTTGAGTGAGGAGGCACATGAGGTGGACCTCACATTCACCTGGTGTTGCTCCCCTAGATAGGATGGAGATAGTTTACTAAGTATCAAAAATTTGTAATTCCTTCAAAAGTGAAATGCTATTGTCAAGAAACACTTGCCCAGCTAGAGCCTATCTTCTTCTGCCCCACTCACAAGAGGGGGCTCATTTCAAATTAATGTGAGCAGAAGTCGTGCATCACTTCCGGGATGAGGTAGCTGGACTGGAGGTTTGTGTTCCTAGCTCTCTAATAGTGTCTTTTCCATTTTACCAGATAAATGGAAAAGTCTGATGAGAAGTCACAACGTGACAAATACATAGATTCTAGAATGGCTCTGTATAAGGCCATCTTTCTGTATTGAACTGTCATTTTAGTAAGAAACAAACTTACTTTATCAGACCTCTTGTTTATACCGAGGTGTCTCCCAAAGCCTCATGCACTCATGGGAGGGGTTGGGACTTTTTGGAGTTGGCTGGATCCACGGTGTGTGAATATGGATTAGAGGTGTTTAATAACTAAATAGATTTAGCATAATTCTGGGCATGGATAATGGGATAAAGCCTTGCCTTGGGTATGGGTAGCACCAAGCAATAGACTTGTAACCTGGATGGAATATAAAGGAAAAGATGGAAGGCAGGTTGCTGCTGCTTTGGCACTTTCTCCCTACCCTGCCATGGACTATTTCTCTCCTGCCATGCATCTTTACTGTGCTCCACTGCGTTAGAACCAGCCGATGATGGACTGAAACCTTCACATACTGTGAGTTAAAATAAATGTTTCCTCCTTTAACTTATGGGTGTCAGGTATTTTGTCCCAGCAATGAGGAAGTAACTAAGACACCTCTGATATTTGTGGATTTGTTAGAACAATTTCTGTTACATTAAGTCATACATAAATATTCACCACCAGAAAATTCCACTATACTGCTGGGTGGCAGCACATGCCTGTAATCCCAGCGCTCCAGAGGCTGAGGCAGGAGCACTGCTGTGAGTTTGAGGTCATACTGAGCTACAAAATGAGCTCAAGGTTAGCATGAACTACATAGCAAAATCTTGTCTCAAAAAGGACAAAAAAATTCCAATGTACAAATTAATCTATTTGGCCAGCAGTTTGTAATAAAGAAAATTTCTTTGAAATGTTGTGATTGTTGGTGTGAGAATTAAAAAGGTCAACTTGGAGAACTTATTTATAATTCTAATTTGAATGGAATGAATGTATGTCAGGGATTGGCTAAACAATAATACCTGTACCCATTCTAGGGGAGAGATTTTGCTTACTCATCTATATCTAGATATATTAACTTTGGGTAAAAACGCAAGGTCATCATTATTACTAATGACCAAAAGGACAAATGTTGGAAAGAAGGTCAATTAATAAAGTTCACATACTAGTAGGTGACAGCCTTTTGGCTCTACATATAATATTCTCCATTAGATCTCTACATATCTCAGTTTTCACTTGGAAGATAGCACATAGGTTAAGGTAGATTTCTTTTTTTTTTTTTTTTTTTTTTTTTTGGTTTTTCTCCGGTACTGGGAACTGAACTCATGACCTTGCGCTTGCCAGGCAGGCGCTTTGCCGCTGAGCTAAATCCCCAGCCCCAGGTTAAGGTACATTTCTTAAGAGATTTTCATTATTTCAGTTTCTCACTGAGTACATGGAATCACTTGTTCTAATGTGCCTGCATCTCATATGCAGAAAAAACAGTGGTCAAATTATACTCTGCACAATGATGTTCATAAAGATGTAGTGTGTGTATGCACATACACATACATACACACATATGCCTGCTTATCCAGCTACACTCCCTGACACTCTGCACTTAACTTTTATCTCAGGAAACTCAATGTAATAGAACTACACCTTCTTAGAGGATATGCACTGTGGAATGTTGCATCAAAAGAAAATCTTAATTGATATAATTATTTTCATGACAATTGCCACCTATATTTAAAAAAAACCTAGCTGTCATCCTATAACATCTTTGAAAGGATTCTTTACTATGAATATACGTGTATGTGCTTGGGCAGATATATGTGTTAAGAGAGACAGAAAGGAATTGAAAGGGAAAGAAATACTTCTGTATTTCTAGACTCCAAGGTCAGGTTAAAGCAAAGGTATTTTTTGTGTTGTATGAAACGTGAATTGACCCCAGTGAAATAATTTCTGATAGAATATTTTCAAATTCAGAATTTTTTTGGATAATTCAGTGTGAAAATAATTAATATTCCAGAAGTAATTTTCCTTCAAATACATTATTTTTAATTGTTTTATTTCTTTGATTCATCTTTCAGTAGAATAAGTTGGTGATTCTGTAACAAAATACATACTCACTTTAAAATTTTAATATAACAAAAAGAAGTTCAATAAGCACCCCCAAATCCCAGTGTGCTTTTACCAACATTGAGCAAAATCATGCAAGACATCTCCATTTCTATAACTACATCTGTATACACAATTGTATACATAATAAAAACAGATACAGATATCAGTAACTTTAGAACAATGTTCACATTGATAATAGTTACTTTCTTAAAATGACCTTTTTCCCTTTCTCTTCTCAAATAGTCTCCCCTCTCTACTTTTAGTTCTCCTTTTCTCTCCTCCACTTTCCTTCTCCTCCTCTTTTCTCCTCCTCCCCTCCCTTCTTCTCTTTCATTTTTTTCCTCTCATATTGAACATATGAAAAAAAATATGTCTTTCTGAGTCTGGTTGATTTCACTTAACATGACAATCTCCACTTCTACCCATTTTCCTGCAGATGACATGATTTCATTCTACATAGCTCACTGTGTAGATATGCTATGTTTTATCAATGTGTTAATGGGCCCTAGACTGATTCCATAGACTTAGCTATGTATTGAACTGCAAAAAACATAGACATGCAGGTATCTCTATAGTATGCTAACTTTAATTCGCTGGAAATATAGTAAAGTATGGTATAGATGGATCAAATAGTAGCTCTATTTGTAGTGGGTTTTTTTGAGAAATCATGGATTTCCATAGTGGCTATACTAATTTACATTCCTACCAAAATGTATAAGGGTTCTTTTTTCCCACATTCTTGGCAGCATTTATTGTTCTTTGAATTCTTTGTTTGTTAGTTTTGACATAGGATCTCACTATGTAGTCCAGGCTGGTTTTGAACTTCTGGTGATCCTCCTGCCTCAGCCTCTGAGTGCTGGGATTACAGGCGGGTGCCAATACACCCAGCTCTTTTATTTATTTATCTTTGTATTTTATGAAAAAAACCCCAAAATTTCATATAAAATAATAAGAGAAATGTCATTTTTTTTCCTTTGGTACTGGTAGTCAAACTCAGGACTTCACACTTGCCAGGCAGGCACTGCATCACTGAGCTAAATCCCTGGCACAAGAAATGCATTCTCAAAGATAACCATTCTTAGCAAAGTGAGGTAGAATCTCAGTGTAGTTTTGAGTTGCCTTTCTCTAATGGTTAAATAAACTGCACATTTTTCATGTTATTATTGGCTGTTTATATTTTTTGTCTTTAAAAGGATCTGTTTAGTTCATTTACCCACTTGTTAATTGGGTTATTTTTTATTTTGAGTTTGCTCAATTTTCCCTCTCCTTCAGTCTGTTTTTAAACCCACCAACTGACTTTTGTTTCAGATTTTGTATTTTTTAAACTAAAAAATTTTTAAACTTCCATTTGGTTCTTCTTTACCTTTTTTTGTTGTTGTTCGGACTTCCTACTTCATTGGTGAGTCTATTTTTTCAAATTTATTTCATGAATATTTGTAGTTCTCATGGAAATATCTTCATGATTTTTTAAAATCTTCAAGTAATTTGAACATATCTATTATCTCAATATTGGCAGCTATTAATTATCTTTTTTACTCAAATCAATGTTTTTCTGGTTATTAATATGACAAGTGATCATATCTGGGTATTGTGTTATACGACTAGATTTTGTTTTAATCTTCTGTTTTGGCCAGCCTTCTCTGACAGCACTCTGGCAGGCTAAGGGCAGATACTGCCTCATTAGTGCTAGATATGAAAAGAAGTCCAGGTTCCCAACATGGCCTCCATTGACATTCAGGGCTTAGGGGTCCATATTACCCATGGAAGGGCAAGGGAATTGCAGCTCCCCACTAACCGTTCGCAGGAGTACCCTAATTCTGAGGGTAAGGATGCTTTATCACTGCTCTCTGCCTTGGCATAACTCACGTGAGAGTGAGTGGCAGGGAGTTGACTTATTACACTGGATGCAGTGGTACTCCTGACTCTCCATGAGGCTTCTTCTGATGCCATCCCAGTGTGGAGGAAAAGAGGTATCTCATTACCACCTGGGAGTCGGCTCTCCACTTGGTCTCTTATGACAATAAGCAGGGAGTTTTTGTTACCACCTGGCAAGAATAAACATCTCAGCCTTCCTCTTCACTGATACCACCCTGGCAAGGGCACTTGGTGTTTCAATACAGCCTGTGAGAGTGAAAGTTTCAGGCCCTAGTTTGGCCTTTGCTTTCAGGGGTTGGGATTGGGATAGGATGACAGGTTTTTCTGTGGTGTTGTGCCAGAATAGTTCAGGTATTTTAATCTAAGTGTACCTTCAAATAACACTATTTTGCTTCACAGATAGTACTAGGTATAGATTATCCTAAATTCATCTCTCTATTGCTATTTCTCATTTCATCTACCTATATGCTACAGTCACTCAAATATTGTCACCATTACTTTAAACATTCTAAATTTAAAATATAAAAAGTAGAATACTTTATTTTGTTTTTGTTTAGATCTAAAATGCCCCCCCCCACCAAATTTCATGTGTTCTAAGGTGGGACTTGCTCAAAGTGATTGAATCAAGAGGGCTCTAACTTCATCAGTGAATTAACCCATTGATGATATCATAATTTCATGGCATTATTGGGAGGTAATGGAAACTTAGAAAGTAGGGCCTACTGGAAGGAAGTGGGTACTGGGGGCAGGACCTTTGGGAATATATCTAGTTCCTGGTGTCTTCCTCTCAGGCTCTTTCCTTCTGTCTCTTCTTGGCAGCAGTGAGCTGCGAAGCTTTTCTCTGTCTTGCCCCTCCACTGTGATGCTTCTGCCACGGTACAGGTCTAAAATAAATGGATCTAGCTGACCATGGACTGAAACCACTGAAACTGCAAGCCAAAAGATATCTTTTCTCTTTTACATTGTTCATGTCTTTTGTCCTATTGATGGAAAGCTAACACAGCTTTCATTTAGTCCTTCTCTGACACTTCCTTTTTTATGTAGACTTGAATATATGACCTATATATTTCTTCTACCAGAAAAACTTATTTCAATCCTAGAGAAATGGTCTGTTGGTTATAAAGTTCTCAGTATGTTTGTCTGAGAAAGTCATACCTCCTCCATTTTCAAAGATAATTTTTATGGCTATAGATCTCTATGTTGGTGATATTTATTTATTTGTACATATTTGCAGTACATCATGTTTACATTCTGTGTGAGAAGTTGCTATGTGTATGTAACATATCTTATTTCCCTTTTAAATCACCTTTCCTTCCCTTCCTTCCATCTCTTGATTCCCTTCCCATTGGAGGAAGATCTATCTCCCTAATTCCTATTATCTTTCTTCTGTTTTGCTCTTTATTTATAATGTGGGTTTCTCCTATAAGAGAAACCATGCAATATTTAATAATCTTGTGTGTCTGATTTCTCTTAACATTATCGTCTGAAGGTGTTTCCATTTTCTTACAAATGCCTCAAGTTTAACTCTCTTTATGGCAGAATAGTACTCCACAAATACCCTATTTTCTTTATCTCTTCATGTGTTGATGGACATATAGGCCACTTCTAAGATTTACCTATTATTAATCATGCTGCTACAGTTATTTCACTCCGCTGTCTTCAAACTTTCACTGTTTCTTCTAATACTACATATTCTTGTTCTTCTAAAAGAAAAATAGTATTTCACTTATGGCTTATTTTCAATAACTTTTTTTCTTTTTGTGTGTATGGTTTTTTGGTATTTATCTTGTTTGTTGGTCGCTAAGCTTCCTGGATCTGTGTCTTGTGTTTGTCAATAATTTTGGAAAGTTCTGAGCCATTGGTATTTAAATACTTGAATCACCTCAAGCCATATTGTTATTATGCTCTATTCTCTTTCTTTTCCTTCTGGTACTGCAATTATGCTATATGTTTTTAAATTGTCCCATTTTCTTAAATGTTATATTTTCTGTTGTACTGATTCATTTCTTTCATTTTCAATTAATTAATTTGCTGTTTAGTTTGGAGAATTTCTGTTGAGCTATCATCAAGCTCATTGATCCTTTTCTTAGCCACATCTAGTAAACTGAACATTCCATCACAGCTATTCTTCATTTATGTTAAAGTAATTTTGAATTTGAGGCCTAGGGAATTTTTCCCTTGGGATTGGGTTCAGAATGCTCAGGAATGCAGACATAGGACCCCTACATCAGAGAGAGAAGGAAATCTGGTTACTGTTCTAGCTGGTGGCAGACTTCAGCATCATTGGTCTGGCTCTGGTCTTAGGTGCATGTAGCATGCAAGAGTTGTGGGGTCAGGAAGGTTTCCACATAGATTTCAGAAGAAGGTCTGAGAGGCTAGACAGTGTGCCCATGAGAGGGCAGTGTAGGAAGGTGTAAGTGCAAAGCTGAAGGCCCGGTGGAGAACCCAGAAGGTTGGAGAAGCCAGAAATATGGATTGTCTCCGGAAAGCTGCAAGGAGTGAGCAAAGCTGACCATGAGGGCTACAACCACTGGCAAACCCTGGCAGAGCCACCCAAGCCATTTGGAGTTCATGTCTTGCCATGGACTGCCCCAGGTGCTGGACATAGAACTACGGATTCAATGTTTGCCCTGTTAGATTTTAGTCTTGCTTTTGTCTTTCCTTCCTTTCTATCCTATTTGTATCTTTTGGAGTGGGAATGCTGTGCAATTGTAGGTTGGAAGTGTTTAACTTTCTTTTCATTTTCACAGGGGCTGGCAGCTAAGAGTTTGCCTTAAATTTCAGAGCAGACTTTGGAATTGGACTTCTCGGCAGTGTTGAAATTTTGGGACTTTGGTAACCTGTAGAGATGGACTAAATGCATTTTGCATAAAGGAATGTTCGTGAGTCTTTTGGGGTCGAAGGGCAGAATGTTATGTCTTATGTCTAGATGTCTCCCCAAAACCTGATGCATTCATAGGTAGGGCTGTTCAGAGGTGGCTGGATCTAGGATGTGTGAATTTGGATTAGGGATGTCTGATAACTGATTCACTCCATGGATTGGATTAACCTGGTTCTGGGTGTGGCTGAATGAATTTATTGAAGAGAGAAGACCCACATTAGGTTTGAGTGGCACCAACCGATAGATTTGTAGCCTGAATGAAATAAAGAGGGCAAGTGAGTCTCACTGCTGCTTCTGTCTGCCTGCCCCACTATGGACTGTTTCTCCCCTGCCCTGCTCTTCTGCCATGACACTCTGTCTTGGAACCAGCTGACTATGGACTGAAACCTCTACAAACTATGAGCTAAAATAGCTAAAATAAACCTTTCCTTCTTTGACTTGTGGATGTTGGGTATTTCATCCCAGCATTAAGAAAGTAACTGAGACATTAGTCCACATTATAGTCTCCAGCAATTCATTAAAATTACCATTTAAGCATTATTAAACATTTATGGTTTTAGCAGCTTTTTCTCCCAATGAGGCAGATTTTGGTGGTGATTCTTTAGAGTCACCTAAAGGTTGATTGATACTGTAATTAATATTGTACCTTACAACTAAAGAGAACTTAAAGAACATTCACAAACAAGAACTTCTAGAACTACTTAAAAAGTGGCAAGAATGATGGAATAAGTGTGTCTGAAACTAGGGACTATTTGTTCAAAGTAAGAGGGAGTATTCTAAAGGAAATTAATTGCGATGTGTCTTTTACTGTAATACATTTTTAAAAATTTAGATATTCATCATATTTGTTGACCTTACATTGTATTTTTACCAGTCTTTAGAATTGTTTTTGAGAGGGTGTCAGTTAATATAAGCTACTTCATTATTTTAGTTACTTTTGTCATTTCTGAGACAAAATACTTGACACTCAAAGTTAAAGGAGGAAAAATTTATTGTAGCTCACAGTTGTAGAGATTTCAGTTCATAGTTGGCTGGCTCCAAGGCAGAGTGGCATGGCAGAGGGGCATCACAGCGGAGAAATAGTTCATGGTAGACAGAAGGCAGGAAAAAATGCAGCGAAGTAGTGAAGTAGTGAGGAAACAGCAGCCTCTTATCTCTTCCAGGCTACCTACCCTTTGGGTGGTGCCACACACAGAGGGTAGGCCTCTCCCATACACAGGGTAGGCCTTTTCATTATCCACAACCAGAACTATGCCAAACCAATCAGTAGACTAATTTATTAATCACAAACCCTTAATCCCAGCATCATACACTTAGTCCCAGTGAAATACACCCTAGATCTAGCACCCTCTGAAAAGCCCCACTTATGACTGCATGAGGATTTGGGGAGACATTTAGACACAAATCATAACATCCATCAGGGCCAAAAATAACTCCTCTCTCAAAGAGGTTTAACAAAATACTTACAGAGCAAACAACCCATACACAAAGCCTTAGAGACTGTAGGTTTGGTTTCAAATCACCCCTATAAAGTGAATATTGTGTTAAAATTAGTCAAACAAATGTTTTGGATTCCTGGTGTACATAAAAGTTATTTTTTCATGATAGTGTAGTCTATTAAGTGCATTATCAGCATTATATCTAAGAAAGCATGTGCATATCTTAATTTAAAAATATTTATTGCTAAAAATGCTAATGATCATTTGTACCTTCAGTGAATCATTATCATTTTGGTGATAGAAGAATATCTTGCCTTCATACTGATGGCTTTAGCCTGATTGGGAAAGTGGTTGCTAAAAGTTCAGGTATCTGTGGCAATTTCTTAAAATTAGATAATAATTAAGTTTGTTATATCAACTGACTCACAAAAGTTTTGTTTTGAGACAAGATTTTATTAACTCACTATGTTGCCCAGGCTAGGCCCAGATTTATAATCCTGTCTCAACTTCCCAGAGTGGTGCAATGACAGCTGTGTACCACCACACCCAGCTCACATAAACTGGTTCTTCCTTTCATGAAATATTTCTCTGAAGCATGCAATGCTATTCGATTATTTTTTACCTATACAAGAACTTTCAAAATTGGAGTAAATGCTCTGAGATCCAGCTGCTGCTTTATCGGCTAAATTTACATAGTATGCTGAATTTTATTTATTTTCATTATAACAGTGTTCACAGCATCCTCACCAAGAGTATATTCCATCTCAAGAAATCATTTTCTTTCTTCATTCAGAAGCAACTCCTTGTCTGTTAAAATTTTCCATGAGATTATAGCAATTCAGTGAAATTATTTTAGGTTCCAATTCTACTTCTAGTTCCTTTGTTATTTCAGCTTATATGCAGTTACTTCCTCCACTGAAGTCTTGAACCTCTCAAGACCTCCTTTTGAGGTTTGGGAGCAACTTCTTCCAAATTCTTGTTAATACTACTGATAATCTGACTTCCTCCAATAAACAAAGATCTTAATGACAGTTAGAATAGGGAAGACTTTCCAGAAAGTTTCAATTTGCTTCTCTTAGATCCATCACAAGAAACTATGGAACTCACTATCTATGAAATGTATTTCTTAAATAATAATAAAATTTAAAATTCAGAATGGCTTTTTAAACTATGAGCTGCAGATAGGATGCTGTGTCAGCAGGCATAAAATTATGAATCTTCTAGTACATCTCCATTACTGTTGTTGGGCGGTCAGGTGCACTGTCAATGAGCATAATTTGGAAAGGAATCTTTATGTATTTTTTCCTGAGCGGAAGTTTTCAACAGTAAACTTAAAATGTTCAGTAAACTATGTTATTAAACAGATGTTTTGTCATCCAGGCTTTTTTTCCATTTCATGAACACACTCCAAAACAATTACAAAAAAAGTAAATTTAGTATGATTTTTAAGGGTCATATGACTTCCAGAATGGTAAATAAACATTGGCTTCCACCCCAAGTCCCCAACTTCATTAGTACCTAGTGAGAGTCTGTCTATCCTTTGATGCTTTGAGGCCAGGCATTGACTTCTCTTTATCTATGACAGTCCTATGGATAATATATTCTTCCAATATAAGGCTGTTTCAGCTACATTAAAATCTGATGTTTAGGGTAGCTCACTTTATTAATTATCCTAGCTAGGTCTTGTGAATAACTTGCTGCAACTTCTACATCAGCATTTGCTGTTTTGTCTTGAACTTCTTTGTTCTGGAGATGGCATCTTTTCTTAAGTCCGATAAACTTTTCTTTTATCAATTTTTCATCCTCTTATCCTTCACAGATTGAAAAGTGTTAAGATCTTCTTCTGGCTTAGGTTTTAGCTTAAAAAATATTGTATCTTATTTGGTTTTCTGTCTACATCACTAAAATTTTATATTCGCAAAAGGGCTATGCTTTCTTACTGTTTGTATGTTCACTGGAATAGCACTTTTAGTTTCCTTCAAGAACTTTTCCATTGTATTCACGAGGTTTTCTATCTATTTTGGCTTTTGACATGCTTTTCTCTCTAAGCTAAATCAGTTCTATCTTTTGATTTAAAGTGAGAGATGTGATGAGAATTTCTTTCACTTGAACTGTTAGAGGCCATTATAGGGTTATAATTGGCATGATCTCAATACTGTGTATCAAGGGATAAGGAGGCCTTTCTTGATTACTTTTCTCTTGTTGCTGGGACAAAATACCTGATGTCCAAAATTAAGGAAGGAAAGGTTTATTTCACTTACAGTTTGTGGAGGTTTCAGTCCATACTTGACAGGTTACAAGGCAGAGTGGCACATGGCAGAGGGCTACAGCTCATGGTGGCAGAACACAGCAAAAGGAACAACCACAAAAGGGAGGAATGGCGGCAAGCAGCCTCTTCCTCTCCCTTACATATGCAAATTATCCACCCTAGGGCGGGTGTAGCTCTCACACCCATAATCAATCAAACTCCAAAAGCCTGCCCCAAGGCCACATGAGGTTTTGGGGGGACACCCAGACACAAACCATAACAAGGCCCAAAGCCAAAGAGAGAGACAAAGTAACAGGTATTGGTAGAGCAGTCAGAATTTTTATAACATTTATCAATTAGGTTTGTGGTACCCCAAAAGAATGACAAAACTAAGGAGATCACTAAATAGAAATCACCATAACAAATATAATAATGAAAAAGTTTGAAATGTGTAAGAATTAATAAAATGTGATACAGAGATGCCAAATAAACATAAACTGCCACAAAAATGGTGCTGATAGACTTATTTGATGCACGACTGAGAGAAAACTTCAATATGTAAAAACTGTAATACCTGCGAAGTACAATAAAGCAAAGTGTAAAATGTGAAGTATTCCTGTATTATGTATATACTGCTGTAAAGGAGATAAAAAATTATGCAACACATTGTATGGTAGTTGAATCCTGTTCTAAAAGGAGCAAGGAACTGTACAAGGAAGATAAATCACAAAATCATCTCATCTATGAAAATGGAAAACAATCTTAATAGCAAATGGAATCCAGCAAAGTATTAAGCTTATTATGGTTTAAATAGAGTTTATTCCAGAAACAGAGAGGCAGCTCATTATCAGAAACTCTTCTCCCATGTTTAAAACTATAAAAAAGACCTAAATCAACAAAATTTTTTAAAAGAATAAATATAACTATTGGTATTAAAGAACAAAGCATCATATGTTGAATCACTATGACTACAGATAGAAAAGTTAAAAGAAACTATGGAAAAACTTTGAGAATTTGTGAGAAAATTTATCCTGGCTCTTACTTAGATGTGTTTATGACATCTATAGTTGTCAAAAATATTAAAAATTACTAATTAAAAGATTATGGTTGTAATAGCTATGAATCTGTAAAACTCCTTTGTAATACACCTATATGGACAAAAACAGTCTAACAAAATTACCAAGTCAGATTCCTAATTCACATTCATATAAAACTATATGTCAAATGGAATTAGAGCCAAATATGAAAACCTAACTTTAAAACTCTAAGAAAAACAAATGAGAAACTATCTGTATGATTTTATAAGTTATTTTTATTTGCATTATATAGCAGAAAAAATAAGATCAATTTATATGTAATCACATAACTAGAGTTTAAAATGCATGCAGTGGAAAAGCAAATTGCAGACTATGTAGTGTTCTCACTCCATGTTCGTGTAACTTTATATAATTTATAGTTATGCAATTGATGTAAATTTTCAACCAATACTATGTATGGTTTATGCATTTTCTTATATACAGTATATAATATAATATAAAAATGTGAGTTTGAAGGATGCAATTTAAAGTTCTCTAAGTCTTTATCTCTGAAAAAGTAATGGAACTAGGCAAGAAAACAAGTGAACGTCTATTTTCTAATGTTATGTTTTACATAAAAATATAGTCAAAACGGAAAAAACACATTAATACTTATAAGTTATAAGTGGTGGACACATGAACATTTCTTACATAATTCTGCTTCCATTTCTGATTCACAAGATATTACATAGGGCTTGTAGATGGAAATCAACCTTTCACTTCAGGAAGAGTTAGGAAAGAGTGCTCATTGAGAAAATTTCCACAGAAACATATTTTAAATAAACAAGTAAGCAAACAAAACCCAGGGCAAAATGAGTTGAATTTATCAGTGACAATGGATCCATTTGTAGGAGTGGAAAGGAATGCTGATAATAGATGTCAAAGGTGTTAATATTTTCCTCTCAGGAAACTAGGTGTGACTAAACTTCACTGAATGTTTGTGAGGCGTTATTGGACTAAAAGCAGAGAAAATCACCATTGAGAGAACCCACCACCACAGAAGCTGCCACCGTGGATGAAAGCTGCATTCCTGCCTAATAAATTCCATACCCTGGCTGCAGCCACCTGCCAACTCTGAGCCCACGCTGCATTTTGTTTCCCCTTGGCACAGAGCAGCAGAGGTGTTGACCAACTGACTTTTCAGGTTGGAAATAAGGTCAAACCAGGGAAAGAAGACTGGCCTGGAGGCTTGGCAGGTATAGGGAGAAATAACAGACTGAGCCAGCAGCACAAGCCCAAAGATAAGCCCAAAGCTATTGTAAACTACAAAAACAAAAGGGGATTTTACCCCAAAAATGATCCCTTCACAGCCAGCTAGAGTTACAGAATAAATCTAGTGAAATGCACACCATATTGGAGAGGATTTAATTAGGAGTCAGCTTGGGAAGGGGTTAATATTTCTGAACCACGGAACAACTACAGAACACCAGTATTGCACTACCACAGTGAGTATGTGAGAAACAGCCACAACAGACAGCCATAGAGAGGGTGGGAGCTAGACACAGAAATTCTTAGAAGTTAAAGCTCAGGCCAGGAAGGACATGGTACCCTGCACTCTGCAGTGAGAGACCAGATATTGGAAGTGTGGCTTTCAGAGGTGGCTGGATCTGAAAGTGTTGACATTAAGTCCAGCGGTCTGGTTGAATCCCCACTGAGTTGCCTACAACCAGAAGAGACCAGTGATCTGATTGACTTCCCCATCTACCAATGTGCACAGTATATGCCTCAGCTTGTACAGCTGCCCCCATCTGGTGTGTATGGGAGGGCCTCTGGAGGAAGGGCACTTCAAAAATCCACAGGCTATAAAACTAGGTGGAAAAGAATGATAACTTCCTAGATTCCAAATTGCAGATCCTGGAAACAAACCACTGACTAAATAAAACAGACTTTTTTCGACTCATTGTTTTTCTTTTTTTCCTTCATCATTTTAATGGAGTTTAGATTTTTTCTCCTCTTTTAATTTTATTTCCTTTTAATTTATTTCCTTCTGATTTTTTCCCTTTTTTCTTTTTTCCTTCTTTTCCTTGTTTGTTCTTTTTTGTTCTGTTGAATTTTACTCCTTAACAAGATATTTTATCCATTTTTCTCTCCTCCTGCTCATCTTCCATTAATTAATTTTTCAAATCTTACTTTTCTCATCCTCCTGTTCCCCACCCCCTCTTCTTTACTAGCTTTATTATTCTTTAGATAATTAAATCTATGCTATTACTGTTGAATATTTTTATATTATAAATAGAGACAGTTGTATTTAGCAGATATTTACTGTATGTCAATATTTGTTTGTCTTCATGTTCATACTATACAGATCTCTCTTCTATGGTTCAGGGTAGCATATAATTGATTCTTACAGTATGTCAATATTCAGTTTGTCTTTAACACTATTACTGTTGCTAGGTTTATTGCTACTGTCAGGGTGGCATAATTGTTGCTACTAATTGGTTTTTTTGTATGCCAAAGTCTGGATGGCCTATGAATCATTAACAAGACTGCAGCTTGTTCCCAGAGAACAGGGTCCTGGACTGAGTACAATGTAGTTGCCTCCTACAAAGTAACAAAGTACCTGAATCTTGAAACAGAGGCAAATGCCTATACCTAACCATGTCCAGAGTACATAACTGAAAAGCAGACATGAATTAAAAAGGTTTCCATACTAATATCAAGGTTTTTTTTTGATTCATGGGGGAGCAAGACAGGGGAAATGAAAAGCCAAAATGTCAAACTATCGAAGAGGATAATAGAGGGCATACAAAAAAGATCAATATGATGTTCAGTGAGCTCAAAGAACTTATAACTAAGCAAAACAATTTCTGAGTTTACAGAAGACACTAATATAAAGCTACTTGAGATAAACAAAATGATACAAAATATAAATGATCACTTTACCAAATAATTATAGCCCTTAAAAAGATGCCAAACAGAAATATAGTCAATTGAAAGTATGGTCAGAAGTGACCAATGGAATAACAGAGTGTCCAAACTAGAAGATAAGACTGATGTCAGTAACCAATTATTCACAGATACCTTAAAAACAACAAAAGAAGATGTAAAATGGATCTCACAGCTGCTAGATGATCCAAAGAAGACAAAGATTAATTGAATTAGTGAAAAATCAGAACATAGCACAAATCACATAAAAATCTGTCACAAAAATAATAGTAGAAAACTTTTCAAATATGAGCAAAGATTTTATCATATAAATAAGTAAGGCATATAGAAACCTAAGTTTGATCAGAAACCTATAGAAACCTAGCCATGATCAGAAAAGAACCCTTCCATGACCAATCACACTAAAAATCTGAGAAGTCCAACACAAGGACAGAATCTTAAAAGGTGTTACAAAATACCAATAAATTGCTAATAAAGGTAAACCACTAGAATTATAACAAACTTCTCAACACAAACCTCAGTGGCCAGACATGCTTAGAGTAGTATTTCAAGACTTAAAGAAAGTCATCAGTAGTATTTCAAGACTTAAAGAAAACAACTTCCAACCTAAGCTGGATATAACCTACAAAACTGTATTTCAAAATTGATGGAGAAAAAAGATCTTTCCATGACAAAGAACACCTTAAGAAATTTACAAGCACTGAACCTCACTTGAAAAATATCTCATGGATATCCTAGAAAAAGAAATGAAGTTTATAATGCTTAAAGGTGTAATAGGATTGTTATGGTTTATATTATTTCTAAATGCCCCGCTAAAGCTTCATAGGTGGTGCTTTGGGGAGGCAATTATATCATGTGAGTGTGACACTCACCAGTGTGGATAAGTCTGCTGATGAGTTTATAGTGAAACGTGATGTTGGGCACTGAAGCCTGGTTGAAAGAGACAGTCACTGAGAGTGTGGCCCGAAAGGGTCTATCTCCCTTACCACTCCCTGATCTGTCTGTCTGTCTGTCTGTCTCTCTCCTCTCCTCTTTTTTCTGTCTGTCTCTGTGTCTCTGTAACTCTGTCTCTTTCTTCCTTCTGGCCACATGCCATGAAAGTACTCCCCCATTACGTGGCCCTGCCTTGGAGCCATCGAACTATAGACTGAAACTTTTACAAACTGTGAATCAAAATAAATCTTTTCTTCTTTAAACTGTGGGTGTCAGGTATTGTGATTTAATGATGAGAAAGTAACTAAGACATGGGTGAAACATCAGGCAAGGTGAGAAGTTAAAGAAAAGGGGGAAAGAGGAATCAGGAACAGAAAAACAGTGCAATAACAGAAGTAATTTGATACCTTTCTGTAATAACTCTCAATGTGATTGGTCTCAATTCCCCAATCAAAAGTCAGAGACTGGAAGAATGGATCAAAACCAAAGTCTAACAGTATACTATATATAAAAAAAATGTTTAACCCCCAAAATTAATAGACTATAAATTGAAGGATGGAAAAAATATCCTATGTGATGAGAAACAAAATAAGCAGGAACAGCTATGCTATTCACAGAAAAAGTGAACTTCAAGTCAAAATTGTCCAGAAGAACCAAGGAAGGTAACTGCATGTTGGTTGAGGGAGCAATTCAACAGAAAGATGTAACAATTATTAACATATATGCACTGAACATCAGTGCACCAAACTTCATAGACACTACTGGACATAAAAATCAAATATAACTGAACACAATTATAGTGGGGAACCTCAGTACCCCACAGTCACCAGTAGATCAGCTAGACAAAAAAAAAATCAACAAATAAATATTAGAGTTGAACCAAATCTTCAAACAAATGAACTTAATAAATATCTGCAAAGTGTTTTGCCAAAAAACAGAATACACATTTTTTAAGCAGCACATGAAATTGTCTCAAAAATAGAACACATATTAGCTAACAAAGCTTGTTTAAATAAATGCAAAGGAATAAAAATGCAAATAAAAGAACACTGAAATTTCATCTTATTTCAGAAAGAATGACTATCATCAAGAAATCAAATAATAACAAATCCAAATGATAATAACAACCAACCAATGATAATAACAAGACTGCATGGAAAAAGGACCCCCTCTACATTGTTTATTGTTGTTTATTGAAAATATTATGACTACTGTGGAAATCAGTATGGAGGTATCTCCAAAACCTAAAACTAGGAATTTGACTCAACTGTTCCCCTTCTAGGTATCTTCCTAAAACAGTTAAGGATACCATATTATAGTGATACATGCATACCTGTGTTTATAGAAGCATAGTTCACAATATTTAGATCTTGAAAGTGGTCTGTATATTCATCAATAGATAAGTGAATACAGAAAACATAATGTCATACACAATGGGGTACTATTTTGCCATAGAAAAGATAAACTTGAGTCATTAGTAGGAGAATGGATGCAGATGGAGACCACAATATTAAGTGAAATAAACTGGACACACAAGCTTAAATATTACATGGTTTATCTTATATAAAACCCCAAAATAGAGATAAGAACAAAATAAAAGACAGGCAATAGGAAATAGGGATATAGATGTTTTGCAAAAGGGAAGGGGGTCAAGAGACAGAGGGAGTTATGGAGGGGAGAGGAATGGAATGGAAGAAGAATTAATATGTTTAATGTATCACCTCTTCACAAGGAATGTAATCATTGTGTACTGTTAATATGTACTAATAAAAATAAATGTTGAAAATAAGCCTTTATTACCCATTAAAATGTACAGTAATGTTTTTTCAATTAAAACGACTGTAGCCTCATTAAAACTAATTTCTTCTGTTTGCTACTGACTTAATTCTTGGCTACCAGATTGGTTGTTTGGGAATCAGAGAACAGTCATTTATTTATGAATTAAGAAGGAGCTGATACTGCAGATGTTCTGAGCACAATCTTAGTGCAAATTTATTTTCTAAAAATTGAGGACATGTTATGAATGTATATTTGTACAAATGCCTGGGACTGCCTCCTGTCCCCTACCCCTATTTCTAATTATTTTGGATAGGTTTTTGTTTTTTTTTTACCTTAGAAGTGGAAAGAACTACTTAATCTTAAGGGCATTGTCAATTACAGACATGGAATATGGGATAGAAAGAGGTAAAATTGTTGGTCCAAGGTCTTTCAACTCATTATTGGGTCTCCTTCCAAAGACTCTGTAAGTAACTGTAAGTTTGATTTCTAAAATTAGCCCACCACTATTAAAAAGGCAAATATTAAATGGTACCTTTGAAAAAGAAAAGGTACCTTTGGTATACCATAGCTTTTCTTGTTCACAGGAAGCCCTTGGAAAAGGGAGCCTATTTGAGATTTAGGTTTGTCGTGTCAGTTTCTCCTTAATGTCCCTTGTACACTCAGGATGAAGTTCCTGAGCTTTACAAAGATATGGCCTTTCTCCTTTCTTTATGACAGAGAGTGGTACAACTAAAGGCCATGCAAAAATGCTATTACGTGGCCATGTCATTGAATGCCTCTTGAATAACTTTCCCTTCACAATTAATCTCTCTCTTCCATCTATATGGAATCAGCTGTTCTTGACAAATACCTTCTCATCATTAGTTTCATTGACCCTCAAAATCCCTGAATCAGACTCCTTTACTGCAATTTTCCGGAGGAGAAAATTGAAATGCAAGAAAGGAATAGGCTGAATTGGCAGCAGAAACCAAGGCTCTTTTCAAGACACCTACCTTGAATCTGGGCATCTAGCCTTCCTTCCAGGCTGCATGAGCCTGTCTGGCACAAACTAATATGTACTAGGGCCTCCCCACCAGAATCCTAAGGCAGCATGAAGGCTGAGGCATGGGAGGAAGGGATTAAGTGGTGAAGGGAAAGGGAAATGATTATCACCTTCAAAGGATGCATGTAGAAGTCAAATAGAAGCAGCATAAAACCTAGACTCATGAAGTCTTAAAGGATTCTTGTCTAGATATACAAAATGTAAGTCAAGTGTTTTCAGAGTTCCCATTGCATCAGAACTTCCTAGAAGTATTTTTCTTAAAATTTTAAATTTAGCTCTTGAATAGTTAATAGATTAACTTTACTTAGAAATAAAAAAAAAATTAAGGATATATAGTGAGACATCTTCTCACTTCCATGTTTTGGTGATCTCATTTCCCTCCTAGACAAAAAACAATTTTATCAGTTTTTGTATATCAGTGATTTTAAGCACTTATAAGTAAAACATAATTTCTCCCCAAAATATTTTTAAACAGAAGGTACATTCTATACATATTGTTCTTGACTTTTCCTTCCCCCCCATAAGCAATGTATCTTGGAGACAGTTTCATATTAGATCACAAAGACTTTTCTTTTCTTGGTGGTACTGGGAATTGAACCCAGGGCCTTCTGCCTGCAAGACAGGAACTCTACCCCTGAGCCACATCTCCAGCCCTTACAAAGACATTTCTATCTCTTTAGTGCATATGATTTTCACCTAGCCAATTCTCTATTTCAAAACCATTAAATTGTTTTTAATCTTTCGCTATTACAAATGGAACTGCATTTGTGTGTAATAGACGACTAACAGAACTAATTTCAATGTAATTTCTTATACTCCAGCCACGTGGCCTTGGGCAAGTCAGTCAGAATTTTGACCTTTTAGAAATGGGAGGAGTGTTAATGACCACTTGATGTAGTATTTTTTCAAAGCAGATCAAAGCATGTGCATGGAACACTCATCCCAAAGGATGTCCCCTAGAAATTGACAGTACATTTAAGGCTGAGTACACCACAGTGAAAAGAATAAATTAATACAAAGTATTATGGCTTGTATCTAGACATTCTCCCAAAGCCTCATGCAGTCATAAGTGGGGCTTTTTAGAGGTGGTTGGATCTAGGATGTGTGGGATGCTGGGATTAAGGACGTGATGCTAGGATTAAGGATGCTCTACCATGGGTGTGAGTGTTATACACACTAAGGGCAGGTAGTCTGGATACGATATAACAACAGAAAAAGGGTTGCTGCTTGTCACTGCTGCTTGTTGTCTTACTGCCTTCTGCCTTCTGCCTGCCATAAACTGTTTGTTCTCTACGATGCCTCTTTGCCATGCCATCCTTCCTTGGAGCCAGCCAACTATGAACTGAAATCTCTGCAAACTGTGACCCAAATAAGTTTCTCCACTTTTAACTTTGGGTGTTGAGTATGTTGTCTCAGAAACAAGAAAAGTAAGGAAGATACAAATTTATTTAATAATGGGTTTATATTTTTTCAGGGCATATCTATTAATATGCTACAGAATTAGTGTTCCTTAGAATATACTTTGAGAAAAGGTAATCTAGCTGGCCATGGGGGCACGGGCTTATAATGTCAGCATTCTGCGAGTCTGAGGCAGTATGACTGCAAGGTCAAACTCAGCATGGGATCTAGGGTGAATTAGTGAGACCCTGTCTCAAAATTAAAGTAAAAGCGGTGGGTATGTAACTCATTGTAAAGGCCCCTGGTTCATTCCTCAGTATCAGAAAAATAGTGCAGGCTAGTTTTAACATTCTCTTATTTCACAGATATGAACTCAGAGAGGTTTCAGATGTTCAGAAGCTAACACATGTTTGAATAATATAGCTCAATAAACATTGTTTGACTTGCTTTAATCAGTCAAGACGTCTACGTAGAGACATCATACAAACCTGTAAAATAAATTTAGGAAGATTTAAAGAGCACTAAAAATTGATGAGACTGAGACAGGACATGATAAAGTCACTGGAATTCAGAGATAAATGAAAGTCACTTACAATTTACAGATGAAATGAGACAATATGAATCACAAAAGATGACCAAACTGAGAGGTGGAGGTAGAAGGGATTAAACAGTCCAAAAAAGCAAGAAGTATGTTCTACTTGCACAACAAATTAGTTTGATGAGGCCTCTAGTCACCAATCTTTCTTTAATATATTCACTCAACAATCATTATCCACCATCTGCTGTGTACCTTGAGGGATTCTAGGTATTAGAGATATAACAAAGAATAAGATAATGTCCCTGCTTTCACAAATCTGACACTCTAGTGTCTCATACTGGGAATGAGTACAAAAAAGAAACAAATAAGATGATAAATGGTTACACAGTGCATTGAACTGGGGGGAACTATCTTTTTACAAAAAGTGCCCAAGGAGGGCCACTTTGAAAAAGGTGACACTGGGTTTGAATCCTGAAAGAAGTGGGGACATCATGCGGATTTCAATACTTTAGGCAGCCAAGACAAAGGATTCTTCATGTGTCTTCAGTTGTAAGATCTGTAAATATGATTTAGTCTGTGCCTAAAAATTAGCACTCCATTACCTAGTCTTTTCTATTGTTCACTAGAGTTTCATGTAAATAATTATAACTTCCCCATTATATTATAAGTTCTTTGGAGAACGGCATATTGTTCCTATGTTTATCAACTGATTGAGAACAACGAATCTACAAATAATACTGCTAGGTGAATATAGTGCTGCATTCAGTTTGCTAATGGAGTTTGCAGTTCTTCATTTTCCCACTACTTCTGTTTCTTGTGTATTTTTAAATTTAGTACTGAAGAATGAATTGTAGTTTCAAAAGGCAAAAATGGGAAAGGGAAGAACAAGAAAATTTTCACTCACAGTTCTTATATTGAGGTGTGAACAGCTTAGTAAAGAAATTGAAAGTTCAGCACTAGAGTTACACTTTAAAGGAGAAGATTTCATAAGATGGAGAAGGGAATGAAACATATTCCAAAGCAAAAAAAATAGTACTAGCGTGAAAGTTCATATGTACTGTGGGAAAAAAAATCATTGCTTCAATTGGAGCACAATATGACAAAGATAAGGAAGGTACAAAATGGAGAGAGATAAAGCTGGAAAAATAAGTGATACCCAGATCATGACAGGTCTTACATATTATCCTAAAGAGCTGATTTTACAATATAAAATAGGAAGTTATCTCTACAATATAATCTCTATGACAGTATCCTTAGTCTGCCTTATTCCCCAGTGTATTGTTATTCTCTGTTGCATGTCTAGTACATAACAGGTTTTGAAAAATAGTTATTGACTTAATCACTGTTTTTAAATCAAAGAATGATATAATTAGATGTGTATTTTAGAAAAATAACTAGTGGCAGTGATGAGAAGGGATTGAAAATTGAGATAAGTTATAGACAGGAAGACTAGTTAACTGATTCATGACAGCCCAGGTGAAATAAAGCAGATCAGGTATACAAAGACTTCTACTATAATCAACAGGAACTTCATTAAATAGATTTGAAATAATTGAATGCTAGCATCAACTATATTTTCTTTAAAAACATTAACACAAGGATATTTAACAAATATTTGGAAAATTAGTGCAGCAAAGACACCAATTCTACATTTCTAATTGGTTTTGTTTATTGAGAGGTCAATTATAGTAATACTCAAGCTGCTGTTTATTTTAGTGAATAATATTTTCTATGATGTAGGTAAAACAATTATTACTTTCTGGCATGCTGGCTAGTTTACACAAATTTCTGTTTGCTAGATTATATCAAAGTTATAAAATTACAAAAGGCAAGAAAGTATTTGTTGAAAATGTTAAGGATATGGAAGAACAAAACAGAATTTTCAATAAAATAAGTAGAAAAGGGGAACCTAAGTCTAGGAGTAAGGACCTCAAACCAACAAACAAAGAAACAAACAGAAAGCACAAGTAAAGGAGATTAGAGACAGGACAAAGGAAATGAAAGGGGTTAATATTGACAGATAGACAGGGATCAAATGGATCTGGTCTTCAACACAAAAAGATCTCCTCGGGGCTGGGGATTTAGCTCAGCGGCAAAAGCGCCTGCCTGGCAAGCGCAAGGTCGTGAGTTCGGTTCCCGGTACCAGAGAAAAACCAAAAAA
>NW_004955507.1:4649274-4702484 GCF_000276665.1 Chinchilla lanigera
AAAAAAAAAAAAAAAAAAATCTCCTCATAAGAAGGGAACAGCTGGTGGTGGTGGTGCACTCCCAAATAAATAAATAAATAAATAAATAAATAAATAAATAAGTAAACAAACCTAGTTTTCAGTCTTAGACCCCTTAATAAAGCAGTTTGATCCTTGTCTTACTCATCTGCTAGAAGGGACAACAATGCCAAACTTTCATGCTTGCATAAGGATTAAAAAGATGATGCATATAAAATACAATGGATATAACAAATATGTGGCTCATATAAGTGGTAATCCTGTTAACTGAAAGGATTAGTTTTCTATGATAAAATAGTTGGGTAATATTAACCTGAGGTAATTGAAAAAAACAATTTCAGCGTTTGTCATTTTGAAAGTAAAACAGAATCATACTGAATAATGCTATTTATTATAATTCTTTTTTTGGTACCTCTGGCTGCACTGGCTTAGGCAGATATTTGATAATCTTCCCTGTATTTTCATTAAAAAATCTTAAAACAGGAAAACAGCTCAAACATCATCACTAGGAATTAGATCTAGCTTCAAAAATTGTAGAACCAAATAAAAATCAACATGTGAGATCACTTGTTAAAAATTATTAACAATCTCAAGACCATGGGCACAGGTCAATAATCTAAGTACAAGGCTCTTCTAAACTCTGAGTCCTATGTGATTGGTCATAAAGCTATAAACTGGCTCCACAAGGAATATACTATGTTCGCATTCATTTGGTAAAGTTCATGAAAAAATAGTATCAGCAACTTATACTGAAATTTGACAGTTATCATTCTTATTTCTATTAAGAAGAAAATTGGTTCAAAGTGACTTCACTAATAAATCAGACCTGTGTGTGTAAGAATTGTATAGTTTTACTAGTGGAAGACCTGAAAGCGTGAATAAAAACTGAGAGGTATGATAGACATTATGAAATGAAAGGAAAATGCTCAAAAGTGAAGGGCAACTGGCGTGTGGGAAAAGGAAAGGGAAAGAAAGGGAAATTATGTAAGTATGTATATACAGGATCGCTAACATAGCTGTACTATTATCTTCTATTACTCCACAGAAAGGGACAGTGAATGATTACTTGTTTGATCAGTCTTGTACATCTCTTTTTTTTTTTTTTTTTCTTTCCGGTGTCAGGAATTGAACTCATGACCTTGCGCTTGCCAGGCAGGCGCTTTGCTGCTGAGATAAATCCCCAGCCCCTCTGCTTGTTTTCTTGAGAAACCACTTTGAAGATGTCAGTAAGTAATACAACAACCATTGTTAATTCCCTACAACTTTGTCTGTAACTCTGTTTTGTTTGTACTGTTCTTATGCTATTTTGTAAATGGATGTCTGTTTGTTAATGTTTTCCTTCTTTTATTTCTTGAAATAAAACAACAACAACAACAACAAAAACCAAAGTGACTTCACTAAGATGGTTAACTAGAGACACCTGCACATGCCTTCCATGAACAGGATTAAACCAAAGAAAAAACAATAGCCATTCCAGCAGAGAGTTTGAGGTAGAGTGCCAAGGTGCAATGAGTATGTGGCAGAGACAGCACAGACCCTGGAGATACACGTGATGGCTTTTTAAAGAAGGAACACTAAGCATATAGCATCTGCCATCCTATCCCTACAGTTATAATCAATCCACAACCACGTACAATTTCTCTTTGCAGGAAAATGATAAGCAGGAGGCACCCATCAATTCCCACTAACACTATAGATACTTACAGGCCACTGTCTTGGTTACTTTTCTCTCATTGCTGAGACAAATACCCAGTGCCCAAAATGAAGGAAGGAGGGGCTGGGGATTTAGCTCAGCGGCAAAAGCGCCTGCCTGGCAAGTGCAAGGTCGTGAGTTCAGTTCCCGGTACCGGAGAAAAAACCAAAAAAAAAAAAAAAAAAAAAAAATGAAGGAAGGAAGGGTTTATTTAGCTTACAGTTTGTGGAGGTATCAGTCTATAATCAGCTGACTCCAAGGCAGGGTGGCATGGCACAAGGGCAACACTTCAAAGCAGGAGAAGACAGCAAAAGCAGCAACAGCAGAAAGCGGGGGGAAGCAAGCCTCCTTTCCCTCCATATATTGTACATTGGCTATCTGCCCATGCCTACACCATCTCAGTGCCCTTCTCTTGCACAGGCTCAGGATGAATACCAAAAATCATCCTAGAGCAGGAAGCGTATGTCCTTTTCACCCCGGATGTAGAACTGCTGAGTCACTTAACCAAACCTCTAGTCTCCTTATGCTGACACAATGTATCAACCATAACAGCCACTGGAGACCAGTTTGGGGTACTGGTGGGGAAACCATACCACTGAATTTCCTTAGAGGAAGAGCCCAGCCCACATTACACCTTCTTCCACTCAGGCTGCTCCTGCATAATGCCATTTGAAGCTGTCCTCTTTTGTCCTGCAAAGCACCTGACCCCCGCAGCACGGTGGCCTGCCCCCATGAACCCACAGATTGTCCTATCTACCTTCCTCTATCTCTGGAAAGCAATTGTATAGCCTGGCCTGATTAGTCTCGTAAGACTTCTGGAAAGCAGCTAATCCCCACCCATCCACGTACTCATGGAAGAGGTTATATAGTCTGTCCTGAGTGACTCAGACTGCAAAATCAGAAGAAGTAGATAGATAATCTTATTCATCCTCCCTTATCCCTGATAAGCAGCTAAGAAGCCCATCATTCTAGCTTAGCCCCTATGGTCCTACTATGTACTCGTACAGCTTTCAGGCACTAATAGGTGCTTTGCCTGGGTCCACTAGTATTGCCTGACCCCCCTCATATACTGACAGGCGTCCAACTCCACTACTGGGCACGTTGTATTGTGTCCATGCCCACATGCACTATGAAATTAATGAATGCTCTGTATTTGCAGTTGTACCTATCAACTAATGTTAAGATTAACATGAGGTACTGATATGTGCCCATAGTCTGGGGAGCCACTGGTAAACCCATCCTGCATAAGAGAACTACACCTTACAGGGAAGATCAATTCCTTAAATTCCTGAAGCCTAACCCACTGAGGCACTCCCAGACATAAGTGATGTTCATTACAGCTAAAACATTTAAATAGACATTACACAGTTGTATTCACCTGAAATCAAAGCCAGTATAGCCTATCCAGCCAACACACTAGGACACATCTTAGGTAGAGTCTTTTATTACAAGAACCATCCAAAAAATTGGTAGACACAACTGATCCAATAAAATGAAAGACCTTTACAGTGAAAACTACAGCACTCTGTAAAAGGAGATTGAAGGGTAATATCAGAAAATGGAAAGATATCCTCTGTTGCTGGATAGGCAAATTGACCACACTTCCAAGATGAATAAACAAATTTAATGCAATCTTAATAATAAATATACCAACAGCATTCCTCACAGAATCAGAGAAAGCAATACTACAATTCATATGGAACCAGAAGAGACCTCGAAGAGAACAAGCAATTTTGAGCAACAAAAGCAAGTCAGGAGGAATCCTATTTCTGGATTTCATGTTATAGTACAAAGCTATCGTGATTAGAAAAGCATGTTATTGGCAAAAAAACAGACACGTGGATCAAAGGAACAGAATAGAGTATGCAGAACAACTCCAAGCACATTCAGCTACCTACCTGATAAAAGGGCCAAAAACTTAGTGGAAGAAAGATAGCCTGTTTAACAAATGGTGCTGGAAAAACTGGCTAACCACATGAAGAAGATTGAACCTGGGCCCATATCTCTCATCATGTACTAAACTAAAATGGATTAAATGTCTAAATATTAAAACAGAAACAATGTGCTGGAAGATAAATTAGGGCAAAGTCTTGAAGGAAAAAGCATAGGCAAGGATAGATCTGAACAGAATCTCAGTGCACAAGAAGTAACACCAATAATCAACTGATGAGATCATATAAAATTAAAAGGCTTCTGCACAACAAAGGAAACAACCAACAGAGTGAACAGACAAACTACAGAATGGGGAAAAATTTTTGCCAGCTATTCCTTGGACAGAGGACCAATATCTAGGATATATAAAGAACTCAAAAAACTTAGACCCTCCAAAATAAGATCCAATAAAAAAATTAGCAGCTGAAACGAACAGACATTTTTCAAAGAAGACATACAAATGGCCAATAAGCACATGAAAAAATGTTCAACATCTCTGGCCATTAGACAAACGCAAATTGAAACAACATTGTGGCTCCATTTTATTTCAGAAAGAATGCCTAACAACAAGAAATTAGATAGCAAAAATGTAAGTTTAAAGGGAAAATGGAACCGTTTTTCATTGTTGGTAACAATATAAACTAATACAACCACTAAAAACCTAAAACAAGAAATTCTATTTGACACAGCTATTTCCCTTTGAGGTATCACCCAAAAGTGTTAGAGACATTATATTACAATGATACATCTATACCCATGTTAATAGCAGTATGATTTATAATAGTTACATCTTGGAAGTGGTCTGTATGTTCATCAACAGATATATAGATAAAGAAACTGGTATTTACCTACAGTAAAGTGCTAATCTGCAATAAGAAGAGATAAATTTGAGTCATTTGTAGGAAAATGGATGCAGCTTGAGACCATAATGTTAAGTGAAATAAATCACACACACAAACTTAAGTATCACATGGTTTCTCTTATATGAGAAACCCAAAGTATAAAGAGCAAAGTAAAAGATAGACTATAAGGACAAAAGAGATAGAGAGGCTGATGGGAGGATAAGGAAAGAGTGCAGTTGGAAGGGAAGAGAAAAAAATAGATGGAAAAAGAATTAAGATGTGTTATGTATGTGTACCAACTTTTCATGATGAATGTAATCATTCTGTACTGAAAATGTGTACTAATTTAAAAAAAAACACAAAGGAAAAACAAAAGTGACAGATACCTAATTACACATTTAAAAAATACTACTATTGAACTCCAGGTGGGAAGAAAGCATAGAATAGAAAAGTGGTGATTAAAGAACTAGATTTTTCATGATGTATATAGTCCATAATCAAACACTTTAAAATGCAATTTGTAAATTATTCTTATATTGTTAATAGGTTGTCAGTGATGATTGCTATTTTTGCTTTACTTGAATCTTATTTAGTAGTGTGGCATAATGCCTATTTACTTATTGATCTATTCATCCCAGGAACTACTGTGTTGTAAAAGCGAATGCTTGCTCAACATTTAGGTTTTTTTTGTTTTGTTTTTTTTGTTTGTTTGTTTTTCCAGTACCAGGAATCGAACTCACAACCTCACACTTGCCAGGCAGGCGCTGTGCCACTGAGCTAAATCCCCAGCCCTTGCTCAACATTTAGAAGACCATTGCTCCAAGCTCTGTTACTCAGAACTGCTCTTTTTCTGCATGAGTGTTCTTGGCCCAACAGGTTAGTTTCCTTATTTTAATAATTTTTTGTAATAATAGTATATGGCATAAATATATATTTTCATTATGTTTTACATAATTTTTCATTATATAGTGATTTCATCTTGAGGATTGAAGATTAGACAAAGAAGTGATGAAAAATAAAGCCTCTCAATAAGAAATTTTAAAAATGGCAATGTAAGTGGGAACTAAGAAAAACCCACAACCCCTTTCCTGTCCCGCTTATTATATCAAAATAAGTTAATTTATGTTAGTATTCTAGGCCCTTGTTGTATTCAGCTCCAAAAGCATTTTAAAAAGTACTTGGGAGCCTACAAATTAGTAGTTTGGCGTGCGGGTATGAGAGCAGGAGGAAAAATGCTCGAATCTAGTTCCTAACAAAGATCCTTGGATTCCTTACAAGATCCACAGATGGGCTCCAGGGATTCCATAAAATCTTTGAAATGTCATGTAAAATTGTGTGTGTGTGTGTGTGTGAATGTGTATGTGTGCATATATGTATATTTCTTCATATACATATATACATTTTCCTATGATCGATAGCTTTCATCAGAATTGTAAAAGGACTGATTACCTTAAACGTTTGGTTCCTGCAGTAAGGGGTAAAGGTCTGGGAAAGGCCCTGTGACTGCAAGTATTCCTAGGATTTTCAGTGCCAGCTTCCAGTAGCCTACTCATTCTTTATGCTGAGGCAATTTTTTTGGTCATGCGTTAAAAGTCTGTTGCTGGTGGTGATGCTCCTGATTGTACACGGCCTGGACCAGAGGCTTTGTGCCTTCCTTATGTCAAAACTAGACTCTGTGAAATAACATTCTCCGCGCTACAAGGAAATAACTACAGTATCCTTTCACTTGGGTCCTGTCAAATTTCCAAAAGGGAAGGGCATTTTCCAAACACAGCTGGGCTCTCCTTGTCTCCCTCTAAACCTAGGAGGCTGACCTTAAATTTACAAAATTACCCACACAGAACAGGAAATGTAAATATTGAAGCACTGGTAATGTTTGGCTATATTTTCCATGCAGTTCACATTCAAGTATTTTGTGTGAAAGTTGAAAACACATTGGAAAAACACTGTACTGTAAATGAATTTCTAAACTACAGGAAATTTTGAATTCCCTGACTTCTACAGGAAAGCATATAATTTTAACGGAAGTGTTTGTTGGTGGTGGTTCTTTTATGTTACTTTGATTTTGTTTCTGTTTATTTACAGGAAATGAAGAGAAAAGGGAGGAGTAAAATGAGAAAGAAATGACAGGAAACAGCTCTCCACTTTTGCATCAAAATACCAGCAAAAAAACACAGTTATGCTGTTGTCTGACAACACTATATATTGTTTAGGAAACTGCCTGACCCCAGTAACAGCCATGTAACTTTAGACTAATAAAATTACACCCTACACATTCTCAAAACCATCCTCCATAGCTTCTAATGATATTATTTTTTTTCCTGAATGCTCTTTTGAGAACTTTTTTCCTCAGAAAGGAGCCATGAGTTGCAAAAACAGTGGTGGTAGGCGGAGACAAGGTAATACAAGTTTATCAGGACCTCTACTTCCAGCTGCCATAAATTTGGGAAATAGGATAAGGGTAGTTGACCTTTTTTCTTTTTAATCAAAGGGGAAAAGATGAGCACTTTTTCTAGGAACAAATTTCTGTCTGGATAAGTCCCAGAATTCACTCAGCCTTTAGTTTTCCAACAAAATTTAATGTAAATACTAACAACTTACACTGAAATTACAATTGAAAAGTTGAGATGAGAAAGAGAAAATATATAACCAAAAATTTAAAATTTGGTGTGTTACTATTTTAATGATTTTCCAAGATGCTATCAGGTATGGTTTGCCCCTGGATATCAGATTGGTTGTAAATAAAGGATGGTTCTATAAGGTTCAGGTTCCAGTCACCTGTGAGTTGCCACCTTCTGTAATCATTGAGTCAAAACTCCCAAATGAGTATAATTAACACTGCATGTAATCCGAGGACTACAATCAAACAGATATGCTCACTGCACGGAGTAACTCTGAAAGTCAAACATCTACACTGAGGTAATACGGCTCTTAAAGGGATCAAATGACACTAGACACAAATGTTTCAAGTTGTTGTGGCAGCTGATCCAAAGTGTGGTCCAGCTGTTACCAGTCTGTTTTCCCAACATCATAGGCTATTCACTCAAGGCAAACCATAAAAATACCTCCTTGCTCATAAAAAAGACATTCTCTGTCTCATGTGCCAGATTGTTCATCTCCTCAGGCCATCGTTTGCCCTTTCCATTCGCTCTTGTCTTCTGTTCACCAGAGAAGGATTTGGAGAGAATCCTGCCAGCAATTACACTTGGGCTCCCTAATTCAACAGAAAAGCAGGTTTCCTCAGCAGAGAAGGGGAGTGTGTGACTCCTCCACCACAGCCACACACAAATTCAATTATCATCTTCCCAGCCTGCTTCTTTAGACCAGGTGTTTATACTCAGCCTGTCTGAGCAAATGCTTTCAAAGTATATCCAAGTGGAAACTGAGAAGTTTCTTTTTTTTTTCTATAAGATAGGTTATGAGGTATCCTATTAAAAAGAACCCATGTTGGAAATAGTGTAGTGGAAAGAGCTTAGATGATGCTGTGTGAACAGACCTCAGTGCAGCCCTGGACTATCATTTTCTAGTTGTTTGTCCTTAGACAGGTAAAGTATGTGTTCTCCCTGAAGCTTGCTTACCTCATTTAAGGAAGAGCGTGTTAATGTACTCATGTTATTAGAGAAGTACTTGTTAGACTTTACTGTGCATTTGAAACACCTGGGGGGTTTTACTAGAATGTGGGTGTCTACTCAGCAGATCTAAGGTGGGTCCAGGAGTTTCTCTTCATAAAATCTCAAGGTGATGCTCGTGGTGCTGATCTGGACCACCCTTTACTGTCATGATGGTATGGCCTTCTAGGATTTAACTTTATATAAGGAAGCTACAATAATAGTTGGCACATGAAAGGCTTTCAGTTAATGTTGGTTCCTACCTTTTACTTTCATCTTCATCCCCATATAATATACTACACCAAACACTGTGCATGCAAGAGTTTCTATTCCTCTATATCTTTACACGTTGAGGTAGCAAAATAGAATTCTAATAACAAAAACTCACACTCTTCTAAAATGGAAAGATGGTTTGATTGGCTAGAAATGTTGGAAAGTCCCCCTAAAGCCGTGATGGTGAACCTTTTAGAGCTTTCAGTGATATCAAACAGCCCACTGCAGCACACGTGCCATAGGTTCACCACCACTGCAAAGGTGCTTTGGATAGTAACAGCTTGACGAAAATAACTGAAGACCTGCCAACATTATTTACATCTTCCATTTAGCTGCATAACATAGTTAACAACTGTTTTCACGGCTCTTGCCGAGGGAGAAAATTATTCTGAGATAATAAATACATTTAAAAAATCGGTGTTCTATTTAAAAGCCAAGAATATATATGGGTATATAAAATTATAATATATATATTCTTTCATATACATGTATATGAAAATAGCAACTTCAAAATTTTCCATTGCAAGAATGTGCTGTGGGTCATATTTCAAGATTCTACAACTTGTTGAACACTTAAATATGTGATTTCCATAATAATGATAATCATCATAACGAAAACTTATTAGATACAGTTGCAAGTACAATGCTGAATACTTTATATGCACCATCTCATTTGTTCTCACAATAACCCTGTAGCGGAAACTATCATGATCCAGAAGACCCACTACCATTTGAGAGCCTTCAATTAATCTCCTCTCTGCCTAGGGTATTTTTCTCCAGGGTGTCTGTTTAGCTAATTTATTCACTTTTTAACATTTTGGATCAAATCTCACTTTCTAAAAGATCAGTTTATTAAACTTCAATCTGCTCTCCTCCCTTCAGCATTTTCTGAATTCTGATTTTTGATCTTTTAATATTCTATAACTTACTTATTATATTTTCTCTTTATTATTATTCTATCTGTCTACCCAGATAGAGGTGGACATTGCTCCCAGATGTAAACTCTACAAGGGCAGGAATTTTTCTTTGTTTTATTCACTGACATATTCCAAGTGCCTGGCCCAGAGTAAATGTTCAATAATTTTTTAAAAAAATAAATGAATATCTATTTTATGTATGCAAAAGCTGAGACTCAGTGCAGTTAAATGAGTTGTCTAAGAAAAGTATAGAGCCAGGATGCAAAGTTAGACAGTCTGACTCCAGAGTAGTACAATACTTATTTTATAGAGTGGCTAAGTAATTTCTAAGTTCAAGCTGGTACTCCCTAATTTCCTATGCAGTTGCAGAACAGATAGATTTAACCATTCAGGACCCCTCAGGTGGACTCCAGTGATTGAGATAAGGACAACAGGCACCTGACACAAAGATAGTGGGGGATGTCAAATCCAGTATATCTCTAGAGGCAATTATTTTAGTATCCATACATTTAGCAGATGGCCCTGTTATAATATGTATGATGTGCTTGGAAGGCTTTAATGAGTTACAGGTGTTATTAGCTACACTAATAAAACTAAGCACCATTTCTCAAATTTTCCCTCCTTAGACAGAAGAGGCTCCTTTGGACAGAGGTAGAGCTTGCTCAAATTCTATTACAATTTTAAACGTTCAGGCAGTCTTATGACCCTCTGACCTTACTCTTTAAGTAACATAGAGTAAGATACAACATTGTTTATCCCTTGACTTTAAATATCTAATTCTCAGTGAAACACTACCCTCTTTTGTAGGATCTAGCCTTAGGCCCTACTAAAGGGATCATTACAATTTTCCTAAGACCACTCTGCTACTCAGTGAACCAGAAGAACTCAGTTAGCTCCTTCGGCTAGCTGTATACCTGTAGTGAATTGGAGGGTGAGTATCTGGAGCAGAGAAAAAGAAAAAAATGACTGAGAGGCTGTGGAGAAGAGGGTTCGTGGAGGACACTCTTCACTGACTGAGGGGGCAACTATCAGGGGACTCCATGAAGTCTTGGCCATCATATTTCACACTTAAATCTAGAAATTAAGGCCCAAGAGAATTAGAGGATGCAAAGTTCCATTTTTTTCACTGTATTGAGTATGTGGTTTTGAGTTTTATTACAGGGATCTGGAGGTAATGCCAAATTAAGCCTTCTTTGGGATTTTATGTATCTGCATACATTCTGAAATGAGAAGGGAGTAGCTTACCCCTCCACCATATCAACAGTAGATAAAGCATGTGAGCTTCACCAGGGATCCCTGAGGTGGGAGCAATGGTGGAGACCACACTGCCTTCCAGAGCTAGGGTGAGGGGAAAGCTACACTGGTAAGGAGCCCACTACCTTGGTCACAGGTGTTATTATATCTACTTTATGAAATTATGGTGGTTTAAGAAGGTGCTGACTAACTTGTCAAAGGTTACATAGCTGGTAGGTTGTATTAGTCACTTTCCTGTTGCTGGGACAAAACACCCATGCCTTAGTTACTTTTCTCTCATTGCTGAGGCTCAAAATTAAGGAAGGTAGGTGTATTTAGCTCACAGTTTATAGAGGTTTCAATCTATAATCAACTAGATCCAAAGCAGGGTAGCATGGCACAGGGGCAACACATCAAGGTAGTAGAAGACAGCTAAAACAACAAGAGTAAAATGGGGGAGGAGCAAGCCTCTTTTCTTCCCTTATGTTGGCCGCCTGCCCTTGGGTGGGTGTAGCGCTCACACTGTCTCTGTGCCCTTGTCTCGCACATGCTCAGGATATTTACAAAGTGAGGACCCTGGCCCCCTGCCGGATCATTTAGTTAAGCTTCTAAACTTCTCAAGTTGACACAATGGACAACAGTAAGGGCATGTCCATTACACCCTAGGATATAGAATTGCTGAGTTATTTCATTAAGCTTCTAGACTTTTCAATTGATACAATGTATCAGCCATAACAAGCTGATACCCATAATTTATAGGAGGAGAAGTTTAATTTGGCTCACAGTTTCAGTAGATTCAGTCTATGGTTGGCTGGCCACAAGGCAGAAATGGAGTGGTGGAGGAATTCTGTTTATGCATGACAAAGAACAGAAGGGAGAGGGCAGAGACTACGCCCTTCCAAATCACATCTCTAGTGACTCCTGCCCTTTCTAACCATATCTCACCTCTGAATGTGGGACTTAGGGGGATATTTTCAATCTAAACTGTAACTAACATATGTGCTACAGATTTTAATTTAAGTCTGTTATATGGCAAAGGGCTATGTGTCACATTTCTGTGTATACATAACTTATAGACTACAGATACAGGGATGTGTATATACATAGTCTTTTCTTTAAGATAATGAGCTCTTTAATTTTACTTCCTTTTAGAATGTACTTTCTCACTTTTGCTCTTTTTCTCTTTTTGCAAGCAACCTTCACCAGTCATTAATAGCTCCCTTCCCGCCCTATCCTCTCCTTTTAAAATACTCTGCAATAGATATTTATCTAGGCATAAGTTTCCCTGGGACCCAGACTTGTTTTTTCTATTGTGATTCTTACTTCTTTGAGTTGCAGCCCCTTTTCCTTGTACCCTGTTTTCCAGAACAAAAAGAACAAGTGTTACTTGCAGAAATCATTACTAGAATAATAAACTTCTTCCTAACTAGAATCCCACTAAGTACTAAAAAGGAAAATATAGTGTCTCTTTTGCTCCCTTGCTTATTCATAATATCTATCACAGTACCTGCACATAGTAGGTACTCAAGAAAATTTTTTGTATAAATTAATAAAGGATAACAGGGTTTCTTCTATAGAACCATCTGTTTTCCTCCTAGGATGGAAAGGCTATAGATTAGAGTCTTAAAACATCTTCAGAGTACTGTAAAAATGTTCACAAGTAGAATATGTGCCAAATATGTATATATTTTATAGTAAGATATTTTATAAATACAAATAGATTTATGAGATAATAGAAAGACAGAACTAATATCTTATGAGGGTATAAGATATTGTGTGTACTTGGCCAAGTGCTTTTCATGTTAGCTCATTTAGTCCTCACAGCAGTTTTGTGAGTTGGATATTAATCCCACTTTATAGATGAGAAAACTGAGCTCCAAAAAATTTACTTTTTCCTCAAGACCTCAAATTTAAGGGTCAGAAGAATTCTCTCCAGACCTATTTGCTTTAAAGCCCTTGTTCTACTTCCAAACCATGATCTATAACCTTATAGATTTTTTGCTTCCAAATATTGTTTTATTTTTTATTAGTACATATTTGCAGTATATGCAGTTGATAGTCATCTTGGGGAGTGGATACATGTACTTAATGCAGCTTCTTTCTTTTTTAATCCTCTTTTTCCCACCCCTCCCTCTGTCTTCCTTTAATTCCCCTTTCCCTATTTCACTCCTATTAATATTATTAATCTTAGCTCATGTTTACAGCATGTAATATGAATAACTTCATTAAATATTTTCCAAATATGGTTCTCATTTTCTTAGAATTTTGACTCTAAAATTTTGTTTTGTGCGATAGATTTGTTCAGCTTTTCCTTTTATGCAGAACCGTTGCATAGCAAGTCATTCTAACATCCCATTGCTCCTGGAAATATTCATGAAATTTCAATAGATGTTATTCCCAGAGTCATTTTGCTCACGTATACTGATGTTATAGGAAAATTCATAATTGCTGTTGGAACAACGTTTTAAAAATGTTCATTTTTATGCTTTTTGAGTATAGCTGCAATCTAAATTATAAAAATCTCTTTACATTTTCAGCTGTAGTGTATCCACTATATTTTATATTTTTGAAAGAGCAATGAATGTTGTATATGAGCATAGTCTAAGGCCAAAGAAAATGCTGACTCATATAGGAAAAAAAGTATGGAATGCTGTTTCTTGAAGCTATGATTAAGATGACAAGGGTAGACAATTTTTTTTTATGTCTTTGACCCTATTCACATGTCAGAAAAGAAGCTACAGAAGAAACTATTATGCCAAAAAATACGGTGATGGATGTCTTTTAGGGGAGCAAAGGAGGTGAAAAAAGGAATTAAGTTGTATTATGTACATGTACTAAATCCCCACAAGGAATGCAATCATTATGTACTGCAAACATGTACCAATAAAAAATAGAAATCAGATATAGCCAGTCATCATTTATGGCAGTGGTTCTTAAACTTCCAAAAATATCAGTATCATTTGAAAGGATTGTTAAAACAGACTACTGGGTCTCATTCTCAATGTTTCCAATTCAGTGGGTCTGTGATGAGGTACAAAATCTGTTTCTAACACATGTCCAAGTGATACTTAGGCTGCTGGGACAGAAAAATCACTTTGAGTAGCTCTGCGGATTTCAACATCCATAGGTTACTATGTTCAGTAAGACGGCTCCAGGGAAATAGTTCTCAGTCCTCACTAACCCTCAGAACCATCTGAAGAAGTTCTTAAAAATACAGGTATCTGGACCACCCAATCAGGTTTCTTCTTAATCTTTTCATTGCCCAGTGGGCCTATGCATGGAGAACATCTGGGTTTGGCTAACTTCGTTAATATTAAAAATCAACTTTGTATTTTTTGGAAGCTAAAATTTTAAATTTGTCTTATGAAGCTAATTCTAGAAGGGGGTAAATACAGATGGTAGGCTTTCACATTAAACATGATAGTTTAAAAAACAAAGGCTCCCTCTCTAATCCTCCTTAACATAGTAACAAAATAAAACAAAAAATAAAAGGCATTAACACAGAAGGTAAGAGAACTGAACAAAAATATCAATTAAAATGCTGGTATTTAACAACAAGGAATGTGTGATTATTGACATAGCTGACCAGAGAAAGCTGAATTCTATATCTGTGATGAGAGAAGCTTAAAGTCTGCTGATTCATGCAGTACAGCCCCAGGAAGGTTCAGGAACTAGAAACAACCAGGTGCCTTTGAAAAAGAAGGGATGGTGAATGGAAACAAGAGACCTGAGAATAACTAGACTCTCAGATGCCCACTTTCACTCTACATCAGCAGTTTCAAGGGTGTGGTTCAAGGGTTTCTGGAGGTACCTAAATGTTATGAGTTGTGTCTAGATGTTCCCCAGGGCCTCATGTGGTCATAGATCAGGACTGGCTGGGTCTAGGGTGTGTGATACTTGGATTAAGGGTGTGTGATACTAAATTAGTCCACTGGTTGGAATTAGCGTAGATCTGGGTGGCATGACGCAAAAGGCTGTTAGCCTGGATGGGATGAAAGGGAAACAGAGGCTGGCTGCTTTCTGCTGGCTGCTTTCTGCTGGCTGCTTTCTGTCTGTCATGCCATGAACTGTTTCTCCTCTGTCATGCCTCTCTGCTATGCTACTCTGCCTTGGAATAGCCACCTATGGACTGAAACCTCTACACACTGAGCTGATATAAACCATTCCTCCCTTAACTTTTAGGTGTTGAATTTTTTGTCCCAGCAAATGAGAAAAGTAACTAAGACACAAAGACTTTTTCAACAGTCTTTGAGATCATATTTATTTTTTACAATAATACTACACATTATTTGCCTCTTTTAACTCTCATTACTTTAGAATAATATAGTGGCATTTTCCAGAGTTTATATGTATGATTATGTCATTGTTTTGGTAATTAACAGACGAGCATATATACTTGTATTCTTGTTTTCTGGACCTTTCTAAATAACGGTTTTGGGATATTGTTATGGCTTGTGTTTAGATGTCCCCTGAGAGACTCATTTCATAGGTGAGCCTTCTTCAGAGGTGACTAGATCTAGGGTGTTTGATTGATTCATGGTACAATGGATTAAGGGTGGGTGACTACTAAATCAGCCCACTGGTTTCTTTGGCACTGCCCTAATCCTGGTAGTCTTTATACAACATAAAGGACAGAAAGAGGCTTGTCTTGTACCTTTTCTTCTTGCTTTGCTACCTTCTTTCCACCATGAACTGTGTCTCTTCTGCAAAGCCTGTCTACCCTGCTGCCCTGCCTTGGAGCCAGCCAATTATGGACTGAAACCTCTACAAATTGTGAGCCAAATAAATCATTCTTCCTTGAGCTTTGGGTGTTGAGTATTTTGTCTCAGCAATGAGAAAAGTAATTAGGACAGGTACACATATGTATATTTTCAATGGTCAACTCAGTTTGGTACCAATACTGTGTTCTTATAAGCTATTTTCATAATACCTACAATAACAGTAACCCCAGAATTATGCAATAACTTATTATTTTGACATCCTAATATTTTAGGAAATAAGAATATTTTGTTACCTTATTTTCCAATAACACCATAAAACTATTTTGAAATTTTAAAATTTAGAAAAGTATTTTAGAGGTAAGTTATTGAACTCCATTGGCTGGGATAGAGATTAGCTGAGAGATTATTAGTTGCTTGTACAATGGCATTGCTGAATGCTCATTAGATGAAAGGTCAATAAAGAAAATCATGCTAGGAGCAATTTTCAATAATACACTAAAGATTTAACTGCAAACATGAAAACAAAGTTAATATTTCATTAGTAAAAGTATATTTTTGCATTACAAATGCATAAATTAATAGATATAATTATCATTTATTAGCAGCTACTAATCCTTAATGAAGCTTGGAAATAAATACAAATGATGATCATATATATATATTTAAATCATTTATTTTACTCTCATGGTTAGTACTGCAAAACCTGTGTTAGTTAATATTTGGACTGATGGGCTAAAGCAAAAATGAGTAAAATAACAAGTATCAGTATAAATCAACTCAAGAGCATCAAACTCTACTTGTAGTCAATATCATATGCCTTTCAATGAAACAAAAAATATCAGCTTCATTTAAGAACTCCTTGATAAAGTGATACATGCATACCATTGTTTATAGCAACATAATTCATAATAGCTAAATCTTGGAAGCAGCTTATCTGTCCACCTACAAATCAATGGATTAAAAAATGTGGTATGCATGCACAACGGAATGTGGAATTCACACAACTGTGCCATAAAGATAAACTTGCATCATTTGTAGGAAAATAGGGATGCACCTTGAGGCTATAATGCTAAGTGAAATAAATCAGATATATGAGTTTAAATATCACAGAAAAATCAAAGTACTGTTTAAGAAATTCCAATATTTGACCACTAGCAGTTCTACACAGAGTGGAAAAACAATAGAAAGAAGAATGTCATTAAAGACATAAATTTTGGGAAAATTTTCATAAAGTGAAGGATATGAATTTCAGATTGTGAGTGTCTACCACATACCTGGAAAACAGAATTTTGAAAATGTCCACATAAAAGATCACTGGGGCCAGGGAGAAGATATTTAAAGTAACAAGAGAGAAAAACCATGGCAAATAAAAGAATTGGAAAATTTTAAAAGCACTAGGTTTTTCAATAGTTACAAGGAAAAAGAGAATAAAATGTCACAATTGGAGAGAAATCTGAGTAAATCAAACACAAATCAAACTAATACACCATTTCAACATATTTACCTTTCATTTATCTTTTCTTAGGAGTTTCCAGGAGAAATGCTCCACCAAAAAGGGAGTAAAACTCAAAGATAGGCATGGATCCAATAAGTAAGACAGGCAAAAGGAACTCCTCGAATGATGGTAAAAGAAGATTCCAGGATTATAGCTGCTCAGGAAGCACAGAGGTAACTGGTCCAGGTGAGGATAAGGAAAGGTAAGAAAGAACGTCTGAGTGTTACCAGATTTATACTTCTTATGTGATTTTTGTAAGTTGTGTTTTTCAAAGAATTTATCTACCTCAGTTGTCAAATTTGTTGGTATGAGGTTGTTGACAGTATTCCTTCATTATACTTTTAATGTCTGTGGGATATAGAGTGAAAATCTCTCTTTCATTCTTGATACTTTCATTCTCATTCTTCCTTAGTTTCCTCTCTTCTTTATTTTCCTCCTCCTCCACCCCTTTAGTCAAGATAGAGCTTTTCAAATTTTTGATCTTTCAGAAGAAACAGTTGGTTTTCTGACTTATTGATTACTTTTAATTTTGTTTCATTCACTTTTTTACTGAGAGGACTGTGCAGGATTCCATAGCAGGTCACAGTCTGAGACAGCTTTATCTTGATTTAGATCTGAGATGTGGGACCTTATATTTGTTTTTTTTGTTTGTTTGTTTGTTTTTTTTTGGTTTTTCTCCGGTACCGGGAACCGAACTCACGACCTTGCGCTTGCCAGGCAGGCGCTTTTGTCGCTGAGCTAAATCCCCAGCCCCCTTCATTCACTTTTTTATTTTTTATTTTTTGGTGTTTCTCCGGTACCGGGAACCAAACTCACGACCTTGTGCTTGCCAGGCAGGCGCTTTGCCACTGAGCTAAATCCCCAGCCCCTCATTCACTTAATTAGTTTGGGTTTATTTTGTTCTTTTTCTAGCTTCTTCAGTCAGAAATTAAAATCACTGATTTTAAATTCTCTTCTAATATGAGCATATTAGAATGTAAATTTCTCTTAAGGCTCTGCTTTTGCTAAATGTCACTTGATGCAATATATTTTCATAATCATGTAAAGTATTTTCTACTTTTAAATATTTCATCTGTGACCTATAGATTATTTTTAATTGTATTGATTTCTAAATGTGTACACATTTTATTACAAATATCAACCTCAATTTTTGTCATTTAAACCATACTGTCCACAATTTCAATACTTTCAGAGTTATTTAGACTTCTTTGTGGTTTATCTTGGTGAATGTTCCACATATAAATGAAAAGAATGTGTTCAATTATATTCTACAAAAGTCAATTACTTCAAGCTGATGGATAGTATTATTCAAATCTTCTTTATCCATTTTGTTTTTATTTTCATGTCATTATCCTTTTTTTTTTTTTTTTTTGTCTTATTGAGATAGGGTCTCACTGTGCAGTTCAGGCTGGTCTTAAACTCACTTTGTAGCCCACACTGGCCTCTAACTCACAAGGAGTTAGAGGCCTCCTCCTGCCTCAGCCTCCCGAGTACTGGGATTACAGGTGTGCACCACCACGCCTGGCTCATTATCCTATTAATTTCTGAAAGAGGTGTTTTAAAATCCCTGGTTATGATAGTAGATTTGTTTATTTTTCCCCTTTGATTCTGTTAGTGCTTTCTTAGTATATTTTAACTTTATATTATTAGGTACTATATTAATTTTCTATTGCTGCTCTATGTAAATGATCATAGGCAGTGTCTTAAAACAATCCAAATTTGTAATCTTATAATTTGATAGGTAAACATCAAAGAGGGTCTCACTGAGCTAAAATTAAGGTATTGAGAGACCTGTTTTCCTTTTGGAGATGCTAAGGGAGAATATATTTCCTTCCCCTTTCCAGTTTCTAAAGGCTGCCCACATTCCTTAGGTTATGGTCCCCTTCTTCCATCTTTAAAGGCAGAAATGGCAGGTCAAATCAACCTTACACTGGATCGTTATACCTTCCTCTTCTGTAATTAAATGTCCGCATGCCTCCTCTTTTCTCTCCCTTTTCCCTTCATGGTTACATTGGGTCCATCCAGAAAATTCAGTATAAACTCCCTTCTTTAGAGCTTTGATTCTGTCTGTAAACTTAGTTCCCCTTTTCCATTTAATCTAACATATTTATAAGTCCTGGATATTAGGATGCAGACATCTTGGGGAACGGAATATTATTCCGCCTATCACATGCGCATCTACTTATGATTACTATGTGTTCCTGGTAAACTAAACCTTATATCCTTATAAATGGTCTCTTTTTTATTGGAAATACTCGCTTTTTGATGTCTAATATGTCAATTATTAATATAGCTTCACTAGATGCTTATGCTTGTATGGTATGTCATTCTCTTCTTTTTATATTTAATTTACCTGTGTCTTTATATGTGGCTACTATAGACAGAATACGGTTAGGTCTTCCATAGCATGCAATCTGATAATCTTTGCCTTTTAACTATAGTGCTTAGAACTTCACACTTAATATAATTAATGTGGTTGTGGTTAGGTCTACTGTTTTGCTATTCAATTTCCATTTTCCCCACGTATTTATTTTCTCCATTTATTTTTATTCTCCTGTTCATCCTTTCCTGCATTTTACACTTGATCTTAGCCAAAAGACTGAGAAATAATCTTTCTTGATTTTTAAAAGCTTAATTCACTATTTTTTAGTATTCTAATTCAAAAAAAGGCCTTTTAAGCTAATTTTTGCCACTATTTCTAAACGATTCCTCCAGGAATACAATTTTTACCCTTACTGTAATTTCTTTACATATTGTAGTACTTTCTGTAAAGGAACACTGCAATAGTATATTTCCTCCTACTGCCTTCTCCCTGTCTCATCCTTTGTGGTATTTTGTCTGCATTTTTACATGTATATAAGACAAAAAATAAAATATACCCATTTATAGTTATAGTCAGCCATAAAAAAGAATAAAATCCTATCATTTGTGGCAGCCTGGATAAGCCTGGGGGACAATAGGTTATGGGACACAGATCAGTCACAGAGAGACAAATACTGCATATTCTCGCTTTTATGTGGAAACTAAAAAAGTTTATATTATAGAAGTAAAGAGTAGAATAGTCACTTGAGGGTATTTTATAGTTTCCATTTCACTGCTGATATTTCCTATGTAATACCTCAATATGGGCATGTTCCCTTTAAATCTTTGAATATTTACAATATTTTCTTTAAAATCTTTGTCAGTTAATTCTAATCTGGGTAATCTCAGGGTTTCTACTTATTGCTTATTCTCTTGGCTACGGGTCACATATTCCTACTTCTTTGCACGTCTATTTTTTAAACAATTGTGTACTAGAAAGTGTGGATAATATACTGTAGAGACAGAAGAGTGTTTTCTGGATCTAGCAGGAAGCTGAAGGAATGATTATCTTGTTTGGGGAGACATCAGCTCACAAGTTGGGAAAGTCTGTTTTGGCAATACTTTAGAGTTAGGGCAAATCCTTAGTCCTGGATTCCTTTCAGGTTTGACTGGAAAACACAGAGTGTTTGTCAGATCCTTCCAACTATATGACATTCAAATTCCAACCTTTGTCTTGTGACAGACAGCAGCTAAAATCTCTATTCAACTTTTCCAGGGTTCCAGCTGTTGCTTTCCTCCAGGCTCCCTGGGGCCTACCATGAATATATGAATTTCAGGGTTCAGGCAAAGATTTCAGGGAGTTTACATGCATATTTGGAATTTCTCCTTTGTAGTTTTTTCTTTCTGAGGTTTCCATCCTGAAGTTTCAGCCACTGATTTCCGACAACTCAACTTGATTCAACTGTTTGAGTTCTAGATAACTCAGAATGCATGGACTGCTAAGTAACCATAGGGAAACAGTCATAAAAGTAACTCTTACCTTCTATTTCTTTCAAGGATTGACTGCCTTGTATTATTTTCTGCCTCCTTTCAGTCGCTCTCCAGGGCTTTAATTTTGTTTTTTAAAAATATATACCCAGGTTTTATCATTGTTACCTATAGGATAATGCTGATATAAGTTGCTCCACTATGCTTATAATGACAACTTTATCTCACTAGCTCATGCTGAGTTTTCTGCATGAGTTAGTGGGCAGGACCAGCAATTAAGTCAAATATTTTGGTCCCCAATATACCAAGTGCAAGAGCGTGTCCTTCCAAATCAAAAAGTCTAACCACAGAGTCATGACATTAGAGTCAAGTTCTAGTTGTTCAACTTCTAAGCTCAAAATCCTAATATTGAATTGATGCTTTTGGCGATCTATATACCCATTTATCACTCCATACATTAAAAAACTCTGTTAGTTCCTCCCATCCTTTTCTTTCTGACAGTTACCCCTGATAGTCTTTACTTTATTAAGAATTTTTCACCTCCACATTTCTTGGGTTTGGAGAAACATGGCATAGGCCTTTGATTTTCCCTGAGTCCTCCTGGCAGATCTCATAGGTTCCTATATGACTCTCCAAGTCTTGACTGAAAACATGGCTGGGTGGGATAAATAGTACATTCCAGGTGCTATTTATTGTCCCCAAATGTGCTGATCCTGAAACCAAGAGAAACAAAACTTTCTGTCTGCTTTGAGGCAGGGGTGGGGGAAGGCTGGCATGGTTACAAAAAGGTGATAATTATATCTTGACACATGATCAATGATTTTTAGTAGTCAGTGAATAATAAATTTATTGATTAAGTGTATTTCCCCATTATAAAAATATACCATTCTCCTTTCATTCCATTTGCGCCAAGGAGAGTGCTTGAATAGAGAGAAAGTTTTTTTCTGATTCCTCTCTGTCAGCCATGGTAATTGAAGCCATATGTTCCTAGCCAGCGGTTTTCTTCCTCTGAGCTCATTATCCTTTCTACAAATCCTATATATTCTTCAGGCTTTAGGCTTTGTACTATGTTATCCAGATAAGTCTTTGTTGAGGAGACTGGACAGGATTTCAGTAAAGGGACAATGCCTTGTCGTCAAAGCAATAAGAATTGAGGCAACGGCCCTTGCATTGAAATAGACCAAATTTCAAGTCCAAAATTTATCACTTTCTTTATAATCTTTAGATTTTCTGTAACTTCCTCTAAGTTGTAGGAAAACAGAAGTAAAAAAAAAAAATCCCACCTCAGCTCTTATGTAGCTCAATATGATAAGGCATATAAAATTTCAGAATAATTCATGGTACATTATTAGTTTTACTGTCATTGTTATTTTCCCCATAGTAAGTGCCCAGTAAACAATTGACTGAAGAAGCAGTTGATGAATTAAATATCACTCTCCTGGAAGAGGAAAACAAATTTAAAGAAACTAGTTATCATAAGAATAATTATAAATTATAAGTTATTTCTTCTTATGGAAGCAAAATCGAACTAAGAAAAAGAAGGAAGACCCTCAGGGAAAGTATGTCTGAAGAAATGATGAGTAGGGTAAGACCTTAAAGATGAGACGGACAGAACCATACAAAGAGTGACATACAAAGAGCACATACAAAGATCTTGAGAGTCACAGCTATGTGAACTTTCAAAGAACTGAAAGGTTCCCAGTGGGTTGGGACACACCATTAGGAAAAGTAGAACTAAAGGAGAACAGAAGGCAGCAGAAGCCAAAAACTACATACCAGGGTACAGAGTCTGGCTTTCATTCTAAGTGCAAAAGGGAGAAGACACTGTGGGGTTTTAAGCAGGGGAATAACAAGATCTTCAGACCTAATCCATAATTTATTAATACAAATTAAAGAAGGATAAGAATTTCTGAAAATATTTGAAAAATGCTTAATAAACCAATAATATGAATATAAACTAAAATAGCTGGGCATGAGGGTGGACTCCTATAATACCAGCACTCAGGAGGCTGAAGCGGGAGGATCACCATGAGTTTAAGGCTAGCCTAAAATACATAGTGAGACTCTGTCTCAAAAATTTCCCAAAACCCAAAACCAAAAACAAACAAACAAACTCCCCAATAAACTAAAATATTCCGCATTGAGATTGAGATTATTAATTACCCACAAACCAAAAATCTTTTTGATGTAGTTAATAAAGATTCCATTCACTTCTCTTTCTTTCACACCTGTCTTCAATCTACCATGGATAGAGTGACCCATTAGAAACACAGAACAGAGAAGACGAGTACAGAAACTAGGTGGGAAGGGTTAGAGTAATGGAGAAAGCTGGCCAGAGCTGGCCATAGGCTAGCTGGGTCTCAAACAAGAGCACAGATGTCTGAGTCATGAGCACCAGATTAAATGGGAGATGACTGAGATGTTGTGGGACAGATTTCTTGGAGAAGATCAAGATTTCAGCATAAAATAGGTGACATATTGTGGGACAGTGCTAGATGTCCTGGCACACAATCCATAAAGATACATAAAGAATATTTATATATCACACAATTATTCTTCCATGCTGAGCTACCCTTGGGGGATAACAGGTCTTTGTCACTGGAAGCTTCTGCCTGGAGTGTTAGGGTTTGTCTTCTCTCCTCAGACTGCTTTATTCTCTCGATTCTTTCCTTATTTTTAAAAAATGTGGTTCATATTATGAATTGCTTGGCACTAATTAACATCACTGCTATAATCTAATGAAGTGTTTCTATTTTCACATGATACATCAAACAATTAAAACTATTTTTTCTCTTAAAGAAAGAAGTTTATTCCCCAAAGAAAAAGCCATGGAAAAATGGATACACGCTTACAGTGCCACTGTCTTCACTCAGGACAGATTAAAAATGTACATAATAGTTGAGCTCTCCCAAATGTTTTTTGTTGTTTTGTTATGTCTCACTTTGTGTTTGAAAAAACAATAAAAGAAAATTATAGTACTATGAGTTAGCATGTGCTGAGAACAACTTTCAATCTTCAATTTTTCTCAACAAATAAAGGATCTTATTAAATGTCAACCATGACCATGATCACTACTAAGTATATTTGATTTCACAGCAACTGATAATAAGTAGGAACAAAAATGATGAATACCTACTGTTGCCAGGTAACCGCATCCACTGTGCTTCCTGCCACCTTCATGAATCTGCAAGTAATATAGAAAAAAAGGTAGTGCAACTTAAAGTAAACCACATTGTCAAGGTTTAAGTAAGGGAAACAGACCCAGATGCAATCAGTCCCATGCAGCTATGCTCTCTGAGAGGATCCAGAGCCACAATCTTTGTCTATCTACAGCATTGGAGACCAAATTAGAAAGAAGGTAAAGGTAACTGTACTTTCAGCTCGCCACACATCTACCACCACCTGAAAATCAATATATTACTATACCAACCCCAATATATTACTATACCTATGTCTGACTTTCCAAGTTAAGTGTAACAGTTCTCAAATTGATCTTCCTGTAATTACAAGTACTTGTCTGTGCAATTTTGAATTTTCTAAGGACTCTGATCCGTGCTAGAAAATAAACAATATTTCCCAAGTATGACACTACCATAGATGCCTTTGCAAAACTGCAGGCCTCTCTTCCTGGAAAGAGCATGGGAACACCTAATTTATATATACAGCTATAAGGTATTATCAGATATACACCAATGAAGGACTGCCACACATGTCTGAGTTTGGAAACTGAGCTTTACAAGGAGAAACTTATTTACTTTGGAACAGCTAAGTAGAGAACTGAGGATTTTCTGACAAGTATGCTCAGCTGAAAAGGAAAACCAGGCCTGGTTCATGCATATTAGCATACAGCAAAACCTGCAAGCAATTCCCCAATGTTTCCAAAGATTCCAGGAGAGCCACAGAGCCAGGAGGATGCATCTGGGACTCACAGATGCCACAGGGTATCATAAATTGAATGTGTGTTGGTAACTCAAATATCTATCTAACTTCTCTCCATACACATGTTCTGAGGCCCTATGCTATACTAGCTGTTATTACTCTGGGAGATAGAAAATCAGAGGGAACATCTCAGTTCTTTGAGATATTCTTTTCATTCCTGAAACCCTGGCAGGAGGGAAGACTTTTCTTCAAAAGGAAAATCTCTAATTGTACTTCACAACCAAAGAATCCTTCACTAGGGAAGGAGACTGGAAAGTGCTTGGTCTGGAAAGTGCTATCCCTGCCCTACCCTAGCATAATCTGGCCAGAGAGATGCATGGACAAAGGTGTTGCTGTGAACCACCTAAACAGGCTCTGCTTTGCTGGGACTGAGGAAGAGGACTGTGTCGCTCTGTAGGATGGATGAGAGGAACCATAAAGGTTGGATATTAGGACTTTTAGTTAGTAAAAAAGTGAAGCTTATAAAAGAAGAATAAGAAGGAGAAGACGGGACTGGAAAAAGGGTGGAAAAACAGGGTAGAAGGAGGAGGAAGAGAAGCATGAGGAATAGCAGGAGAAAGAGGCCACTCTGATGGCCCTGACTAGGCTCTTGTCTGCCATGGTTTTGGTTTTGGCTTTGGTTTTTCTCCCTTTCAACAGTCCAGACCAATGACAAGAATGGAGCATGGGGATGATTAAGTGATGAAATGGAATGATGAGTAAGACCAAGGTGTCAATATGGATTTTTGGGAATATAACATCCCCTGAGTAACTAGTTAATACTAGCAGGTCACTTGTGATATTTCTTACATTTCTCATAATTGTGTTGCTTGATGATATGGATGTTAGTGATCTGATTTTACAGATTATTAGCTTCCTTGCTAGCTAGAGAAATAACATCTCCAGATACGCGACAGTCATTTTATGGGGTCATGCCATTCCTCCTAAGGGTACTCCTTGGGATGTAGGTTACTGCTTTTGAAATGCTTGGATTTCTCTTTCTCCTTACCTCATCTCCTCTTCCCATCCCAGGAAAGTCTTTTGAGTTTGAGAGAGTAGCTTCACTATTTCTTCACTATTTTTGCCCTATGCCTGCTAATCCCCATTTAGAATTAAAAAGCCAGAAAATCTTATACATTTGCTTTTTTCACCCTGCCATGTGCAATCCAGAGTCAGCCATGTACACAGCCAGCATCTGCTGGAATGGACAGAAAGGAAACAAAAAAATATAGGGAGGAAAAGATATATCAATATCTAAAATACAACTGCTGCTATTTTTGTATGATAAGGAGTGGACACCTGACAGTGCTGTTAGAAGTAAGAAGTCTTAGAAATAAAGAGGGAGATGAAATTTTGGACCTTGTCTCCATGATATTTTAAAAGTTAGAAAACCTAGACCATCTTAGACCCAAAGTCATTTAAAATATATATATATATATATATATATATATATATATATATATATATAAGAAATTCCCCCAAAAAACAATTTCTAAAATCTCAGAAATAGAAATATTTCATGTGAAACTATATTCATACAAAAATCATCATGATAACAATACTGACATTTCTAGAGCTTTTTTATTATAAAATGTTCTCAGCTTCCTCTATGCATAATTTTGCATAATCTTAAAAACAACCCCATTAGGGAGATGGGCAATGTAAATATATATAACTTATTCAAATTCATAGAGCTAATATAGACTAAATCCAGGTTCTGATTCTGAATCCTTTCTGCTCTCTAGCAACCTGTGCTTTTGCCAGGCTATTTTCAGTGAGGCTTAGGAAGTATAGTATAACTCTAAAAGGCAAAAGCATCTGTTGAATTTTTGCCTTGAGAAAAGACTACTGTATTTATACAAATAGATAAATGGCTGAGTACCTTATCTGGCTGTTAGTTTTGTCTCATGGAATTGAACACTTCAGTGTTTGCTAGACAATGTGCTGACTGACTGACTCAAGGCCATTGCTACAAGAGCCACAGTGAAGCCTAGGAGACAGACATGTAGACAATTAATCATCAGAGACCCTGTGTGCCGTACTAGTACAAACTAACTGGTATGGGATCATAGTTAAAAGAATTGTTAGGTTTATTTTTTATGGTGTTAGAGGAAAGGATTGAGAAAACCTTCATGTCATGTATGACATTGTGACATTGAAAAGAGGGCAAGACGTTGCTATGAGGAGCAGCCCAGTCAAAGAATAGTACAGATAAAGCAAAGGAAAGTCAAAGGACTTAGTGTGGCTAGAAGTCAGGGAATAGGAAAGGGAACTGTAAGGTCAGGCTGGCCATGTAATAGGGATTTAAAGGCTGCTTTTGCTAAAAGCACTGACTATTCACTAAGTCTATAGCTGGTTTCTTTACTACCTTAAACTTTGAGTCACACTCCTACTCAACTCCATATGTTAATGTTAATCACTTGAAGCTGTTAGCTGTAAATTTGTCTAACATTTCTCATCCTCCCTTTCAAAGTTGAACATATCAAGACCAGAGTGTTATAGTTTACATAAAAAAATGTCAGAGATGGAGTTTTGGAAAGGCGATTGGATCATGGGAGCACTATAGACATCAATGCATTGATGAGTTCATAGCTCAGTGTGCTATTAGAAAGTGAGAGTAGGAAGAGGTGAGTCACTGGGGTGTGACCTGGAAGAGTGTATGCTTATCCTAAGCTCATTCCTACCCTCCCTTTCTCTCTCTCTGTGATTCGTGGCTGCCATGCTTTCCTCTGCTAGCCCTTCCACTGTGCTGTCTATCTTCAGGCCAACCAACCATGAACTGAACTCCCCGAAACCATGAGTCAAATAAAGCTCTCTTCCTTTAAGTTATGGGTGTCAGGCATCTCATCCTAGTGCTGGGAAACTGACTAATATAAAGAAAGCTAAGACATTTTCAAGATTGTAGAACAGTGAGTCTTGCAAGATATCACCCTATGATGGGAATATAGGTTGATCCCAAAGCTGGAGCAATCACCTCACGATGGAAATTTAATCTACACTTCAGGCAACAGCAATACTCCTACAGCAAGCAGACCTTGCGGAACCAGACTTGACAGAATGTAAACCAGATAACAATTTGACTAAGACTGTTTGACTATGCATACTTCTCGCCCCACCTCTGCTTTTACTTTTCCCTATGTGTTCCTGGAGGCTTTGTCAGTAACCCAAAGACAGGACTTAGAACTCTGGCCCCTATTTCTTCATATTGTGGTAATCCTGAACAATAAATTCCCTTCTTGTTTCATCACCCCTTGTTTCCCTCTGGACTTCTGATGGCAGGTGGCTGAATTTGGTCTGTTTAGACCACCAGAGTAAGGCTTCTGGCCTGGGACTCCACTACTAATCACATCTCTAGGAGCTGGCCTATTATTTAACAAGTCTGGCTTTGACCATTTAATAAGATGTAAGGGCCCTATTTGCCTTTGTATGAATGTTACCGAACAAAATACTATGAAATATAGCTAGCATCCTTCATGTGTGTTTTATTTATTTTTTGTTTAAATATAACAAAGGAGTGCAAGAATCAAGTTTCAGAAAGCTGACTTTGGCTATACTAAAGATGGAAGGAACTAGTATGGACCACTTGGAAGGAGATTATTGCGGAGAATTGGAGTCTTTGAAATGTAGGGAAGACAAAGAAAATCAAACTTGAGAAATACTGTTGATATTCTACAGAAAGAGAGGATCTCAGAGTTTTAACTGCAGCAAGGTTATTGGCCAAGATAAATAATCTAGGAAACGACTTTTGATATAGATGCTGGTAAATGTATTTTAATCTTCCTGAAAATACCTCAAAGAATTGGAAGTAATCATCGACAATACTAGTTACATATTCACAAGACAATTAGGAAAAAAAAGTAATGTCTGGCTTTTCTTAAGAGTATATCTAACTTGGCTTGTTGGAAATTGGAAACAAGCTCTTCATGAAAGTGTAATCTGGACATTCTGACATCCATTGGATATTTTGTTCTGCTCTAAATGTTAACCAAATCGTTTACCTTCCATTATCAAAAGTAACTTAAAAAGAACAAGGAGACTATCAAATTCGTGACATTTAAAGTAGTGTTAATGTTTTCTCTTTATATTCATACTCTACCTCCCTCAAAGTGAATCCATAAAATCTATAATTAAATATGAAATATGTTCAATCCATAAATAACGTTGGTTTGCAGAGAAATCTTTATAAATCAGATGTGGGAAAAGACGAGTCAGAATCCTAGATATGAAAAGCAGTTATTGTTCCTAATTTATGGGCTTAATCAAATTATAATAAAAAGTTCTAGCAGTTGTTTTTAAATGTTATAAAATTATTCTAATCTTTATGTCAAAGAAACCAAGAAATGTAAGAAACATTATAACGATGAAGGGGCATTTATTTCATCTATCATATATTAACATATAACATAAAAGATATAATGATTAAAACATCCTGAGTTCAGAAATTAGTAAGGAGAACTATGGAACGGAGTTTTTTAAAAAAATTATATGTAAGAATTAAAAGGAATTTAGTATATGAAAAATGAAGCATTTTTAAAATGGTGTTAGGTGATATTTTGTCTATTTGAAAAAGAAGTTAAAGTCAGACCCTTACTTAATATTGTATTTTGTGTAAAATAAAAATAACAAAATATAGTTTAATCTCATTATAGTTTTAAAAATTCTTTACTCACAAAATATTTGATATTTTTAAACAAATTATATTATTACTTTTAAGCATTAGTAGTATATTGAAGCAGTAGGAAAGTTGTTTTAGCTAACTTTGTGGAAACAGTGTTATTAAACATGTATTCATGTAAAAACTGCTATCAACCATATTTTTTCCCTCATAGAAAAATGATGAGACCAAGCATATGGAAACATTTCTACACTTATTATGAGAAGGAAGAATCAAATTTGCAAATTATGTAAAATAAAATGTGCATTTCCACATAATACCAGGATGGCCAAACACACCCTTGTTTTATAGTAAGTATAAAATCTCATCATAAGTGGTATTACGGAAACCTTTGAATAATATATTTTAGTCAAGTGTGGTAATGCACACCTGTAATCCCATCACTCAAGAGAGTGAGGAAGGAGGATTGTCATGAGTTCAAGGCTAGCCTGGTCTACATCAAGAGTTCAAGGTGAGCCTGAACTACATTGCAAGACCCTGTCTCAAAAAAATGAAAAAGTTTTTTTTTTTTAAATGAACAGTAATAAAAAGAATAATATCTTTTTAAAAAACTAAAAAGAGGAAACCATCCCCACAAATAACACATAAACTGATTAGACAAAATTCTTAGGAATGGATATTATAGTCAGAGGTTGGGGGTATTCCCCTTATTCATGCTCTTTTCCTGATAATTTGGGTTTTCAATATCTGTTCTGTATATGTACCATTTCTCTGTTTTATTTTTATATCTATGTTGGCCCTATGGGAGACAATAAGTCCAAAATAATTACAATTTTCTTCATTCAGATCTAACATTAATGGACTATTCTGTTCTCTAATTCTGCTTGTTTTTCAGAAATAGACCCAAATTAATAACTTTAGACCTCATTAATAACTTTAACACAGCTGCAAAATGCTCAGAAACAGAAATATTACAGGTAGGACAACATGTACATTGAATTGTGCTATCAGGAATGTAACACCACTGGGCAAGTAGATTTCTATTTGGGGTCTGATATTATCCAAAGCTTTTCTACTGCTTTATTTCCATTCTAATCTATTGGTTTAGGTTTGTGAATGTATATTTTTAAAGTGAACCACAATATGATACTGACAGGAAGGTAAAATCTTGGTTTTCTGAGATTGGATATTTCCATATCTGAATTATAATGGCAGAAATATGCATTCTGACCTCACAACAGGAGTGTTTGCCCTTATGCTGACTTCCAGTCATGAACAGAAGGGTAATAAAAGAAAGAGGAGGGAACCTGTGTCAGAAGAAATTGACCAGTGCCAGGCAGACAGTTCAGTATGAGGGCCTCCTTTTCCATTGAAGACAATTTCTTTCTATGGAAAAGACCAAAATATCCTCTTTCATTGTGAGAGTTCCTTTCCTCCCCCCATGAGACCCCAAATCTGGGAGAATTTCTTTCCTTTGTTATCCACCTGCACATATGACATATCTGAAATATTGTTGAGTCTTTTCTCCCAGGGCATATCACAGCTCTCTCTTATAATAAGACCCATCTTTATTCCTGGTCTTTGGGATTTGATTTCTATTTCTGGACCAGAGTACAATCCTAAAATCTGTATTCTGAATTTTGCTCCAAGGAAAGAAAGTAAATCCTTCATGGGGACCTGGATGCCTGAATAAGTACATACTTCAGTAAGAGTACAGTGGTTCAACCTTTCTTCTCCACAAAAAAAATGTTCAATTACATAATTAACACAAATAAGATATAACAACTATTCTATAAAAAGTCCTAGGAAAAACTTGTGAGAACGTTATTTCTCTTGGAGTACAGTAAACTAAGATGAACTCTATGAATGCTACATAAACAGAAACTATACGGGCATCTTCTCTTTTTTTAAATTAAGCATCTTCTATTTTGTCCAAGCTATTTATTTTTCCATGGCTAATTATATACTGAGTTATAACTAAGTATTACATAGAGCAAATGCAATATTAGTGTCTCTCTCTCTCTTTCTCCCTCTCCCTATCTCTCTCTGTTTCCACCAGTCTTTATCTTTATCTTTCTCCCTCTCCTCTCTCCTCTTTAATTGTCCTTTCTTCTGTTTTTCATTCATTTCTTCCTCTCCCCTTGCCACTGTCTATATATAATATCACACTGGCTGTAGATCAATAAATAACATAACTGTATGCTGGTTGATTTTAATGGCTAGTGCAGATCTCTCTTTGAGAATTTATATTTCCCTTTATTTGATAAATTTATAGAGCCTTTAATATACAGGATTTATGATGAGTGAAACTCTTCAACCAATCTCTCCTGTTATAAAATTACATTCAGGAACTTTAACTTGAGATTCTGAATGAAGAAAGGATAAAATAAATTAATTACCACTTATTGACTGACAAGCACTTGGTAAATGGTTTACATATTTTATAAGCCTATGATATTTGTATTATCATTTTCATTTTGAGATGAAGAAACTACTCAAGATCAACCAGGTAATACATTGCAGAACTAAAACTCAAACCCGGTTCTGACTCTAAAGCCTTTCTTAAAACTAAGCGGAGATGATGACGGCACTTTTGTTTTTTCTTTTCAAGCCCACAGCAAACAGTTGTAGTGGATCTCAGTACTCACTCACTTATTTGAGAAGCCTAACAATCCTACTCAAGATAGGCTGCCAGGCATTGATACCCAGAAGTGGTCCCCAAAATGGAGTAAGTTTGCTACCAGTAGGGGATTTGAGAGGAGGGAGGTTAAAGACAATTTCTGAAACAAGACAGAGGGAGATGAGCAAGAATGAAACATGTAGAACAACCAAGGAGGTTTGCTTTATTAGAATGAAGAAAATAGGAATACCCAGCTATGAAAGAAGATGTTGAAATACATCTGGAAGGCTCTGAATGGAGCTGGAAGAGCTGGCTAGAGAAATATTATAATAGGCATGCCTCAACAGTCTGAAGTACTACTGAGAAGTTGTACAGAATTGGACTCAAGCAAAAGCACTATAACTGACTCAATATGATTTGCCCTGGCTCTGAGACTGATAGGAAGAAGGAAAAACACATCAGAATGTCATTTAGAATTTTACATAGAAGAGCAATTTTTCAAAAGTTGAAGTCTTGGTGAGAAGCTGACTTGAGAGTAAGCATTGTGGACTTCAGATGAAGAAGGATATTTTATTTTGTATTTTCAACTGTTTGGCTTATTGGAAAGATGAAGGAAAACAACATTAGAGAGTAGAAAGAGAATGGGCTAAGGAGGAAAACAGATATCCATTGTGAGACCTTTACAGCTCATTAGCCATGTGAACATGGGTGCATTTCATGTGTATAGAATAGCACCTTTTCCTGCAAAAAGATGTGAGGATTAACAAGAAAGCATTCATAAAGGAACAAGGGCAGTGCATGGGGGGTACACAGTTGGCACTCAATAAATGTGAGTTTTCTTTCCTTGATCCTGGCTTATGAGCTTAATATTTGTGTACTTTCATTCCTTTACTTATAAAATGTAAGATAAAATTTGCTCTGCTTATAAAGACTTCCTAAAGAGAAATACAATAGCACAAGAAGTAATATCAGGAATCAATAAATACAATTGTACTGAATTAAAAAGCTTCTGCACAGCAAAGGAAACAAAAGAGTAAAAAGAAAACCTACAGAGTGAGAGGAAAACTGTGCTAGCTACTCTTCTGAGAAAAGGTGAATATCTAAAATATATGGAGAACTCTAAAAATTAACTGCCCCCCCAAACCAAATGACCCAATCAAAAAATGGGATAATGAATTGAATAGACACTTCTTAAAAGAAGAAGTACAAATGGCCAATCAGTATATGAAAAAATGCTCAGCATCTGTACCTGTTCTGGAAGAGCAAATCAAAACTATGAGATTCCACCTTACTCCAGTCAGAATGGTTATCAAAAGCACAAAAGTCAGTGAATGCTGATGAGGATGCAGGCACAGAGGGATCTTCTGTTGTTGATGGGAATGTAAACTAGCAAAACTATTATAAAAATCATGGAAAGTCCTAAAAAAAACTAAATATAGAAATTCCATTTGACCCACATCTACCTCCTCTGGAATATTCCTGAAAAAAAATTAAAGACATTATGCTAAAGCGATACATGTTTACAGCAGTGCAATTCACAATAGCAAAGCACTGAAAACAGCCTAGATGTCCTGCAATAGATGACTGGATAAAGGAGTGAAGGTACATATACACAATGGGATATTATTCATAAAGTAAATTAACAATCATTTCACCTGCAGGAAAATGGATGGAACTTGAGACCATCATGCTAAGTGAGATAATTCAGACTCAGAAAGTTAATTCACATGTCTTGAGGAACTTAAAATATAAATAAATAAAACAAGATGATAAAAAGTACAATGTGCATTTTTTAGAGATAAAGAAGGGGACTTGGGAAGGGAAAAAATGGAAAGGAAGGTAAAATGACTGAAAATGATCAAGATATGTTAACTGCATGTACCAATTCCCCAAATGAGGATTGGGGATGTTCTGATATTACAATGTTCTGATATTATTAGCACAAGAAATAATATCAGGAATCAATAAATAGGATTGCACTGAATTAAAAAGCTTGTCAGAAATGAGGTATGTTCTGATATTACAAATGTTCCTAACTGAAAGAAATCCATGCTTGTCTATAACAGAAGGTAGTGAGTTTCATGTTTTGGAGTCTCTGTCTAAATGATGACATTTGGGTCCCATTCCCACACATTCTTGTTCAGCAGTTCTGAGCTGGATTCTAAGAATGATGCTGCAGTTTTAATAATCCCTCTAGATGCTTTTAATGCAGGAGGATCATGGGTCACAATACTGACAAATTCTGATCTTGTACCATCAGTGAGCATTCTTGGAAAGTAGGATTGTTAAGAAGAGTGAAAGGAGGAAAATAGTGGAAAAGAAAAGAGAGGAAGAATATTTCCTGAGAATATTTAACTTGTACAATGTCAAACCCAAGTCTGTGTTCCAGGACTCCAACCTCCTTCTCCAGTGTTCTAACTTCCATCCTAGACTGACTTCTCTGATATTAGAGGCACAGAGAAATGTCCTTCTTAATAGCAATAACTCATAAGCTTAATGTTGGGTAAGAAATTAGGCTGTCTCTCTGAAGTCAAGAAAGAAGTCTTTTCAGGGAGGATAAAAGAAAGTAAGTTTGGAAGGAACTGGTCATTAATACAATTCCCAGCTAGGAGGCAGATCCTTACAGCAGTCAGTGCTTCCTTGTTAATGAGCAATGAACAGCTTTGGTTTTTCTCTAGAGGCAGACATGTAAATTCTCTTTTTATGAACTGAGAGAAATACATTATTCTCTTCTCTCCTCTTGTAGTTTGGAGAAGTCATATAACACTTTCACAGGTGAAATAAAATAGAACAATTATTCGGAATAACATTGTGATAATTATTGCATGTACCAAATTGGCCCCAGCTCTGCACCTTCCCACTCCAAGTAGCAAGGTGGCATAAACAGGTTCCTAGGCAGGAAGTGGAATTGTGATCACCCTGATTATACTGACATGTGATCATAGCTAATCTTCCAAGTTTTCTCCCCACTCAGTTCTCCGAACTGCTTAGAGGCTGACATTCGATTCATATGCCAGAACAAAACACAAACAACAACAAAACCCTTGAAACTGCCCTTTTCATCTTTATAATACTCTGTTCCTATAATCGTGTTTATTATATGTCAGGAACTGTTCTAAATGTTTTAAATTTATTACCTCATTTATTTTCAGAAAAAATCTAATTTAATTAGTTGCACTTTATAGATTGAAGAGGCAAAGGCTTTAGAGAGATTCATCAATTCCCCAAATTGACCCAGGTAAAAAATAATCTGGGCCTTGCTTAAACCCAAAGTCCATGATCTTTATCATCCTATATATTAATTCACTACAAGAGAAAACAGAATATTATTATTATAGGGTAAGAAATTAATTGGGAAGTTTTATTTATTTGTAATGAACAAATATCCTAGAATTCCAAAAGCTTAGAGCTTAAAGGCACCTCAGAAATAACTTATTATTACTTCCTTGTGAAGAGACAGATGTTGAGTGCTTGTGACAACAAATAAATATCTAAAATTATCTTTTGTCTTTATTTGATTTTTCTTCTTGACATGTATAGGGACAGCTGACTTCTTTAAGGACAAAAAGCACAATTCCTAGGACCAAAAATACCTTTAGGGATCTCATATTTTTTATCCGTCCTTTGGTTGATGGGCATTTGGGTTGTTTCCAATATTTGACTATTACAAACTGTGCTGCTATAAACATAGGTGTGTATATATTGCTATAGTATGATGTTTTTAATTTTGGGAGGATACCCAGAAGGGGAATAGCTGGGTCAAGTAAGACCTCTAATCTTAGTGTTTTCAGGAATCTCCACACTGATTTCCACAGTGGTTGTACCAGTCCACTTTCCCACCAAGAGTGTAGAAGGGTTCCTTTTCCCCCATAGCCTTCTTTAGAGAGATTAACCAATTCCTCAAATTAACCCAGGCAATAGAGAATCTAGGCTCTGGTACTGGTTGATTTGTTATTCGTTGATTTCTTGATAATAGCTAATTTTTCCAGAGTGAGATGAAAACTGTGTTGTTTTAATTTGCATTTCTCAGATAACCAATGATGATGAACATTTATTCATATATTTATTTGCATTTGTATATCTTCATCTGAGAAGTGTTTATTCATCTCAGATGCCCATTTTTGGATTGAGTTTTTGAATTTTGGGGGTCTGCTTTTTTAATTCTTTATACATTCTAGATAGAAGTCCTTTGTCTGAGGGACAGTTGGCTAAATTTTTTTCCACTTTGTGGGTTTTCTTTTCATTCTGTTGGTGATTTCTTTTGATGTGCAAAAACTTTTTAATAAGATGAGATCGCAGTTGTTGATTCTTTGAAGTACTTCCAAAGCAGTTTGTTTGTTGTTCAAGAACTCTCTGCCTACCCTTATGTACAGTGGAGTATTACTCAGCTATAGAAAAGATTAACTTGAGGCTGTTACAGGTAGATAGATGCATCCGGAGACCATACTCATAAGTGAAATAAATCAGACTCGCACGTGTAAACACCATATTGTCTCCCTAATGTGAGAAACTGAAATAGTAAATAACATACAAAAGATATTGTGAAAGGGCAAGAAATTGCTCAGAAGGAAAGAACAACTGGGATGAGGGAAAGGAGAAAAGAAGGAAGGAATATATTGTAGTACTAATTTCTATTAGTTCATTGAAAGGAACAGTTAGAAAAGAACAAAAACAAAATAACAAAATAAAGACAAAAACAAAACAGCACAAAAACTGTAAAAACAACACAGAATTTCAAAACAAGATGATAAGAAATCAGTAATCGTTGTTATATTACTTTCTGTTATCTTAAAAGTAGTTGCTCAGATTACCAGGTACAGGTGTGCAAGATTGATCAAAAAATTAAACATTAGCTGTTCCTTTCAATAAACCAATAGAAATTAGTAGTACAATTATATTAGCTATCTTGTGTATACATACCTATATATTTTTTTACCTTTCCTTCTTTCTTTTTTTCTCGTTTCCCTTATCCCAGATGTTCTTTCCTATTGAACGGTTTCTTTCCCTTTCACAATATCCATTGTACCTTTCAGATTTTCTTTACTCTTTCAGGTTAGTATTTATATTGTTTAATCAATCTTACATGCCTATATTTGGTAATCTGAGCAACTATATTGAAGATAACAATATGCAATATAATAACCATTGTTAATTTCCTATCATCTTGTTTTGAAATTCTGTGTAATTTTTATTGGTTTTAAAATTATCTTTAAGAAAGTGAAGAGAATAGGTAAAGTTTTAATTTAAAGGAAATGTTTTGATGTATTTGTCTTTGTATAAGTAAGGTCATAAAATATAATTTATAGTATGAATCTAAGGAAGAAGGCACCATGAAGTCAAAAGTGCCTTGAGTCCACAGAAGTTGCAATGGACCCTGTGCATAGTAATATAGTGGAATTTCCACCCTTGACCTCTTCCCCTCATATAGCCTTCAGAGTTATCTCTGCTTTGAGTAAAACACAGAGTGTGTACCTCAGAATTTGACTTTTTCTGATCTGTTGACCACTGAATATACAGCATATTACAAAGACCATTATTTACTTCTACTTCTGTTCTGCTTCTATCCCTTTGCTCAAATTAAAATGCTTTTGTAGTTTTCTAGAGCACCATGAGAACAAAACAAACTATCTACCTTTCTAGTCTTCCACAAATTCACAGTAGCATATTTTGCTAGAACTCCACAGAAGGTGGAAATTACTTAGAACACTGTTCTTAATGTATTCACGCAACAAATGTGAGCATAAGTGTGAGTAGGTGTGTACGTACTGGGTTACAATTGTGAATACAGCAAACATATTTCCTGCTGTTATAGAATTTATAATCTATAATCAAGTACACATGTATGTAGAACTTATAATAAATGTTATAAAAAGAACTAACAGTGTACGTGGATAGAGAATTATTGAGCTAGGTTACTTAAGCAAGGATCAATGGATGAGAAGAAACCAGCTATGCGGTTAAGAGGAATATTCCAGGTGGAAGGTTAGTATGTTTCAGGTCAGTGAGGCTGAAATGAAGAAAAGGAAATTGAGTCTGGCATGGTGGAACCTGTCTTAATGCCATCACTCTGGGAAGATGAGGCAGGAGGAATGCAAGTTTGAGCCTAGCCTGGTGCCTTAGCAATTCAGCAAGAATCTATCTCAAAATAAAAAAGTTTTGAATAAGCACTGGGGATGAAGCTCAGCATGAAGGGCCTGGGTTCCATCTCGAGTACTCTAAAATCAGGGAAACAGTGGCAGAAAACAAAAATGAAGATGAAAATGCAGAGCTGATCAGCAGCCAGGTCATTCATGCTGGACTAGAGCTCTGTGGTACACTGGAAGATTTTAAATTTTATTGTAAGAACAATGAAAAGTCATTAATGAGTCTTTAGCAAATGACTGACATCATATAAATTGTGTTTATAAAAGGTTTTCCTAGAAACTGGGCAGTGAGCAGATTGGAGGGAGACAAAGATGGAAGCAAGCAGACAAGTAATAGCTCATTGAAGTAGTCAAAATTCTCAGAATTCTCCAAATTGTAGCTTTTAAAATGTTTGTTTTACTGGAATTCCTCACCCAACCCAGAGCTCATATTAGAGGTCAATATGGTCCAAACTATGTTATGGAAATAACAGTACCTCAAGATGATCTAAATTCAGGCAATTCTGCATTCTAAATTCCCTTCTTAGAGAGTCAGAACATAAACTAATGTACTAACAGTGACATGAAGTGCTTCAAGGTGTGGACATATTATTTCTCACACTTACTTGATCATGAAACTTTTTTTTTCCTATCCACATAATGTTAGTATTTTGCAGAACTGATATTCCCCAGAGCACATGTAAATAAGAGCTGTCCTAACTATTCCAATCATGAATTATGCAAATTCCATGTGTGGCGAGGGGGAGCCTCCCCTACCTTTTTATTATTCTAAACATTTAGACATGAATCCCCACATTTAACACAAGATTATCAGCCTCTCTATGTTTATTTCTTCTCTCCATTTCTATCTTCTATTTTCTTTCTACTGTCCCTTTACCTTTGCATTGTTAAGTTGGTAAGGTTTTTTTTTTTTTTTTCCTGTAACCATTTTTTACTGGGTACGGATCTTCTACAAGATCAAGCCAGCTTTTGGGCTGAGTTATTGTGCTGAGTTATCTCTCAGTATCAGTAATATTTAATTTCAAATTTTCTGTCTCTGCAGAACTCTTTGGGATATTTCCTTTATTTTATCTTACAATTACTTTATTACACTTTTGATAGATTTTGGAGATATAATTTGCATAGTGTGGAAGTCACCTGTATATGTGCACAATTAAATAGTTTTTATTGTATCTATAGAGTTTTGCAATTGTGAATCTAATTTAATTCTAGAATATTCATCATTCCCAAAAGAAACACACACCCATTAGCAACAAATTCTTATTTTCCTAGTCTTCACTAGCAATAAAACTTTTTATAAAAAAGAATCATACAATGTGAGGCCTTTTATGACTAGCTTCTTTCAGTAGTAAGTTTTCCAGATTTGTTCATGTTGTAGCATATATTGGCATTTCATTTCTTTTTATTGTCTAATAATATTCCATTGAATTGATATATTTGTTTCATTTACTATTCATCAGTTATTTATCCATCAGTAATTTGGATTGTTCCCAATATTTGATTATTATGAATAATGCTACTGTGAATATTTGTGTGTAGATTTTTTGTGTGTGAACATATGTTTTCATTATATATATATATATATATATATATATATATATATACATCTAGGAGTAAAATTGCTGAGTTATATGATAATTATGTTTAACCTTTTGAGTAACTGCAGAGTGTTTTCCAAGGCAACTGTATCATTATATTATCACTACCAATGCATGGAGATTCCAGTTTCTCCAGATATTTTCCAGTACATATTACAATATAAGCTTTTGGTTATAGTCATCCTAGTTGGTGTGAAATGGTGTTTCATTGTGATTTTGATTTGCATTTACTTAATAACTAATGATGTTAGGTATCCATTCATGTAAAATTCATATATATTCTCAGAAAAAATATATTCAAATGCCATCTGTCCATATTTTAGTTAGATTGTCTTTTTATTGCTGAGTTGCAAAAGCTATATGTATTCTGGATACAGTCCCTTATCAGATACATTACTTGCAAATATTTTCTCCCATTCTGTGTGCTCTCTCTTCATATTCTTGATGGTTGTGATTGATGTATAGTTCTTCATTTTAATAAAGTCCAATTTACCTGTGTTTTCTTTTTATCACAGGCTTTTAATTTTTGCTATGGCTTAAATGTGTCCTCTAAAAAGCATGTGTTAGGAACTTAATCCTCAATGTAGTGTTGGAAGATGGCATCTTTAAGAAATGAATCTATTAATTTTATTTTTGAGGGAGTGTGTTCATTATCATGAGAGTTTGGTCTTTGTAAAAGGAATTCAGCTCCCTTTGCTCTTCAGCTATGAGATCCCACAGCAAGAAGGCACTAATTAGGTGCCAGTGCCTGTATTTTGGAATTCCAAACATATAGAATTATGAGGAAATATATTTCTGTTCTTTATAAAGTTCACAGTTTCTGGTAGTCAGTTCTTCATATGTTCTAGATTTTAGTTCCCTGTCTAAGGTATAACTCAGAAACATTTTTCCTCTTCTGTAGGTTGTCTTTCTACACTGTTGGTTCTTTCTTTTGGTGTGCAGAAGCTTTTTAATTTGATATGATCCTATTTGTTGATTCTTGATACTATTTTCTGTACAACCAGGGTTCTGTTTAGAAAGTTCTTGCCTATACTTATGACTTCAAGTGTTTGACCTCTTTTATCTTCCAGCAGATAATGTTTTCTGCTTTATCATTTAGTTCTTTGATCCCTTTTGATTTTAATTTAGTACCTGGTAAAAGATTAGTATATGGGTCTAGATTCAGTGTTCTGCATATGGCTAGACAGTTTTCCCATTATTAAAGCTTATCTTTCCTCCAGTGTATGTTTCTGGCCATTTTGTCAAAGATAAAATGGTTAAATATATGTGGGGATGTTTCTACATCCTCTGTCCTATTCCAGTGGTGCTCATATTCCTTTTTGTACCAGTATCATGCTGTTTTTATCCTGTAGTTTTAATTTGAAGGAAATGTTTTGATGTATTTGTTTTTGTATCAGTAAGGTAGTAAAATATAACTTACAGTATGAATCTAGTGAAGAAGACACCATGAAGGCAAAAGTGCCTTGGGTCGACAGAAGTTGCAATGGACCCTGAGCATCATAAAATAGTGAAATTTCCACACTTAACCTCCTCCCGTCATACAGCCTTTGGAGTTATCTGTGTTTTGAGTAAAACACAGAGTCTACATCAGAATTAGACTTTTTCTGATTTTGTTAACATTGAATATACAGCATATTACAAAGACCATTATTTGCTTCGTACATTTTTTGTCCATTTCTTTTTTATTTTTATGAGAGAGAGAGAAAGAGAAAGAGAGGGAGAGGGAGAGAAAGAGCATTTTCACTCCCTTTTTCTTCTTCACTAGTTTATTGAAGTATGGGGAATTTTCCACTGTTTTTTAGCTTTTCTTTCTATCTCTTTTTCCTACTTGTTTTTCTCTTTATTTTTTTCTTCCTTTTAATTTTTTGCCCTTCATTTGTCTCTCATTTTCATTCTTCATATAATTTCTTTTTTCTCTCTTTTTACCACCTATTTTCTATGAGCTTTTTCTGTTACCTTTACCTAATTCTATAGACATCTCTCTGCTCCCCGCCCCTGCCCATGGGAACCTTTGCCCTACTTCTCTCTCCTTCTCCTATCATATAGTTTACAGTTTCAGAGCTTTCTGCTTGCACCCCTGTTCCTAACCTCCTGTACTTTAACGGAGCACTGTGTGGCCATAACTCATGTCTTGGGCAGCTCCAATTGAATTCAAACATCTTGCTACCAGGTGGCACTGATTTCAATTCAATCATCTGAAGTTATATAGATATCTTTTGTATTTTTTATTAATATAAGATGCTAAAACAAGAACTATCATTGCTATTTTGTGGCAAGATTATTATTAAGTTCAGTAGTAAATTTTTCTTTTGTTATTCCTTGGTTCTCACTTTCCTTGGGGATTTTTCTTTTATAATTTATAATTTTTCAGTTTTAAGAGTGCTTTATTTTTCAATTTTAAGAGTACTTCAATTATGTAAAATTTTTCCCCATTAATGTCAAACATAGAAAATAGATGATTCATGTGATGAACCTATAATTATTTCTGATCAGAAAAGAAGGTCATGACCTATCTATTACTCCTCAGATGAAGATGAATTAGAATTAGATGAATATAGTCTTGGGGCTAATACATTCAATGATCATAGTGTGGATTTGGATATGAATGTAGATGATCAAGAAGAAGAATGAGACCTGATAATAGAAATGGGATAGAACATGAGCACATGGAACTGCTATACATGGGACTTCTAATAAGAAACATTATTTGCAGTGATTCTTTTGCATGGTATAAATTATTCATATCTGATAATATACTTGAAGTTATAGTTGAAGAAACAAATAGACATGCCTTAAAATGCAGCTTTAGTACAAAAAGAAGAAAACATTAGCAATGCTGGGAATCTGTTACAATTAATGCTACAAAAATTTTAGAGGCATATTTATTAATTATAGGGATAGTAGCTGTTATGGTTGATACATTGTGTCAACTTGGGGAGTCTAGAGGTTTGGCTAAGTGACTCAGCAGGAAGCCAGGGTGCTTACTTTGTATACGTCCTGAGCCTGTGAAAGAGGAGGGCATGGAGATTATATGAGAGCTACATGCCCCCTAGGTGGGCTGTTTACAAAGTAAGGGAGGGAAAGAAGCTGCTTGCCGCGGTTCCCCCTTTTGCTGTGGTTGTTTTGCTGTTCGGCTGCCATTCCCCGCTTTGCTCTTGTTGCTTTGCTATCTTCTGCCTCGGAACCAGCCAAGTATGGACTGAAAGCTCCACAAACTGTAAGCTAAATAAACTTTTCCTTCCTTCATTTTGGGCTTTGGGTATTTTATCTCAGCAATGAGAGAGAAGTAACCAAGACAGTAGCATTACCAGATATTAGATTATTTTAGTCTGAAAATAATATATGTTAGTTTACATATAAAGAACACCATTCAATGCAATCATTTTATTGGCTATTCTGCACTTACATTTTTCTGACAATACTAAATATAGAACAAAGGATCCCTTGAATAAATTTAGATAAATTGTAGAAGAAATTATTAGTACATTCAGGAAGGCAGTAAAACCTGGAAAAATGTAGTCATATATTAAAATATAATTTTATGGTGAGAATATTTGAATTTTTACCAGTACAACAAAGGATAACACACAAATACAGGATAAAATTATTTAAATGATGTTTGCCTAATGGTTACACTCATGATTTGCATGTCTATGCTGGGAAAAGTGCATTCCCTTTGATGTATGCATATTTTATGATGTTTTGAAAGTTATTAATGGCTTATTATTAGAACACTGCACATTATATGCATATACTTGTTATTTGAGCATACCTCTAACACAAGAACTTTTATAAAAAGAAATATATTTTTGTGGCACCGTGCAGCCAAATTAAAAGTTTTACCAGAACAATTAAACTAAAGCAAAAACACAGTGAAATCAAAAACTTTGCAAATTATTCTGGTGTAAAATTTGTTAAATCTACTGTTCAAAGAACTGCTTATATGTTAAGGAATTGTAAAAATCATGCATGTACATTGATTGAAAACCTTGAAATATAAAACCTGATCTTCTCTTTATATTGCTGCAGAGAAAAGTGTTGACTTAGCAGACTAAATGTCATCACATTACAATTTCTGAAGGAAAAGAGTAAGATGATATAAAAATTGTAATACAAATACAGATAATTTGTGGTACACCAGTTGTGAATGCATACTATATACTGCTGCAAAAGGATACTCAGAGTTTTCCCAGAATGTCCTACAGGTTATCACATTATTAGGAGTGGTTCTTTCTTTCTTTCTTTCTTTCTTTCTTTCTTTCTTTCTTTCTTTCTTTCTTTCTTTCTTTCTTTCTTTCTTTCTTTCTCTCCTTTCTCCTCTTTAGAGCAGCTCTGTATCTGGCAGCAAAATACTCACATCCCTTTTGGGGAGTATTAATATAAGACCAATTAAAAAAATACTTAAACATTGTTCTGGTTTATATCTAGATACCCCTTCTCAAGCCTTATGTGCTCCTAGGTGGGGTTTTTGAGAGATGACTGGATCATGGGGACATGATATTCGTTCATGGGTTAATCTATTGATGAGCTTATAGGTAGATGTGATGTTGGGAGATGAAGCCTGGGTGGAGTAGGTAGATCACTGGGAGTGTGGCCTAGATAGGTACTTCTCCCTCCCTCCTCGTTTGAGCAGTTACTTTCCTGCAACCATGCCATGAGCCATTTTTCCTTTGTAATGCTCCTCTGGCATGCCACCTTGCCTTGGAGCTAACTGACTATGTACTGGAACCTCTATAAACTTTGAGCCACAACAAACCTTTCCTCCTTAGAGTTGTGTGTGTCAGGTATTGTGCATTAGCAATAAAGAAAGTAATTAAGACAAAGATGTATCTAGGGAATTTTTTTTCAGAGGTACACCCATGAGTCTGGGATACTAAAACTCCAAGAAAGGCAGTTCAAACCCAGCCTATTGTCATTTCCTTAAAGACTTAAATAGATATCCTCATAAATGACAATATTCTGTTAAAATATATTTCCCTGGGGGCTTAAGCCTTTAAGTTTTGAATTTCTTTGACATAATCTTTTGGTCCATTGCCAGTCCCCATGCAGCGTTTCCATTCTTCAATGCTAAAATCAAGTGGGAAATGTCAGTTAGTCTAAGATTTGTGGGCTACTGAGGAAGCTGCATTTCCATTCCATCCTGTAGTTCCTAAACTGTATACCATTTAACCCAAATACTTGGTGGAACTACATGGCTTACTGTTTTAGATCTTAAAGATGCCCTGTTCTGCATCCCATTACATCTTGACTTACAGTATGTGTTTGCTTTTGAATAGACTGACCTGGATACTATAGAAACTGCCCAATAAATACTGGTAATACTTTATCAGTAGTTCAAGACTATCCTCACTTGCAAATGTCCTGGCAAAAACTTAGTCTCTAACTTTTAAAAAAGAGCACTGCTCCAATATGCAGATGATCTTGTCTGCAGTTCTACCCAACTGCACTCTAGTAAAATATCTTCAGGTTTCTAAATTTCTTAGGGGTTGCAAGATACTGAGTGTCTCTACAGATGTCTCAGCAAAAAGTTGAGTATTCAGGACATATTTTAACCCCATGGGAAAAATTCTTACCCTGAAAAGAGGCACCTTTAAGCAAGGGTCACCTCAAACCTAAAAGTAGCACAGGGCCTTCCTAGGGATGGCTGGATTTTACAGGATTTGCAATCATAAATAAGTCTCTCTATGAGGACATACAAGGTCCTGACTATGAGCCCCTAAAGTGGACTAGAAGACAGCAAGAGGTTTTTCAAAGAGACCTGCTGTTATAGGAAATGTCAGTTAGTCTAAGATTTGTGGGCTACTGAGGAAGCTGCATTTCCATTCCATCCTGTAGTTCCTAAACTGTATACCATTTAGATAAGCTATTTTAGATAAGCTATTTTAATCTGTACAGTATATAGTCAAAAAGCAGGGTATAACATTGTACGTACTTAATCAAAACCTGGGAGACATTTGTTAGACTCTTTGTCATGTGGATGGCCTGGGTGCCTACAGACTGTGGATGCCACAGAACTCTTGGTTGATAAAACTACTAAATTAACTCTAAGATACCCACTGGAGGTCCAAACCTCCCGTTAGGTTCCAAGTGTTCTTAAAGTTAAAGGACATTAGTGACTAACTGGAGGACAGCTATCTAAATATTAATCTCATTAGAATTAATCTCATTAGAAGTGACTGGTGTTCCTTCAAACACGTCAGCACAGAAAGCTGAAATCATCACCCTTACATGAGCCTCAAAATTGGGTAAAAACAAGTGAGTCAACATCTATACTCATTCCAGATATGCTTTCTTAGTCTTCATGCTCATGCAGCCATATAGAAATGGGGCTCTTAACAGAAAAATTCTCAAGTTAAACATGAGCCCAAGATGGAAGCAGTGTAGTTACTGATCCATGTAGCAGTAATACATTACAGAGGCCATCAAAAGGACAATTCTACCATAATTCAAGGAAGTGCCATGGCAGATGGCAGCGCCAAACAAGCAGCACTAAATGATGCCTCATAGGTGGTTTTAATGCCCCTGATTCCAAAACTAAGTGCAAGCTCTTTCTATTCAGAAATTTTAAAAGAATGGGCAAGGTAAAAGAGATCAAAAGACATGTCTGGTAGATTATGTAGGGGAAAAATCACAAAATTTTGTTGCCCTGGGCGGATCTGTGTAAAATTATTAATGGAACCGTGATTCATGCCATTTAGGATCAGGAGCACTGACCACCTTGGTCAATCATGTTTTTTGGGGAAAAGCCTCAAATGCACTATTCAAAAAGACACAAGGGCTTTTCTCCTTTGCCTCCACAAAAATCCAGAAGAAAAAGTTAAGCCTCTACCTTTAATTAACCCAGTAAAAGGTGAAGTAACTTCTCTGGAGAAGATTGGCAACTAGATATTACCCAGATGCTCCTGGCCAGAAATACAAATATCTCTTAGTCTTCGATGACACTTTCTTTGGGTGGATAGAGACATAGCCCATTCAGACTGAAAAGGTCCAAGGCCTTAAATCTCTGTTTAAAAGATCATTCTTAGACTTAGATTTCCCAAGTCACTTCAGAGTGATAATGGACCTCCTTTTGTCTCTAAAATGAGGCAGGAGGTTTTGCTAGCTTTGGGAATAACTTATATTCATACTTCTTGGCATTCTCAACAATCAGAAATGGCTGAAAGGGCCAGTCTACATATTAAATTACTTTGGCAAAATTATTCCAAGAAACCTCAGTCTTGGCTAAGATAATTACCTATTATTTTACTAAAGATTAAAATTGCACCTAAAGCTTCTGTCCAGCTGTCTTTATGAAATGCTCGATGGGAGGCCATTTTTGACTTCAGCTCTAATCACTGACCCTAAACCATAGGAAATGATTAAGTACATAATCAACTCTTAGATCAGGGACAGAAGGCTTTACTAAAATTTGGTAATAAAGCCCTGCTAGCACCAGAGCCTGAAACTCATGTCCCTAAAACTTGATCTAGTGATTATGTCTTAAAGTTTGAAAATGGGAGTTACCTTTAGCTCAACTCCTCCCTAAATGGATAGGCCCCTGCCAGGTTTTTCTGAGCATACCTACAGCTGTCAAACTGCAAGGATAGGTTGGAGATTAGGGTGGGGTGAGGTGGCAGGCAAGTGAGTGTGACCTGTCAGTCACTGAGCTCCAGGGCACATATGCAAAGCCTTGCACCTGGAATCAATCAGAAAATGCTATGTTCAATTCTTCTTATAAGAACTCAAGCAGCATTTTTGATAAGACAGCCTAGATCTAATGTCAGCCTGAGGAGTGGGAACCACAAAAGATGGTTGCCATTAATCTTGTTGCCACTGTGTTCTTTCACAGTGGTCCATTCTCACCCTCCAGAGTGTACTTCCTTTCATACTTTAATTGCTGTACACTCAATCTGTAGAGCATATTTCTTTTCCTACCTTTAAGAAATAAAATACCTCATTATCATTTTCACTTGTCTTGACAAATTCTCTGTTCAGGGTAGCAAGAACCTAGAAAGAGTCTCTAGAAAGATCACTCCACAATGCAGTAACAAGGACACTCATCATAGATTTATATATCAAAATTGTCTGATACTTTTGAGACTGCTCTTTCAATCATTATTTAGAAGTTACTTACTGTATCCTTAAATTCTAAGGATACAGCATGAATAAAATAGGGTTCTGACCCTAGTCCACTGTCTACTAAGGCAGGCAAATGTTGCCTTAGTAATATCATTTTTAGTAATATCAATTTTAAATTATAATATCAATTATAAATTATATTGCCTTAGTAATATCAATTTTAAATTGATAAGTGCTACAGCAAAACCTTGCTATGCAGTGCCAGGACCAGACTAAAGATACCAGAAAAGATCTAGGGAATGAGGAGAAATAAGAAGAGGTAGTGGTATGACACAAAATAAAAAGATGCAAAGGTAAACAAGAATATGGTATCTTCCAAAATTTACAGATTCTTTGATATAATTAGAAGGCAAGTTGTGAGAAGGGGAAGTAGCTGCTTATCAGATGCAAATGTAGGCAAGCAGAGACCCTAATTGTTAGGAGTGCATCTGAAAGTGTTTCCATTTCAAGCATGATTGACTTGACCAGATGTTACATTCTTTAAAAAAAAAGTCTACTCTAAAGTCTATATGGAGAAATGTTTATTAGCTTCTTGAAATTGGTTACAGAGAAATCATTTATGGGGGAAAATAACAAGGTTTCAATAAAAAAGGAAAGAAGATGGGACATCAGTGATACTAAGAAGTCAGAATTAGCGGTACTTGCCAGGTGAATATAGGAGCGAAGGTTAGGACTGAATATAAAATAGCTTCCTTGTCTGGGCCTCAGGCAAAATAGTTATTGTATTATTAATCCAACTTGAAAGAAGAGAAGCAAAATCAACATAAAGAAGGAAGGGAATATCTATCTAAATCTATATCATCTATATCTATAATCTATACAACTATCTATATCTATATATGATAGTTAAGATAATTGTACTGCTAATTTCTTTTGGTTTGTAGAAAGGAACAGTTAATGTTTAATTTTTTTGATCAATCTTGAATGCTTAAATCTGGTAATCTGAAGACAAGAGTATGCAATATACAAACCATTGTTGAATTCCTATTATCTTGGTTTTTGAAATTCTGTATCATTTCTAATGTTATTTTATTATTTTTTTACTCTCTTTAAAATAAAAAAAGAAAAAAGATTCAGAAAATGATCACCTCTTTTCAAAGTTAGTAGAATTTAAATTTAAACAATCAGGGGCTGAGGATTTAGCTCAGCAGCACAGTGCCTGCCTGGCAAGCACAAGGTCATGAGTTCGATTCCTGGTACCAGAAAAACAACAACAACAACAAAAAAATTTAAACAACCAGGCAGCAAAATTTTGCATTAACTCAAATAATTTTATAAAAATTGTCCACTTATTGGTGTTAGATATTGGAGAAAAAAAGCACTGTATTCTGATGAAATTATTCTGCAAAAGAATTTGGCAACAAATATAAGACCCATAAAAATTACCACATACTTGAGCCCAGAAATCCAACTCTTTGGAATCTGACACAAGGATATTATTCAAAAGAAGTAAAAAAATCTTATTTGTATAAAGATGTTTACAATTATGCTGTATATTCCAGGCAAAGGCTGTAAATAGCCTAAATGCCCAATAGTGAGGGAATGCTTAGGAAGACTAGCATATTAATGCAGAGGAATAGTATATTTTATTACTATTAAGAATGAGAAATATGAGAACTATCTGGAAGGAAAGATCATATGAAGCAATGAGTAAAAAAATGCAGAACCCCAAATAATGCTTATGCAATGATCACAACTTTGTAAAATTATGTCTGCAGAGCCAGAGGATTGGAAAGACTAACAGCACTAGTAATTTAGAATGCTTGGCATTTTTCTTATTGTTAGTTCAAGTTGCTGGGGATGTTTATATGTTTCTAGTTATATTTCAATCTATATTTAGCATATATACATGAAGAAAGATAAATTTCCTTTTTCCTGTCACGTAAAGGGGGAAAATGTTCATTAGTATCTTTCTTTGCCCTAGGAGATTTTCTCTACACTTTGAGTCTTTGGATTTTAGATATTAAGGAAAAGCCTACCCTTTGCCACTACAATACACCAGTAACATTCTCATCTTTTTTCATCTTTGTTTCTTAATTTATTCACAACAATATAGGTAGGGATACTCCTACTATTAATAGACAGATAAATTAGGTAGGAATATTCTAGGCAATCACACAAGGATAGGCCCTCAAGGGAGTTAGTATAAAAGATGAGAACACATTACAACTGTGGCTGGATGCATTTGTTGAAGGCCAGGCCCAAAGACAAATGGAATGACCAGGCCTATATAACTCCCAAGGATATTAAATAATTGATATCATCTGGTCCAATATAGTCTGGATAGACATCGACCACCTGGTTGGTAACTGCGACCCCCTGATCCATCCCTTCATAAAGAAGGTCTTTGTTCTTTCCATGTATACTTTCTATGTGACCTGTTTCCCCATTGAATCAACATTACCTAATTGGCTATACTTGTCATGTTATTGGTTGATCACTGTTCTGACTCATATTGTACCCACCTCATGATTTTACTCTATAAAATTTCCCTTGAGAAGTGAGCTAATTAGCAACCCACTTTTGGGTCTCCCCGTATCTCTCAGGAGCTATCCCAATAACTTTTCTCCTACTCTTCCATTGTTACTTAGAATTCATTCTTTAATTATGTAAATATTATCAGAAAAGTAAAATTGAATAACAAAATAATAGAATAACAATAGTTAATGCATTGAGTACTGTTATCTGTAAAGTAGTTACTTCAGAGTACAAGATACGGTCATGAAAAGTTCTACAAATGATATAGGCACAAAACTTGTTTTCAATGAACTAAGAGAAACTAGTAGTATAATTATCTTGGATTTTGTTTCTCTTCCCTGTCCCTTTCCCCTCATCCTACTTCCTTTTTCCTTTCGAACAGTTTCTTCCCATTTCACAATATCTATTTTATATTTTGGACCTTATTTACTCTTTCAATTTCTCACACCATGGAGACAATGTGATGTTTACACCATGAATCTGAGTTATTACACTTATGACTGTTGTCTCAAGTTGCATGCATTTACCTATAAAAATCTCAATCTTATCATTATTTATGCTGAGAGGTTTTCTCTAGACTTTTTTTTAATTTTAAAGAGAGCAGTAAATGAGAAAAAAAGAACATTAGCAGCATACCAACATCATAAACATAAACAAAACAAAGCAAGAACATTAAACTTGATACACAGTTTCAAGACAAAATGATAGTAACTAACAGTGGTTGTTACATTATATATTGTTATCTTCAACTACATTGCTCAGATTACCAGATGTAAGAATGAAAGATTGTCCAAAACCATTAAAGAGAATAAAAAAAAAATTTTAGATAAAACATTAGAGATAATAGAGTTTCACTAGACAAGATGGTAGGAATTCACCATGGTAGTTCCATTGCTTATTGTTGTCTTCAAATCAGTTGCTCAGATTACCAGACATGAGCATGCAAAATTGGTCAGAACATAAAAAATTTTTAAGCATTAACTGTTCCTTTCAATATACCATCAGACATCAGCAATACAGTTATCCCAGATGTATGTATATATATATAGCCTTCTTTCTTTTCTCTTTTTTCCCTCATTCCAGTCATTCCTTCCTTGAGCAATTTCTTTCCCTTTCCTATCATCAGTTGTATGTTTGAGTTTTACTTTTTCTTTCAGGTTCCTATACCAAGGAGACAATATGATGTTTACATATGTGGGTCCGATTTATTTCACTTATAATTATGGTCTCTAGTTGCATACACTTACCTACAAAAGCCTTGAGTTCATCTTTCTTTATAGCTGAGTAATACTCCATTTTATAAAAATACCACATCTTTTTTATCCATTCCTCAGTTGATGGGCATTTGTGTTGTTTTCAAGATTTAACTATAACAAGTTGTGCTGATATAAGCAGGGATGCACATATATCACTGTGGTATGCTGTTTTAAATTCTTCTGGGAAAATACCCAAAAGGGGAATAGCTGGACTAAATGGGACTTCCAATCCTAGTTTTCTGAGGAACCTCCAAACTGATTTCTACAGTGGTTTCACCAATCTACACTTTCACCAGCAGTGGAGTAGGGTTCCTTTCAACCCCACAGCCTCTCCAGCATTTGTTATTGGTTGATTTCTTGATGATAGCCATTGTTTCTGGAGTGAGAGGGAATCTCAGTGCTGTTTTAAATTGCATTTCTCAAATGACTAATGATGTTGAACATTTTTTCATGTATTTATTTGCCATTAGTATTTCTTCATTTGAGAAGTATATAGTCATATCAGATGCCCATTTTTGGACTGGGTCTTTGAATTTGTGGGGCCTGACTTTTTAAAATCTTTATATATCCTAGATAGAGGTCTTTTGTCTGAGGGGCAGTTAGCTAAAACTTTTTCCCAATTCGTGGGTTTTCTTTTTACTCTATTGGTGATTTCTTTAGATGTACAAAAACTTTTCAATAAAGTGAGAGCCCAGTTGTTGATTTTTTGAAGTATTTCCAGTGCAATTTGGGATTTGTTCATGAACTCTCTGCCTACCCCTGTGTCTTCAAGATTTTTACCTAGTTTTTCTTCCAATGAATTTAGTGCTTCTGTTTTAATATTTAGATCTTTGATCCATTTTGACTTTAGTTTAGTACACGGTGAAAGACATGGGTCTAGTTTTAGTCTTTGGCATGTGGAAAGATAGTATTTCCAGCACCATTTATTAAAGAGGCTATCTTTCTTCCAGTCAACATGTCAGGTGGTTTTGTCAAAGATAAGGTGACTGAGTGTGTGTATCTTCTAATCTGTTCCATTGATCTTCAGGTCTGTTTTTGTGCCAGTACCGTGCTGACTTTATCACAGTAGCTTTGTAATATAATTTCAAGTCAGGGATTGTGATGCCTTCTGCCTTTCCTTTGTTTCCTAGGATTGCTTTTGCTATTCTAGGGCTCTTCTGGTTCCAGATGAACTTTAGGAATGCTTTCTCTAGATCTGTGAGGTATACTAATTGGAATTTTAATTGGAATTGCATTGAATCTGTACAACAATTTTGGGAGTATGGCCATTTTCACAGTACTAGTTCTTCCTATCCATGAGCAAGGAATATCTTTCCATTTTCTGATATCCTCTTCAATCTCTTTTTTTCAGAGCATTATAGTTTTTACTGTTTAGATCTTTTACTTCTTTTGTTAGATTGATTCCTAAGTATATCATTTTTTAGATGTTATTGTGAAAAGGTGTGGTTTCCCTAATTTCTGTCTCAGTCTGTTTGTTGCTTGTGTACAGGAGTATTATTGATTTCTGAGTGTTAACTTTGTATCCAGCTATGCTACTGAATTTTTAAATTAAGTCTAGGAGTCTTTTGGTAGAGTTTTGGGTGTCTTTTATATAGAGTAACATGTCATCTGCAAATAATGATAATTTCTCTTCCTCCTTTCCTATCCTTATTCCTTTTATTTCTCTCTCTTGTCTAATTGCTCTAGCTAATATTTCCAGAACTATATTGAATAGGGGTGGTGACAGTGGGCATCCTTTTCCTGTTCTTGATTTTAAAGTGAAATCTTTCAATTCTTCACCATTTAGTATGATGTTAGCTGTTGGTTTGTCATAGATGGCTTTGATCAGCTAGAGGTAAAGGTCATCTATTCCTATTTTCTGTATGGTTTTTATCATGAATGAGTGTTAGACTTTGTTGAAGGCTTTTTCTGCATTGATGGAGATGATCATGTGATTTTTTTCT